>NC_052349.1:51876021-52140445 GCF_009727055.1 Benincasa hispida
TGGTCGTATGGGCTGCGTGCGGCGCTTTGAAGCTTGGCCGAGTGCACGAATGCATGGGCATGCTGCCTTGACGCATGGGCGTGCGGCTCGTCCTGCTCGCTCACTCGTATGGCTGCTTGGACGCACGCACAGTTTGCACACTTGGTTTACTCGACAATGCATGGAAATGCTCGATGCATGTACGCATGGGCGCTCGACAGGTGCGCGCAACGCACGGAGCATGACTGCTCGTCAGGCACGTGCAACGCATGGTGCATTCCTTCGACAGCGCGTGGGTGTGCCTGCTCGATGCATCTCGCTCTGAACAATCTCGCTCTCGTTGATCTCAATGATCTTGCTATTGCTGATCTCGCTCTCAACGATCTCGCTTTCACTGATCTTGCTCTCAATGATCTCGATCTCAACGATCTTGCTCTCAATGATCTTGCTCTCAATGTTCTCGCTCTCAGTGTTCTTAACGATCTCGCTCTTAGCTACTGCGAGCGTTGTTTATCTCCATGCAATCACTACACGATCGCTCACATCATTGCATTTTCATCCCTACAAACACAGGTTGCCTTTCTTCTCATTTTATGTGTTCATGTATCTTAACGCATGGTTCCTTCTTGACTTTACACTTTGGCAAATTTTCCAATTTTTTCCCGAAAATCAACTTCCACATTTTCCTTTCAAATTTCCATCCCTTTCTTCACCATTCTATATTAGTTTTCACATCAACCCACTTATCACACAAATTTCAATAGGGAACACACAAGTAGAAAATTAGGGATCGGGGTTCACATTAGCATTGAAAAAAAATCATAACGTTGTGATCAGATCCTACTCATGGTTGGATGTCTGCATGACACCCGTGGGGGCAAGCTAAAACGAAGGTAGGAATTGTGATCAATGCATAAATAAATGATCTTGGAAAGAGAAGGCGATCAACTTTCTAAAGGAAATCTTTAGCTTATGCTTGAGGACAAACATTGTTTAAATTTAGGGGTGTGATAACGGGTAGAAATGCACGTTATTACAGTGCAAAGTTATAAAACAATGCAGGGTTGCGATGATAAAAATATACAATATTGCGTCCAAAAGCATTAAGTTCACAACATTGCGATCACATGCGTCCATCGCATGAAAATAATTAACTTATGTATTTTTGTGCAAAAAATTGGTGATGGAAAATTAGAAGTCAAATTACTCGACAACTAAATTCCCTTGGACGCAATATGCGATGCATGTTCTTAAGATATGCGTTGATAGTCATGTGTCGATGGTCATGCGTTGGAATGAATATGCGTTAATAAATCTATGCGATGACTATGCATCCTGTCATAAGTTTTCTTGCACTCACATCAAGTATAAGACGAACGCAAGTTTCTCGGGTGATTCGAGGTCAAACTCAGGGACTTGTAGCAAAATGAATGTGGTGGTTTAAATAAAAGAATGGAAGGGAGGTTGCTAAGTTAACCACTTCTACTCCTATCTAACAAACACTGCAATGAGAATATGCATGAGAGGTAGAGACATGACAACTCTTGACATGAAATAAATTAATGGAAAAATAGATAAAATATAGAGATGTCTTGATTGCAACTCTTAAGAGTGACCGCAAGGCAACCCTAGTCAACACAAGTCATGCGATCATGCTATACACATACAATAGTAAACCACCTCTCGGTGCAAATGATACGGTTTCTAAGGCTAGAACGCATGCGATGTATGTGAAAAGGTGTCTATAGGGCCTACACATAAGCCTCTAATTCTTGTCTATGAGATGATACACAAACAAGGCAACCACGTATCATCATACCTATCTCTAGGGTTCATGCGATGCATGTTGACAAACAGAGCTTATCTCTAAGTCCCTATCTCTTGTTTATGCAGTTTTAATCTTGCTCTCTCGAGTCTAGATTCTAACTTAGCTCTCTCAAGTCTTAGGTTCTTTCTTTAGACTCTCTCTCAAGTAGCTCTAAAGGGGTTGGGTGCAACATAAGACAAGATAACCGCATGAACTTGGCTGACGCAAGAGTATTTCTATCTCTAGTGGACACTGGCTTACATTCCTTAATGCGACCAACCACTTACCCTCCCGAGCAAGTAGTTGTCGCTGACTTTACTCATAAACAAGCATTGTGTTAGCCCATGGACAAGCGTTGCTATAGCTTCACACTAAGCAAATAAGGTTTCCTCACACACTTGCACAATGCACACCTCTCGGTGGGTTGCTACATGCTTCATATCCCTAATCCACATGACTAAGTATGCAATACCCAAGCAATCTCACTAAGTGTTGCAATGAAAGTGATGATGCTAAGTAAAGAAGATGAAGATGGTGTCGAAGGAATATAGAAATGTATTGAACACAAAATGTCTTAATTTCTTAATCCTAAAATGTAGTACAATACATTATAAGAAAAAGAAGGGAAAATGAAATGACCGACTGGAAGCAAAGACTTGCTTCCAGCGAATGTGCGTCAAGGCTGCTGGTGGTGCCATGGATGGGTGGTGGAGTTGACTCTCTCGAGATCTAGCTCCGATTGAAGGCTCCGGTCGTCACTCGGAATGGATGAAGGTGGTGAAGAACTCTCAAGCGTCTTCTCATACATTTTGTTTGGATCACGGGGAAAATCTCCAGATCACAAGGATAATCCCCGGATGACTTGAATTTCTTCTCACCAGCCTCTATTTATAGAGCTTGGGTCATGGACAACATTAATGGATTGCTTTGATTCTGATATTCGGCGCGTTAGTCCTTTTCTGAACCTCTGCTATCAACGACGTCGTAGGTGAAAGTTCAACATCATCTTTTAATTTTCTCGATGTAGATGTGTTGATGTGTTCATTCCAGAACCTTGCGTTGATCCCTTTATCTTACGTTGTCGCGTAGCCGCAATCATTCAGTAACCACATTCGTTTAATATCGCAAGTCTACACGATGACCGCAATCGCTTGACAATCGCAACTCCCATGCGATAGACGCATGTGGTTGATTACCGCAACATCCATGCGTTGATCGAGCGCATTTGCCTTTGCGATGGAGTGTTTCTCTGCATGCAGTCATCTATGCGGTGCTCTGATTTCTGCGTTTGTGTCCACTTCCTGTATTATCTACAAAAATAGAACATTCGAACGCATAATAACGCATAATAGTGGGTTAGCTAAAGATTCATCATGCTGAACGACACAAACTCATTTTATCGTGAATTCTTATCATAATTGCCGCATATTCTACTTAACAACTTTCATAATTCTAAGTAAAAGGCCTAAGATGACATGCATTTCTGCATGTCATAAAAAATGCGTGGACGCAATGCGAAAACTGAGATCCAAATAAATCAATGGCCAAGCGCATTAAGAGATTGCGTTGATGCAAGGCTATGCGATCATTTGTGCTCGCGAATATCTGCTCAAGAAGGTTGCTGCATAGAGTCAGCGCATCAAGGTGGGCACATCTGGGTGAAAAGCGTCATAAATCACAATGGGACCGAAAGCTGATGACGGTCGATTCCAAATTACGTTGGCAAGCCGTTACGAACTACTGTAGCAATTACACTCAACTTTTTGGTGACAAATATTTGGCGCATCAGATAGAGAATTAATGCCATCCCATCAGTGCAATCATAAGAGAGAAGAAGCCTTTCACCCCGAAGCTCTATAAATACCAGAGGCCATCTTCAGTGAAGGAGTCGTTCAGTTCGATAATTTTTCCTTTAGATAGAAGTAGCCTTGTTCATAGTTTTCTTATACTTAGAAGGCAGAGCGAGAGAAAAGAAGAGACGTCGAAAGATCGCCCTGGTCAGCTCAAGAGAGAACCCAGGAGGCGTGGAAAAACATAGAGAGGGCCGACTCTCGCGAGAGTAAGATTATCTTTTGAGCAGAGTAGAGAAGAACAGTGTAAAAGCCTTGGGAAGCAAGAAATTGCTACTAAGCTCTTTATTCTTATTCCAGATTGTCATTCTGTATTTCGATTGTATATCTATAAAATGAAACTTTCTTATCTACATTTGTTCACTCTCTTTAAAACACGTATGAGTAGCTAAATCTATCGAATAGGTTGAGAAGTACTTATGCGGTCACCTTGTCTGTGTGTGTGTGTCAAGAATAGAGGCTTATGTGTATGTCCTATAGACATCATCGCATATATCGCATGCGTTCTAAAACTAGAAGTCGTAACATTTGCGTTGAGAGATGATTTGCTATTGTATGTGTGTAGCATGATCGCATAAAATGAACGCAATCCTAGGAAGTGTTAGCTGAACCCCTTCTCAATCTGTTCCCCTGCATATTCATCGCATCTTTTATAATATTAACTCTTTTCTTAACTCTGCCACATACATTTTATACTGTAAACAACAACCCAACAAATCCTTGATTTATTTGTTACCGCAAAGTAATCTAAAAATTATTGCCGCATATTGTTTTTCTTAGTCCCTGAGTTCGACCCTGGGCTTACCAGGAAGCTCTGTAGGATTATACTTGGGTCCTGCTGTGAAAACTTGTTGCACAACGCATTTTCCATCACCACAATTCCTTTCATTATTTCACCGTATAAAATAACACATCAATTTTTTTATCGCTTGTTATATTGTTACTAGATGATCGTGCTTCACAGCAACGTCATCGTCTAAACGATACTGTAGACTTGCGGGTATATGTTTGGTGCACTAAACGATTGAGTGCCTCATGCTTCTTCGCATTGTAAATCTTACTCGATCATAGCTAAACGATCGTGTATACCCAGCCATGTTTACTAAACGATCGAGGGAGCTTTGCCCAGGCGGTTGAAGACCCAGTTCGAATCTGAATCGGTTTGCTCGATGGAAAATGGAATAGATAGAATCTATTTTCGGTTTTTTTATGCAGTTCATCCCTGTCCATTAATCTTTTGTGAATATACCTTGGATGTATGTTTAATTTATATGTCATATGGTATGCCATATAGAAGAAATCCCACTTTAGGTTATGCATTGGTCATGAATCATCTCTTTATTGTAAGTGTTATGATTTAGAGAAGCGTGATTTAAATTACATAGGAGCATGCTCATGCATCATGTAATATAAGTGTTATATTTATGCACGCATTAAGCATAGATATGCATCATCTTTATATTATAAGTGTTATAGTATAAGGGTGTATGAGAGCATGTTTTCTTGATCCATTACAAGTATATAAAAGTTATATATAGTAATGAATGGACATTACATGAAGCATGACACATAGGTTAAAATTTACAAGTGTTATAAATACCTAGTTATGCATGGCAATGTGTTTGGTTTTAGTTGTTTCTTTTATAAGAGTTATAAGGAAATTAAAACTAAAATCTATAAGAAAGACATGCATGTGAACTTAGGCTTGAATCATGGTTTTACAAGTGTTTTAAAACATGGTGGAGATAGACCTAAGATCATGATTATAATAAGATTAGTAACCTAAGGTTTAATCTTTTATTCAGTTTAATAGGATTAAATTGACTAATAAAAGATTAAAAATGTAGCAAATCTATCTATAAGCGACCTTTTGTCTAAGGCGAGTTCTGTCTAGGCTAGGTATTTAAGGTGACGGAAATGGAACACGCCTACCTGGGAACCTACCTGGAAAGGTGAATTAGATAGATTTGATGCATGCATGCAAATTTGAGGACAGTCCATTAAAGAGTTTAATGTGACTACTTGAACTTGTATAATTTCAAAGACGAGTTGTTTTTGAGTAAATTAAATTGACTTAGATAAAACCAGCAGCTGGATGGTCAATGTTAATGAACCCCTAGGTAGAACATTCAGTGGGAGGTACTTGGGGTATATGATACTTCATTTAAACCTCTTCATACTTCTCCTTTTATGTTCACACCGTGAGATCTATCATCGGCCTCATGGCACCCTGAGAGTGTGCTCCTAAAGGATGGTGTTTGGGTAGGTCAATATCAAGGTCCCCTTATAAGACGACAGTTTTACATGTTTCTTTATCTGATCTCTTGTATAAGATAAGGTTTCTTTAGTCTCTTGTCTTAATCTACTTTTTTCCTACGGTGGGCACATTAGGGTGGGACTCTAGGGCCGAAAATAAGGGGTTACACTTACGCGGAATTGTTAAGGGTTAATAGTTTTAGACCGAACAAATCGTGACTGTTAGGTGCAGTTACAAGAGTTGTTTCTACCTAATGGTTGAGAGTGTCTCATCCCAGTGATGGGCATCTTAACACCCCACTGGTGACATTTGTCCTGCCTCGCTGAGGCATCATTACGAAATAGAAGTCTTTTCACTTAGGGTACTTGGAAACTATTTTGCTAAAACTAAATTTTGTATTAAAATGTGGTTTTGTATAGACTTATTAAGTTTATTCTATTTTCAGTAACGTAATTATGGCCACCACCACTTTAGCTCTACTTAGCATCGATAAACTGACTGGCAAGAACTATGCTAGTTGGAAACATACGATCACAACCATTTTGATTATCGATGATCTCATGTTCATCTTATGGAGGAGTGTCCTCCTATTCTACCTCCTGACGCCGCTCGAAATGTTCGAGAGGCCTATGAACATTGGACACAGGAAAATGAGAAGGCCCGAGCCTATATCTTGGCCAGTTTTAATGATGTTTTGGACAAGAAGCATGAGTCTATGGTCTCAGCAGTGAGATCATGGAGTCCCTACGGGGAACATTTGGCCAACCGTTTGGACAGCTCAAGCACGAGGCTCTTAAATGCATCTTCAACTCCAAAATGGAGGAAAGCACCTCTGTTCGAGAACATGTGCTTAATATTATGGTCTAGTTCAATGTGGCAGAGATGAATGGGTCTCAGATCGATGAGGGCAGCTAGGTTAGCATTATCCTACATTCGTTGTCGGATAGCTTCCTGCAATTTGTTAGCAATGTGATTCTTAATAAAGTGGACTATACCCTTAAAACTCTTCTCAACGAGTTGCAGACATTCCAATCCTTACTGAAAAGTAAGGAGAAGAGGGGAGGGAGACAAATGTTGGTTCATCTTCAAAGACGATCCATAGAGGTTTGACCTCAGGAACTAAGCCTGCACCTTCTACTTTGAACACAAACAAATGGAAGAAGAAGGGTTATAAGGGGAAGGGGAAGACACTTGCTAACCCATACCTTGTCGCCCAGTGGGGTAGGCGTCTAACACCGGTTGACAAGGGAAAGTGTTTCCATTGCAACCAGGATGGGCATTGGAAGAGGAATTGTCCTTGCTGGCTAAAGGAGAAGAAGGTGGCCAAGGCTAAGGCAAAACAAGGTAAATATGATTTACTAGTTTTGGAAACTTGTTTATTGGAGAATGATGATTCTGCCTGGATTATTGACTCTGGGGCCACTAATCATGTTTGTTCTTCTTTTCAGGGGATTAGATCCTGGCAGCAACTAGAGGCTGGTGAGATGACGATGCGAGTAGGCACCAGGCACATCGTCTCAACTATGGTAATGGAAGGAGTCCAGTTGACTTTACAAAAGAAATTTCAAATTTTAGGTAATGTTTATGTAGTTCTCAAGTTAAAAAGGAACTTAATTTATGTAAAGTTCTTGATACAGTGTAAATATACTCTACATTTTCAATTGAATAAAGTGTTTATTCATAAAGATGGAGTTGAGATCTGTTCAGCATATTTGGAAAATAATTTGTTATGCTAAGGCCTTAGCAATGAGTTCCCTTCATAACATAGTGTAGGAATGTATCAGCAACAACAGAAGCAACAAGAATTATTTGAGCACTCTAATTCATTAATTTTGGAAAAATATAAAGCATGCTGTTTCAGAAAACAAGTGAATTTCAAGACATACCTTTGTAGAACCTTGATAGGACCCCAATTATGTGGCAATATCAAGAAAGAAAGAATAGAGGAGAGGTGGTTGAATCGGTTAAGGATGACATCCAATTCCATTGGGAGAATTGGAGGTTTAAAAGAAGGAGGATATGGAAAGACAGGTAGTGAAATCTGTATATCAGGAGTGAGGAAGGAGGGCTCTCGAGAGTGGGAGTTCAGAAGTCTCTATCACGGAGAATTCATCGCAGTGTGGCGCTCATCGTCTACTTCTACTAAGCGCTAGTGTAGCAAAGCTAAGCGATCGTATAGCATTTGGTAGACAATCATATAGAATCTGGTAAATGATCATGTAGTAATTGGTAAGCGATCGTGTAGCTCCTTATATGCGATCGTGGGGTGCTTGTGGGCGATCGTCTAGTGTTATGCAGCAATCGTGTAGAGATTGTAAGCGATCGTATAGAATTTATTAAACGATCATTGAGAGTTTGATAAGCGATCGTCTAGTCACTGTTTGATTCATATCATTTAATAAAGAATTCATTCATCGCTTAGTTCCTTTTCCGAAAGATTGTATCAACACGTTACGATAATAAAATACTTCAAGAATCAGTATCCTAACAAATTGGTATTAGAGAAATCACCTGGGCAAGCATGGTGCAGAAACGTTTTGAAGAGAAATTGGAGTTACTAGAACATGAAATCTTTGAACACAGAATCAAAATACAGAAGGTGTCAACCATAGAGGAGAAGTTGGTGTCGATAGCGAAGAGCATTGAAAGATTGGAGTTACAGGCAAAGAAACATCAAGAAATGTTCGTTTCTTATGTTACAGGAATGGCCAAAGAAAAAGCAAAGGTGATAGAAGAGGCAGAAGGATCGAATGCCAAAAAGGTATGTGAAACAAATAGTTCGGTGAAAGCACTCGGTGAAGAAGTGAATGGCGACCAGAGTGAATTCAAGAAAGTGGAAATGCCGATGTTTAACGGAAGCGATCCAGATGCATGGCTATACAAAGAAGATCGCTATTTTCAAGTTCATAAGTTGACTGAATCTGAGAAAATGACGGTGGCAGTTGTGAGTTTCTTCGGCACTGCATTAGACGAGTATCGGTCGGAGATAGACAGAGGGTTGTTCGAAGATTGGGAAGACTCGAAGAAAAGAATGATAGCCCGATTCCGATCTTGAAGAAAGGGATCTATCTATGGGAGATTCTTGACTACTAAACAAGAAATGACTGTGGAAGCATATCGATCTGTGGAGGTGCCGAAGTCCATTGTCTCGGACCAAGACAAGCAGTTTGTGAATCATTTTTGGCAAGAGTCGTTCCGACTGTCGGGTACCAAACTCCATCACAGCTTAGTTTCTCAACCTCAGTCGGATGGTCAAACGGAGGTGGTGAATCGCAGCGTGGAAATGAATTGGAGGTTCTGCTATGGTGAGCGACTGAAAGAATGGATGAACTGGTGGCATTAGTTGAACTATTGGAGTAACACTACATATAATGCTTCTACTGTCTTGACCCCTTTTAAGATTGTGTATGGACGACAACCTCCAATGTTGATTTACTATGTGAATGATTGTATGGCCAACATGACTTTGGGTCAACAAATGTGAGACAAAGATGTTTCATTGCGCGTGCTGCAGGAACACTTGGTGGCTCCATATAAAGTGAGGAAGTTTGTTGATAAGAAGTGTAACACAATTTTTTTTTATCTAATCTACAATGCAAGGTTCATGCCATAAACTTGATGACATAGATTCTATGCATTGATATGTGATACTACTTCTAGATATGCGTTATTAATGAATGTTCTTGTAGTATGTTGTGTGTTGTCATAAGTTTCCTTGCGTTGAAACCAAGTATAATTTCACCGCAAGTTTCTCGGTGTGATACGAGGTCGAACACGAGGACTGTTTGAGGTTATTGCGTTATGTTTGTGATACATGCTACCAGGGGTTTTTCAATTTATAAAAGAGTTTTGTGTACAACTAATTAAACATGCGATAAAGTAAAGTAAAGCGGTAAAAATGCAATAATAACATAAATTGCAATAAAATAAGTCTAAGCTAAGATGATACAAGATACAGGTTTCATGATACAAGATACTGAGGTCAAGGCTGGCTGTGAAGATTACACAAAGATCGTGTAATGCGGTGACAAGTCTTATGTGTGAAGTAGAAACAGAGAAGATGATTAATACAAACTTCACAAGTTCCTTAATTGCGTTAAAGATATAAGTACGGTTCCACTTTTCCCTTGGCGTACACCTCTTTGTGATCGGCCGCATTCCTACATCTCTGTGGTGAAACAGGAGCGAACATAATTAATACAAGGTTTCTTCCATCTCTAGAAGTACTACTCGCTTTTGTCAACGCGTTCTTCTAACCTTATCTCGATAGATCAGAATGACATCTTCACTTCTGCTCTCACAAGTGAAGATGCTGTCTAGCATGCCTTAGCTAAATGCATTTATCTCTTTAGCACAGATTAAGTGACTCGTTTAATCCATATTAATTACCAAGGTATTAAGAAAACTTCATTGAGAAAACGATTAATGGAGGAATAGAAATAGATAGAAAAGTGGAAATGAAAGTGATCGAGACATTTAATAACACGATTTAACGTCTGATACATGAATTGTGAATGAAGAGATTAAGAGAATGAAATACAATTGATGAAATAGAGTTAGAAAAAAATACAAATAAATGCCAACGTCTTGGTGCCGATCTGGATGGAGATTTGCTTGCCCGTGTGGATGGATCGTGCGAAAGGATGAGCTTCCCTCTCAAGCTTGCTCAACCGGTAGCAGGGATCTAAGCATAGAGCTTCATGGCGGGGATCTGGGAGAATCACACTGAGACTCACCTCTCGGCCTTGTCTCTTTTCTTCCCGGATTCCTTCCGATCAGTACTCAGCTTAGCCTCTCTCTCAATAATCTAGCATCAATTAGCCCTCGTATCAAGTATGTGTTCTCTAAATTCAATGGGGGTATTTATAAGTGAAAAGCTTTGACTCTTGGCTTGTGGACCCCACTTCTTGTTATGGAAAGTCTGAAGATGGAGGAATAAATATTCCTTCTGTTATGCAATTAGACCGTCAAATCTACACAACGGTTAGTTATACACGTGTCACAATTCTCTGCATTTGCGTTGCTCATCTGCATCTTTCAATCGGTTGCTCACATGCGGTGTTGTATTTATTACCGCATGTGGTTGAAATTCAGCTCGGGATCGACTATCGCATTGCACTATCATTGCATTAATCGTTTCTTCATTGTTGATTGATGGGCGCAATGTGACAGAAATGCGTTGTTCAATTTCTTATTGAGCCTTGATCACAAGCGGTGACTTGGTTTCTTGCAAAACAAAGTAGAAATATCCTCTTCTATCATCTTAATGATGTCAGTGGGTGTAATTATGTTAATCTATATTTATTGTATTTCTGAGCTAATTTTCATACAATCGACGCATATTCTTTCTCTTTTGGCCGCAATATCTGAATAAGGCAGCATAAATAACTTGCATTTCTACAAGTTATCACACCCCCAAATTTATATGTATGCTTGTCCTCAAGCATATCTTCTACTAAGGCAATAATGCTCAATTCCTATCCTATATTTTTGCATCGATTGGTTGCTCCAAATGTTACACTTAGGCATATTTCTTAACAACGCAATTTCCTTCTATCCTTGCTAATTCTTAACAAAGCCCTACTTTATTCTTCTATATAACAAATTTTTGCTCAACATAAATTGCATTAAAGTAAATTTCGATAAAATAAGTCTAAGCTAAGATGATACAAGATACAGGTTTCATTATACAAGATACTGAGGTCAAGGCTGGCTGTGAAGATTACACAAAGATTGTGTAATGCGGTGACAAGTCTTATGTGTGAAGCAGAAATAGAGAAGATGATTAATACAAACTTCGCAAGTTCCTTAATTGCGTTAAAGAAATAAGTAAAGTTCTGCTTTTCCCTTGGCATACACCTCTTGGTGATTAGCTACATTCCCACATTTCTGTGGTGAAACAGGGACGAACGTAATGAACACAAGGTTGCTTCCATCTCTGGAAGTACTAATTGCTTTAGTCAACGCATTCTTCCTTCTCTCGATAGATCAGAATGACATCTTCACTCTTGCTCTCACAGGTGAAGATGTCGTCTAGCATGCCTTAGCTAAATGCATTTATCTCTTTAGCACAGATTAAATGACTCGTTTAATCCATATTAATTACCAAGGTATTAAGAAAACTTCATGGAGAAAATGATTAATTGAGGAACAGAAATAGACATAAAAGTTGAAATGAAAGTGATCGATACATTCAATAACACGATTTAATGTCTGATACATGATTTGTGAATGATGGGATTAAGAGAATGAAATAAAATTGATGAAATAGAGTTAGAAACAAATACAAATAAATGCCAATGTCTTGGTGCCAATCTGGATGGAGATTTGCTTGCTGGCGTGGATGGATCATGCGGAAGGATGAGCTTCCCTCTCAGGCTTGCTCAACCAATAGCAAGGATCTAAACATAGAGCTTCACGGCGAGGATCTGGCAGAATTGCACTAAGACTCACCTCTTGGCCTTGTCTTTTTTCTTCCTGGATTTCTTCCAATCAGTACTCAGCTCAGCCTCTCTCCCAATAATCTAGCATCAATTAGCCCTTGTATCATGTATGTGTTCTTTAAATTCAATGGGGGTGTTTATAGGTTAAAAGCTTTAACTCTTGGCTTGTGGACCCCACTTCTTGTTATGGAAATTCCGAAGATGGAGGAATAAATATTCCTTCTGTTATACAATCAGACTGTCAAATCTGCACAACGGTTAGTTGTACTCGTGTCACAATCTTCTGCGTTTTCATTGCTCAACTGCATCTTTCGATCGGTTGCTCGCATGTGGTGTTGTTTTTATTACCGCATGCAGTTGAAGTTCATCTCGGGATCGACTGTCGCATTGTGCCGTTATTACGTTAATCGTCTCTTCATTGTTGATTGACGGCCGCAATGTGATAGAGATGCGTTGTTCGGTTTCTCGTTGAGCCTTGATCGCAAAAGGTGACTTGGTTTCCTGTAAAATAGAGTAGAAATATCCTCTTCTACTATCTTAATGATGTTAGTGGGTGTAATTGTGTTAATTTATATTTATTGTATTTCTGAGCTAATTTTCATACAATCCACGCATATTCCTTCTCTTTTGGCTGCAATATCTTAATAAGGCAGCATAAATAGCTTGTATTTCTACAAGTTATCAAGAAGTGACATGATTTTGGACTTCCACAAAAGCAGAATGTGGAATTATCTCCCAAGTATTACGGAGCACATCAGGCAGTGGACAGAGCCAGATCAGTAGCTTACAAGCTGAACCCTCAGACAACAGTGTCAATACGCTTAGTGTTTCATGTGATGTAGCTAAAGAAATGGGGTGGACAACCAGAGATTTACCTTGAGGACAAGGTAAAATTGGAGGGGGGAGGTAATGATAGGACCCTAATTATGTGGCAATATGAAGAAAGAAAGAATAGAGGAGAGGTGGTTGAATCGGTTAAGGACGACTTCAAATTTCATTGGGAGAAGTGGAGGTTTAGAAGAAGGAGGAAATGGAAAGAGAGGTAGTGAAGTCTGTAAATCAGGAGTGAGGAAGGAGGGCTCTCGAGAGTGGGAGTTTGGAAGTCTCTGTCACAGAGAATTCATCGTAGTGTGGTGCTCATCGTCTACTTCTAAGCGCTCGTGTAGTAAAGCTAAGCGATTGTATAGCATTTGGTAGACGATCGTATGTAATCTATTAACGATCATGTAGTTCTTTGTAAGTGATCGTGGGGTACTTGTTGATAACTTGTAGAAATATAAGTTATTTATACTGCTTTATTTAGATATTGTGGTTAAAAGAAAGGAAAGTTACGTCAATTGTATGGAAATTGGCTAAGAAATACAATAATTATAAATTGTCGTCAATACACCCACTAACACCATTGCGATAGTAGAAAAGAATATTTTAAGTCTGTTTTGCAGGAAATCCAGTCACCGTATGCGTTCATGGCTCAAGAGAGAAAGATTAACGCATCTATGTCGCATTGCGCCCATCATTCAGGAATGAATAGACAATCAACGTAATGACGGTGCATGTGACAATTGATCCAGAGCTGAACTTCAACCGCATGCGGTAATAAAAAACAACACCGCATGCGGGAACACGATCGAAAGATGCAAATGAGCAACGCAATCACGGAGGATTTTGACACATGTACAACTAACCGTTGTGCATCTTCGGCTGATTGATTGCATAACAGAAGGAATATTTATTCCACCATTCTCGGAATTTCCATAACAATAAAATGGGGACCACAAGTCAGAGAGTCAAAGCTTTCATCTATAAATACCCTCAAAGAATTCACTAAAAAGATATACTTGAGACGGGATAATTGATATGAGGCTATTGAGAGAAAGCCTGATCTGAGTGCTGATCGGAGAAGATCCAAGAAAAGAAGAGACAAGGCTGAGAGGTGAGTCTCAGGGAAAATCATTCCAAATCCCTACTGTGAAGCTCTGTACCTAGATCAACTCTACCGGTTGAGCAAGCCTGAAAGGGAAGCTCATCCTTCCATTCACTCCATCTACATCAGCAAGCAATCTCTCCATCCAGATCGGTATCAAGACATTGGCACTCTTTTATATATGTTTCTAACTCTTATTCATCAATTGTATTTCATCTTCCTAGTCTAAATCATTCACAACCATGTATCAGATGCTTGATTTTATAATTAAATGTCATGATCACTTTCATTTCCACATTTTTGTCTATTTTCGTTCCTCCATTAATCGCTTTCTCCACGATGTTTTCTTAATCCCGTGGTGATTAATATGAATTAAACAAGTAACTTAATCTGTGCTAAAGAGATAAAGAAATTTAGCTAAAGCATGCTAGATGGCATCTTCACCTGCGAGAGCAGAAATGAAGATGCCATTCTGATCTGTCGAGAGAAGGTTAAAAGAATGCATTAACTAAAGCAAGAAGTACGTCCAGAGATGGAAGCAACCTTGCGTTCACTACGTTCGTCCCTGTTTCACCATAGAGATGTGGGAAACGCGGCCGATCACCGAGCGTATACGCCAAGGGAAAGCGGAACCGTACTTATATCTTCGACGTAATTAAGGAACTTGCGATGTTTATATTAATTTCTTTTTCTGCTCCGCACAAAAGCCTTGCCACCACATAACATGACCTTTGTATAATCATCGCAGTCAGTCTTAACCTCGGTATCTTGTATCATGTAACCTGTATCTTGTATCATCATAGATTAGGTTTAATTTATCGCAATTTACTTTATTATCGTATTTTTATCGCTTATCTTTACTTTACTGCACAATTTACTTTATCGCATGTACAAACCACACTTTTAGTAAATTGAAAAACCCCTGGTCGCATATATCATGAATGTAACACAATCAACCTAAAAAAATCCCTGTGTTCAACCTTGGATCACTTCGAGAAACTTGCGGTGAAATTATACTTGGTTTCAATGCAAGGAAACTTGTGACAACGTATAGCATAGTACAAGCATATCGTTAATAATGCATACATCTAGAAGTAGTATTGCATATCATCACAATCATCCATGCCTTACAAGTTTATGGCATCATCACATTTTATGTCATCACTTGTAGGCGATCGTCTAGTGTTACGCAACGATCGTGTAGAGATTGTAAGCGATCGTATAGAATTTACTAAACGATCATTGAGAGTTTGATAAGCGATCGCCTAGTCACTATTTGATTCATATCGTTTAATAAAGAATTCATTCATCATTTAGTTCCTTTTTCGAAAGATTGTATCAACACATTCTGATAATAAAATCCTTCAAGAATCAGTATCCTAATAAACCTCTTCAAAGCTTGATCTTCAGCTGCAATCTTCTTCGAATGTTGTTGCAGACCACCTCAAGATCTTCCCCACTATTCTCTTAGTGCTCTAGATTGAGTTGTGGGACTCAAAACAAGCTTGAAGCAAAGGATGATGGAGAATTGCTCACAGCAACAATCTTGTTGAAGAACCTTTTCTTTAGCACGATTTTTTTCTAAAATTCTCTCTTGAATGCATGCCCGAAATTCACTCCAAACTCTTGAATATATTGCAGATCATCATGCAAGGAAGAGAGTTGCATGAGTTGCAGCTCATGCTTGGAGTAATATAAGGCAATAGTGATGGCTTTTGTGTGAGTAAGTAGAAGATGGATAATGGAAAAAATGGTTTTTCCATTTTGTGTATTGCATTTTCCAATTTTCCAAATTTATCTTAAAAATCAAAATTTGATATTTCCAAATCCATTTTGATTTTAAAAAGTGAAAAATAAAATTAATTTCATAAATTAATTTTTTACACACCTCCATCTTTATATATTTAAATCATATTTAAATATAAGTTCTATTTCTTTTGATTCTCACATTAAACACGTAATTATATGTCCTATAATTACTAATTCCCTTTATTCTAATTTGAATATTTCAAATTAACTTATCTCGCTATTCTAGAGCTAGTTCATTACGAGCTAGTAAGGGGATTGATGCGCGAAAAATGGAGAGTAAATATGCGTGCATCTTATGATATGCGTTCGTTCTCCATGCGTCAATGGTCATGCGTTGGACTAAGAAATATGCAAGATGCGCTTAAGAATATATGCGATGACCATGCATTCCTGCCACAAGTTTTCTTGCTCTCTTGCCAAGTATAACGAGATCGCAAGTTTTTCGGGGTGATCCAAGGTCGAACTCAGGGACTTGTAGCTAGATGTTGCGAAGTGATGTGTTTGCGGCGAAGAATAAAAGAATAATGAAATTAAAGGACTATGCGCTACTCCTACTCCTAACTAAGCAGATAAAACAATGGAAGTATGTCTATGAGAGTTGGTAGAGACGCGGCAACTGTTAACTCGTAATAATATGCATGGAATAATTGATAAAATAGTGGACGGGCAAGCTTCACCGCATCATTAAGCTTGATCGCAAAGGTAACCCCAGCCAACACAAGTTATATGACAATGCTATACACAAATATAAGCATGTGATGCATATGCGAAAATGTCGATAGGGCTTATGTCTATGTCTTTATTCTTGCTTATGCGATCTAACACACATAAGACAAGGTGACCGCATACCACCACATCCTATTTCTAGGGCGCATGCGCTGTGTAAATAGCAATAGAACTTATGTCTAAGTCTCTACTTCTTGCTTATAAAATTCTAATTTGACTCTCTCAAGTCTATATTCTATCTTTAGACTACTCTCTCAAGTATGTCCAAAGGGTGAATGATGCACTCATAAGACAAGATGATCACATAAAGCATGGTTGAACATAAGATTATTCCTATCTCTAGGAACACTGCTTACTTTGCTTAGTGCGTTCCACTACCACTTACCCCCTCGGGCAGTTAGTCACTACTGATCAGCTTATAGACAAGCATTGCTATAGCCTCACACTATGCAAAGAGGATTTACTCACTATACTCGCGCAATGCACGCTTCTCGATGGTTTGCTACATGCTTCATATGTCTATGTCGCTCGATTGAGTATGCAATACTCTCGCAATCTTACTTCGTTCGTTGCAATGAAAGTTAGGGATGATGAAGAAGAAGTTAATGAAGATGAAGTCGAAGAAAATAAAGAGATGCATTGATTACAAAATGTATTAATGAAGCCAAAATGTAATACAATATAAAGATAGAAGTGAAATGAAGGGCTAGATGTAGGCAATCTTTTGCTTCCGTCAGATGTGTGTCAAGCTGCCAGTGGTGCCAGGAAGGGCAGTGGAGTAGTCTCTCCCGAGATCTATCTCTGGAAAATCTCCAGTCGTCACTTGGAATGGGTGAAGGAATGAAGAACTCTCAAAGAATGTCTTCTCACGCTCTCATTTGTGATCACAAGGACCTGCCTTAAGGTAGAAGCTCAGATACTTTGAATTTGGGCTTTGTGGCTCTATTTATAGAGCTCACATGCCAACAGCATTAATGGTCCCGCTCTGAATCTCTACCACTAACGGTGTGATGGTCCAACTTTGAACCTTTACCACTAACGGCGCGGTAGGTGAAATGTCAACATTATCTTTTTGGTACTCCCATGGTATGTGTTCATGCTCGTTTTTGCCGAAGTACCATCGCATTCCACCAACCTTGCATTCACCCTTCCATCATGGTTATTACTCTGTAGCCGCAACATCTATGCGAGGAACGTATGTGATCACCCTTACGATGGTCTGGGATTCACCGCATGCATTTGATTCCCGCGATAGCTACAAAAATAGACATTTTGACACAGAATAACGCATAATATTGGGTTAGCCGAGATTTTCAATGCTGATCAACGCAAGCTCACTTTTCATATGAATTCTTAATATAATCACCGCATATTCTACTTGTTAGCCCTTATAATTCTAAATAAAAGGCTACAGTAACTTGTATTTCTACCAGTTATCACAGCCCCAAACTTAGAATCATGCTTATCCTTAAGCATACCTTATAATTAAGAAATTCACAATTCATCTTTTAGCTTTCCTTTTGCGATGACCAGTTTTTCAAAATATAATTCACTCATACCTCTAACCTTGGCAGCAACACTCTCCTCAACTTTGGCTACTTCTTCAAAGAGATCTTTTCTAAGGTTAAATCTGGCAAGCCTCTGCTAAAAAACATTTTACTCATTTCAAACGACTTTGCTTTTAGTTTTTTTTTTTTTTTTTTAACAATGCGTTCATTTAAAACAATTCAAAGCTTTACGATACATTATTAAAGTGAGGCGTTGAACCTAGCTACGCTCTTCATTTCGACTTGCCCCCACGGGTGTCATGCGGACATCCAACTTCTGTTGCATGCCACATTCAACTCAACTGTTGCCTTAGCTTAATTTGGGCTTGCGTCAGATAGAGGAGTTGTTCCTATGTGTTGATGTTGGCCACTTACTTTCGTTTTGGCTTCCCTACACGGGTGTCATGCGAAGTATCTAACTACGGGTAAGTGCCTTTCACAACTTTAACTCTTATCAGCATGGGTTTCCCCTTTGCGCTGACAGTGGAGTTTTTTATTACCATATATTTTTTTAATTCAAGCATCGCAATGTGATGGACGCATTTGCCCGAACCACTAACTCCCCTAAACTTAGAAAGTGGCAGTGCTCTTGCCGAAAAGCTAAAAACAAACTCATCAGGAATGAGGTAACAAATGTTTGAGCAGAAGTTTACACATGATAAAACTTAGGCTGTCAATCTTGAAGAAGCTATTAAAGTGAGGTGAGCTTTGTGATGTTTAGTTAGTGAATGTAGTGAATTATAAATATCATCATGGATGCTAATTTATCAACACAAAGGTAGGTAAGCTGATAAAAGAGAATTTTAAAAGGATAATGCATAAAAGATAACAAGAAAAGAACCTTTGAGTAGAATAACACTTGCGACCATACTTTAGAATTCATGAAGTCATAGCCATGCGTTGAATGAAGGAGAGGATTCTTCCTTTGAAACTAAGCACCGAGGATAATTATTATCGCACCTACAAGGAGCGAAGACACACCATATCCATGAAAGCAGCCACAATTCCAAAATAACAATAATTAAATAAATAAACTAAACTAGGAAAGCAAGGTAAAGATAAAGTAGAAGACGTCCCTGGAGAAATTGGATTGAAGCCACCGCAAGGAGTCTTCCATGTAGGAGATTGATCTCAACTACTTAGGTCAAGAGACTCGTCTTGACCATTGGAACTTCTGGCAATTATTGGTCGCATATAGGTTAACACGCGCCTATAACTGCTTTCAGCTCATGCGACAGATAGACTTTCTATCTCAGGGTCAATACTGGCTTTTGGCGCATTGCCTACACTTCAAATATTGTTTGCAACTTGGTCGCACAAGCTACAATACGCCGAAGATAAAAAGGGTGCCTACGAAAACACAAAACTTAACAAACTATTAGCTGCCAAGTCCTTGACAACGGCGCCAAAAACTTGATGCATGGAAAATGGAGAGTAAATATGCGTGCATCTTATGATATGCGTTCGTTTACCATGCGTCGATGGTCATGCGTTGGACTAAGAAATATGTAAGATGCGCTTAAGAATATATGCGATGACCATGTGTTCCGGCCACAAGTTTTGTTGCCCTTTTGCCAAGTATAACGAGCTCGCAAGTTTCTGAGGGTGATCCGAGGTCGAACTCAATGACTTGTAGCTAGATGTTGCGAAGTGATGTTTTTGCGATGAAGAATAAAAGAATAATGAAGTTAAAGGACTATGCGCTACTCCTACTCCTAACTAAACAGATTAAGCAATGGAAGTATGACTATGAGAGTTAGTAGAGATGCGGCAACTGTTAACTCGTAATAAGATGCATGGAAAAATAGATAAAATAGTGGACGGGCAAGCTTCACCGCATCATTAAGCTTGATCGCAAAGGTAACCCCAGCCAACACAAGTTATATGACAATGCTATACACAAATATAAGCATGTGATGCATATGCGAAAATGTCGATAGGGCTTATGTCTATGTCTTTATTCTTGCTTATGCGATCTAACACACATAAGACAAGGTGACCGCATACCACCACATCCTATTTCTAGGGCGCATGCGCTGTGTAAATAGCAATAGAACTTATGTCTAAGTCTCTACTTCTTGCTTATGCGATTATAATCCGACTCTCTCAAGTCTAGATTCTATCTTTAGACTACTCTCTCAAGTATGTCCAAAGGGTGAATGATGCACTCATAAGACAAGATGATCACATAAAGCATGGTTGAACATAAGATTATCCCTATCTCTAGGAACACTGCTTACTTTACTTAGTGCGTTCCACTTCCACTTACCCCCTCGGGCAGTTAGTCGCTGCTGATAGCTCATAGACAAGCATTGCTATAGCCTCACACTATACAAAGAGGATTTACTCACTATACTCGGGCAATGCACGCTTCTCAGTGGTTTGCTACATGCTTCATATGTCTCTATGTCGCACGATTGAGTATGTGATACTCTCACAATCTTACTTCGTTCGTTGCAATGAAAGTGAGGGATGATAAAGAAGAGGTTAATGAAGATGGAGTCGAAGGAAATAAAGAGATGCATTAATTACAAAATGTATTAATGTCTTAAACCAAAATGTAATACAATATAGAGATAGAAGATAGATGAAAGGCTAGATGTAGGCAATCCCTTGCTTCCGTCAGATGTGTGTCAAGGCTGCCGGTGGTGCCATGGAAGGGCGGTGGAGTAGTCTCTNATGTATTAATGAAGCCAAAATGTAATACAATATAAAGATAGAAGTGAAATGAAGGGCTAGATGTAGGCAATCTTTTGCTTCCGTCAGATGTGTGTCAAGGCTGCCGGTGGTGCCATGGAAGGGCGGTGGAGTAGTCTCTCTCGCGATCTATCTCTGGCAAAGCTCCGGTCGTCACTCGAAATTGGTGAAGGAATGAAGAACTCTCAAAGAATGTCTTCTCACGCTCTCATCTGTGATCACAAGGATCTGCCTTAAGGTAGAAGCTCAGATACATTAAATTTGGGCTCTGTGGCTCTATTTATAGAGCTCAAATGCTTACAACATTAATGGTCCCACTCTGAATCTCTGTCACTAACGGCGTGATAGTCCAGCTCTAAACCTCTGCCACTAACGGCGCGGTAGGTGAAATGTCAACATCATCTTTTTGGTACTCCCAAGGTATGCGTTCATGCTCGTTTTTGCCAAAGTACCATCGCATTCCACCAACCTTGCATTTACCCTTCTATCATGGTTATCATTCTATAGCCACAGACTTATAGAGTAACGCATAATATTGGGTTAGCCGAGATTTTCAATGCTGATCGACACAAGCTCACTTTTCACATGAATTCTTAATATAATCACCACATAAACTACTTGTTATCCCTCATAATTCTAAATAAGAGGCTACAATAACTTGTATGTCTACAAGTTATCAGGGACCTTGCAGGCCTGCAGATCATGGGCTCCAACCATTTGAAATTAATTGGCTAAACTTATTAGACCAGATTAATCCCCATTCATTAACTAAAGCCCATAGTTGCACTCCTCTCACTGTAGATATATTATGTCCACATGATTTAACCATAACCAGCAGGTCGACCCTTACAAATTATTCGTAATAACGGCTGGGTCAAATATCTGTTTTACCCCCAAGATTACATCTTATTCTTCAAGTTCCTACTGATCTTCTAATGAACAACTGATTTGTGATCCAATCACTAAATCAAACTCTCTTTGCCCAGTGAGAGGGTGGGACCCTTGTTCCAGACCTAGATTCAGTACTTGAGAGAATAATCTTTCTCATATCCCTAAATCAAGTAGGCATGAACTTCGTCTTGCACCCTATGTCCTCAACTATCTATTAGGTCTTATCTCTGAAATGGGAGTCTTATTGAGCCGGCGCTGTTGAGCCAACCCTCACCTATACAAATCTAAGGATAATCTCGAATAAACAGGAGTTCATAGTTAGCTTAGGATTAAGATTGAGTTACCTAGGTCATCTAGGTGAAATAGTCAGTCTTATACAATAAACAGTGTTATAAAGTAAGAGTGCCTTATTTCTTTGTCCGATCTTATGCAAACTCATTGCATAGGACGCCCCCACTCCCCATGTCATAACATTTACGAATTAGGATTAGATCGTATGTAGCACTTTACAGCTCTTTGTAACAATTACAGAGTAAGCCGAATCCAATAGTGTTATCAGAATAAGGTACCCAACCTCATTCATTAGATCATTTTGACTATTTACTCGAACGTAATCCACTCTTTTGTCTCCACATAAAGTTCAAGTACTCATGTAATAGTCATTGATCTTAGTTTATTGGATTTAGACTTTCATACAATTTATAAAATCAATAATAAGTTTATTGATTATAGAAAATGTTTATCTTTTTACAAACTGCGAGTTTTAAGACATAAAACCCAATCTCAGTTGTCTTGTGAAGCAATCTGGTGACGATTACGTATCCTCTGTGTACAATCTCCCTGATGAGATAGTACTTTTGCTTGATATGCTTTCCTCTTCTATGGCTTTGTGGTTCCTTTGAATTTGCAATTGCTCCACTATTGTCACAATAAAGAGTAATAGGAAGGTGCATATTTGGAACTACTTTCAGATCTATTAGGAACTTTATGAGCCATACTGCTTCTTTTGCTGCTTCATTTGCAACTACATACTCAGCTTCCATTGTGGATTTAACAATACAACTCTACTTGATGCTTCTCCATACAACTGTTATTCCATCTAGAGTGAATACAGACCCCGATGTTGATTTCCTCGAATCAATATCGGTCTGAAAGTCAGAATTAGTGTATCCAGTAAGGATCAGATCCTTAGCACCATACAGGAATTAGTGTATCCAGTAAGGATCAGATCCTTAGCACCATACAGGAGCATATAATCTCTTGTTCTCCGATGATACTTGAGAATGTTTTTAACAGCAGTCCAATGATCATATCCAGGATCGGACTGAAATCTATTGACTATTCCTACGACATAGCATATATCGGGACGAGTACACGACATTGCATACATTAAACTCCCTACTGCTAATGCATATGGAATTCGATTCATCTCCTCAAGCTCGTGAGGTTTCTTACAACTCTAATCCTTAGACAAGTGAATTCCATTTCTGAAAGGTAAAAATTCTTTCTTGGAATTTTGCATTTTCTACCTAGACAACATCTTGTTTATATAAGATGCTTGAGATAATGCTAATGTTCTGTTCTTGTGATTCCAAACTATTTGGATTCTAAGAACATACTATGCTTCTCCCAAATCATTCATTTGGAATTGTGAAGCCAACCATCTCTTAACGTCAGCTAGATATTCTTCCTCGTTCCCGATGAGTAGAATATCATCAACATACAATACCAGAAAAGCGACTGTTTCGTTAACGATTTTCTTGTATACACAGGGTTTGTCAACATTTTGTTCAAAGACATAAGATTTGATCGCAGTGTCAAATCTCATATTTCAGGATCTAGAAGCTTGTTTCAATCCATTAATGGATCGATTAAGTTTGTAAACTTTTTGCTCTTGATCTTGCTATTTAAACCCTTCTAGTTAAGACATATAGATACTCTATTCAAGTTAACCATTTAGAAATGTTGTCTTGACATCCATTTCCCATATTTCATAATCATAAAATGTAGCTATGGACAACAGTATTCTAATAGACTTTATCATTCCAACTGGAGAGAAGGTTTCTTCATAATCTACCCCTTCTCTTTGGGTAAACCCTTTTGCCACAAGTCTAGCTTTGTAGGTCTGTACCTTACCAGCTTTGTCTATTTTCTTTTATAGATCCATTTGCGACCAATGGGTTTTACCCTTTCAGGTTGATCGACAAGATCCCAGACAAAATTAAAATACATAGATTCCATTTCAAGGTCCATGGCTTTAATCCATTAGTCTTTGTCCATATCATTCATTGCTTGGTTAAAAGACAATGGATCCTCTAAACCATATGATGACTTGAGTTTCAGTTAAACCCATGTACCGGTCAGGCTGTTGCATAACTCTCCCACTACGACGAGGCATTCTCAACTTTTGAGAAGGATGTGAAGTCTCAGGTTCATCAACAACTCTTGTTGATGGACCTGCTCTATTAACAACTCTTATTGATACATTTGTCGTTTCTCTGGACATTTCATCTATTATTAGCTTACTGCGAGGTTGATGATTCTTTACATAGTCTTCCTCAAGGAAGGTTGCATTTGTTGATACAAATACCTTATCTTCCTGAGGATTATAAAAGAAACCACCTTTTCTTTCTTTTGGGTAGTCTACAAATAGACACACTTTTGAACGGTGTTCCAACTTTTTAGGATTTTACACCAACACATGTGCTGGACAACCCCAAATCCTGAAGTGACGTAAATTTCCTTTACATCCTCTCCAGAGCTCGTAAGGTATTTCAGAAACATTTTTTGAGGGAACCATGTTCAAAATATACACCACAGTCTCAAATGCGTGTCCCCAAAAAGAATTTGGTAACTGAGCATAACTCATCATGGAACGAACCATGTCCAACAAGGTTTCGTTTCTCCTTTCTGCCACACCGTTTTGCTGAGGTATGCCAGAGGCTGTGAGTTGAGACTGAATTCCATGTTCTATCAAATAGTTATGGAATTCCATGTCCATATACTCACCACCTCGATCTGATCGAAGCGTTTTGATCTGTTTACCTAATTGGATTTCAACCTCAGCCTTATACTCTTTGAACTTTTGGTGCATTAGGTAAACATGCCCATACTTGGAATAACCATCTATAAAACTGATGAAATATTCATACCCTCCTCTCGCTCTAACATTTAAAGGCCCATAAGGTCTAAGTGAATCAGCTCTAGGTGTTGTTTGGCTCTAAGACCTTTTCCAGAAAAAAGATCTTTTCGTCATTTCACCCTCGAGACAGGATGGACATGGTGGTAATGAACTTTCTTCCAACTTATTTAGATGACCGCTCTTAACCAATGTCTCAATCTTGTTGAGATTTATGTGACGTAGTCTCAAGTGCCAAAGATAGGCATTTGAAAAAAATTTCCTTTTCTTATTGAGTCCCAATAGTTTTAAACATCTCTATGTTCAAAACAGCTTTGACCTCAGTTGGTTTTAACATATACAAGTTACTTTCTAATTTTGCAGAGCAAATCTGTCTACTTCCTATATTGATGAACACTTCATCATTTTCGAAATAAAATTTATAATATTGTTCTAGCAAACAAGAGATAGATATTAGATTCCTTTTCATAGAAGGAATATAATTTTCAAATAAATGTATTTATCTCCTATAAAAAACTTCATATCTCCCACTGCTTTAGTTGAAACAATCTCCCCGGTCCCTACCTTAAAAATTGTTTCACCTTCTGTCAACTGTCTCCATGAACTTGCTTCCCCTGAGATAGTACAAACATGATTAGCGGCACCTGAATCAATTATCCAGATTTTATTGTTTTCCACTAAACATGCTTTGATAACAAGTAAATCATATTTAACTTGTTGATCGAATTCTGCATTCTCATTTACATAATTCAAAATTTCAGATGAGTTGGGAGATAGAGGACAATCCTCTGTTAAAAATCTTTTGGTGTAATCAATTATGGCACCTGAATCATTATCTAGGCTGAATCATTATTTTTCACTAAACAAGTCTTCAATACAAGTAAACCATATCTACCTTGGTTGGCCTTCTTCTTTTCTGCCAAGTATTTGGGACAATTTCTCTTCCAATATCCCTCCTGATTGCAATGAAACCAGATTTTCTTTGCAGCCTTGGCCTTCTTACCCTTATAGTCAACAGTTGGTTGTTTAGTTTTCACCTTTCCACTTTTCTACTTATTCCACTTTTTGGTGCTGGAAGAATAAGGTACAGATTTAATTCTAGGGGACGATCCTCTGTAGAACATTTTAAAGGACCAGGCAACATTTACCTCTCCCTTTCGTTCCTTGATTTACATCAAGGACTTGAAAGTTTGTAGCTTATTCAGCAAAGTGGTTAGCTTGTAGTCAATCCTATTCATGACAACATTGCTACGAAACTGTAGGAAACTTTTAGGAAAAAATTCTAATATGAAGCTAACCTGACTGCCATTATCAATGACTGAGCCATTCATCTCTACCACATTGAAGTGGACCGTCATGTTAAGAACATTTTCTCTAACAGACACCCCTTCTTGCATACGGGCATTGAAGATGTTTCTAAGAGCGTCATACCTAAGCTGTGCAGACGATTTTCCGAAGATCCCCTACAGGGACTACATGATCTAACGAGCAGTGACCATGGGCTCATGCTTCTTGGGCAAGACTTTAGACAGGTTTGTCAAGATATACATTCAGGTCTTTTCATTTTAACATATCTATTGATCGTATGCCTCTCGAACGTTTCAAGTAGCATTTTGAGCAGGAATAGGAGGACAATTTTCCATTAGGACAAATCTCAGGTTGTCGATGATAAGTATTGTGTGGATTGTGTTTTCCCATGTTGTATAGTTTTCACCAGTCAATTTTTTTATAGCGAGCAAGTTTAAAGTCACATAAGTCATAATGTAATTTGTTGAAACCATACAATTTATTTATATTAGTACTTTATGAATTAACCCATTTGCAAAAACAAATCAAATTTAGCAAAATAATCTAATGCACCCTAAGTAACATCTATTTTGCAATGATGTTTTACTGAGACGGGACAAAAGCCAACGTAGGGTGATCAGGTGCCCCTCCACTGAAATGAGACTATCTCAGCCAATATACAGAACAACTCATTGTTACTAAAACTATGAGTCACCATTATTCGGTCCAGAAATTGTTAAACTCACTTAACATTTTCTTGTAAGTGCAACCGCTTATTTTAGACTCTAGAGTTCAGCCCTAATGAGCCAACCGTAGGGAAAAACCCATTTGGGTAAAAACTAAAGCAACCCTATCTAGTTTTGAACTTTGAAATAAAGAACCATGCAAATGCCATCCATAAGGGGACACATCCAAATGTGCCTCGAGATCGAGCATGAAAATTGACTACAAACTAATGAGAGAGACTGTGGGATGTGTTGACACATGTTCCGCTCCCACTTACTATAAACACTGTCTCCATTCACCTTGATATTTACATATATAAACACCATCTATATGGGGATATAAGCAAAGGTGCCTCGAGGACAAGTATAGATCTCATAGTGTGAACTTTTAGGGAAAAACATGAAAAGGTAAAATGAAGTATCATATACCCCATTTTCTTCCCACTAAGTGTTTTACCTAGGGTTATTTAACTTAGGAAAATCCGGCTACTGATTTTATCTAAGTGATTGTTTAAATTTGCCCCAAAGTAAAACTTACTTTGGATGGTTAAACAACTTTACTTGATGTTTATTAAACACTTTAATAAACCCCAATCAATCATTGTGTGTTTGTAGCAAATCTATCTAATTCACCCTTCCAGATAAGTTCCCAGGTAGGGGTGTTACGTTTTTGTCAACTTAAATATCCCTGCCTAGACAGAACTAACATTAAACAAAAGGTCTACATTGCTACAAATTTAATTTTTTATTTAAGAACCAATTTCATCCTATTAAACTAATCAAAAGATTAAACTTAATTTCTAACCTTATTAGAAATGTGATCTTAGGTCTATGTAAATCATATTTTAAAGCTATTTTAAAAATTGATTTTAACCTAAGGTTTGCATGTAATTCTGAAGTATTGATTTTAATTTCTAATTTCATTTAATTAAAAATTTTATAAAATATATTAAAACCATATAATTGCATTCATTGACACAATTAGTAAAAATATAACAATTAGAAAATTACCTAAAGTAGTGTCATGCTTCAAGTAGTTCCATTTCATTAGTAAACATATGAAATAATTAAGAACATACGACCATTCATCCATACATTTTATATATTATAACTCTTATAATATAATGATGTATGGATATATTATTAATGCATGCATGCATATATTATAACATTTATATTATATGATGCATGAGCATGCTATAAATATAAAATCATGCAACTATATATTATAACTTTTATAATATAAATGAGGCATGAATTATGCATAACTGATGCGTTATTTTATGAGGCAAAATTATGGAATGAAATGCGGTAATGGAAATGCTTGAGCAACAAGTTTTCTTAGCGGAATCCACGTATAAGTTCCACTGAGTTTCATGGTAAGTCCAGGGTCGAACTCAGGGACTAGGGAAAACGGTATGCGGTGGTAATTTTAAAGAAAACCTTGCGGTAACCAAGAAATCAAATAGTTGTTTTGGGTTGTTGTTTGCGGTAATAAAATAAACGAATGCGGCGGAGTTACAAAAAGAGTTGATAATACGGAAGATACGATGAGTATGTGGTGAACGGGTTGGGAAGGTGTTCGGCTTAGGATCCGTTCATGTTATGCGATCATGCAACACACATACAATAGCAAGTCATCTCTCGACGCAAATGCTATGGCTTCTAATACTAGAACGCATGTCATATATGCAATGAGTCTATAGGACCTACACATAAGCCTCTATTCTTATTTATACGATGAAAAAATGACACACACAAAATTAAGGCGACCAAATAATATCATAACCTATCTCTAGGGTGCATACGATGCATGTTAGCAAACAGAGCTTATCTCTAAGTCCCTATCTCTTGCTTATGCAGATCTAATCTTGTTCTCTCGAGTCTAGATTCTAACCTAGCTCACCCAAGTCTTAGGTTCTTTCTTTAGACTTTCTCTCGAGTAGCTCTAAAGGGGTGTTGGGCACAGCATAAAACAACGTAATCGCATGCAATGAAGATCCTAGGTCATGTTAGCTTAGTTCTTCTCAACCCATTCAATAAATTTAGCTACTCATGCGTGCTTTTAAGAGAGTGAACAGATGTAGATAAAGAAGTTCCATTGTATAGATATAGAGTTGAAATACAAAATAACAATGCAAAATGAGAATAAAGAGCCTGGTAGCAATCTCTTGCTTCCCAAGGCTTTTACATTGTCTTTTCTACTCTATTCAAAAGATAGTCTCACTCTCACGAGAGTCGGCCCGCTCTCTGCTTTTCCACACCTCTGGGTTCTCACTCAAGTTTCCCTGAGTGATCTTCCAGTGTCTCTTCCCTTATCTCGCTCTGCCTTCTAAATAAAAAGGAAAACTATGAATAAGGCTATTCTATCTAAGGGAAAATTCTCTAAGTGTTCGAACTCTTATGATTGAACTGATGGGATGGTTTTTCTCTGACTGATGCGCTGAATATTTGTCACCAAAAAGCTGAGTGTATTTGCTACACTAGATCATTAGCAGACTTGTCAACTTAATTCGTACTCGACCGTCATCAGCTTTCTGTCCCATCGTGATTAATTATGCTTTTCACCCAAATGCGCCCACCAAGTTGCACCGGCTCTATGCGACAATCCTTCTTGAGTGGATGTTTGCGAGCACAAATCACCACAAAGCCTTGCGATATTGCTGCGCTCGACCATTGATTTCTTGTGATCGCACTTTCTGCCTTGCGTCAATGCATATTCTGAATAAAAATACCAAAGTTAACTGTTTTTATGCGATGAATGCATGCGACCACAATGTTATGAACTTAATACTTTTTTGACGCAATCTAACATATTTTATCAACACAAACCTTCGTTGTTTAATAACTTAGCACTGTAAGATCGTGCATTTCTACCCGTTATCATACCCCCAAATTTAAACAATGTTTGTCCTCAAGCATAAGCTACCGATTTCCTTTAGAAAGTCGATTGCAATCTCTTTGCCTAGATTTCTCAAGGATACTTCATTCAAATCCTATACACAAAAATTTCCTTAATTCTTATTCAAGTCTCTTCTTAAAATATTTCTAAGACCTAGGGACCTCAAGCTTAACCTTCAAAAAGACTTTACTAGATTCCATGACATCGCATGATTTATTTTAAAAAACTTTTTCATTGGGGTGTTAAATGATTTTTATCCTTGCATATTCTTGACATTGTTATTTTTTTCTAACCTTGCGCTGATCCAAGTGTCTCGCCTTCGTTTTGGCTTGCCCCCACGTGTGTCACGAGGACATCCAACTATGAGGAAGGTACTCTTTCTCAGACTAGATTCATACCTACTTGGCAGCGGAGTTGCAGTCATTTATTTATGCGTTGATCCTGGCGACTTACTTTCATTTTGGCTTGCCCCCACATGTGTCATGCGGACATCCAACTACGGGTAAGTGCCCTTCACAATTTAACTCTTATCAACAGGGGTTTCCCCATTGCATTGACAGTGGAGTTGTTATTCTCAAAATTTTCCCCTTTTTTCTTATAAAGCTAAAAATAGCAATATCGAAAATAAATATCTCACCTTCAAATTTAAAATGCGGCAATGTCCTCATTACCAATAAAGTGAAAGAAGTCATGTAATGTTCTTAGGAAGTTTGGTAAAGGGTCAGTTTGAAAGAAAGTTAGTAGACCAATAACTTCTAGAAATATTGAATGAGGTGACTTTTCTAAGATTAAGTTGACTCTAGTATATATGAAAAAATAGAAGCATGTGTGTCATCATTGAAATCATAATTGGTAAAAAGAAATCATGTGGCGACTTACTAAATTTATCAATGTTAAATGATTGCGGTAATCAAAGAAGATGCGGTGATAAAACTTTCAAAATTAAAATGCGATGCGATAGTGTAGAATTTGGAATAAAGTCAAGGAAGAATACAACCCCCAAATTTGCGTTATCGCCCACATTGTTTGTTGATGCATCCTTCTTTGCGGCGATCTTCTGCCTTTGGAATGCGGTGAACGAATAAAGTAGTTATGTCTTCGTTGCAAGAAAAACATTGAGAGTGTCAAATAATATTAAACAAAACAAAATCTTTTACCGTAATTGTTCAACACGATCGCTTTTTTTTTTTTTAGATAAGCAAAGGATAGTGAAATGAAAATATTAAGGAGTAGAGATAAGTTGAAGAGTTCAATATTTCAACGGAAGCTTCACAAAACTTGTGTCCCTAATGAATTTAAATCGCTTGATAGCGCATGAACCACCAATTTCTTTCTCAATCTAGGTTTCTCAGGTCCATGGAGTCAACTTGGCGATGTCAGCTTTCTCCGTGATACATTTTTACTCATTGCCCATTAACTTTGAATATGTTGGTTCCATCATCATTAGATAACTCGACCGCACTATGGGGGAATACCTCTCAGACTATGAATGGTTCGGACCAAAGTGACTTTAATTTCCCAGGGAAGAGCCGTAGTCGTGAGTTGAATATTAGACCCTTTGCTCGGCTTGGAGGTTCTTGCCGCATATGTGTTTGTCGTGCCAGCTATTTGCGCACTCCTTGTAGATCTTTTCATTTTCATATGCGTTGATCCTCCATTCCTTTAGCTCGACCAATTGAAGTTTTCTCGCATCTTCTACTGTCTTCAAGTCAAAGTTTAGCTTTTTCACCGCCTATAGTGCTTCGTACTCCAACTCCAATGGCAAATGACATGCCTTACCAAATACCAATACATATGGGGACATATCTATGGGTGTCTTATATGCAATCTGGTATGCCCACAACGCATCGTTGAGCGTTGTTGCCCAATCCTTTTGCGAAGGCCTTATCACCTTCTCAAGTATCAGCTTGATCTCCCGGTTGGACACATCAGCCTGACCCTTCGTCTGCGGATGGTATGCGGTAGCCATTTTATGGAGGATATTATATTTGCGCAGCAATTCTTTGACAATATGATTGACATAGTGGGTCCCTTCATCACTTATTATGGCACGTGGAGTGCCAAAACGCATGCCACTGCTTCTATCCACTTAGATACGTAGTCGACGAATGGTCAGGAATTTAAAGACTATCGTTGCATCGCTTGCAATGCATGCCACTGCTTCTACCCACTTAGACATGTAGTCGACGACTAACAGAATATAATTTTTACCATTCGATGGAGGGAATGGTCCCATGAAATCGATACCCCAGATGTCGAACAACTCTAGTTCCAAAATGGTGTTCATAGACTTTGTATGTTTCCATGAAATGTTACCTGTGTGTTGGCACCGGTCACACTTCATCACGTAATCAGCTGCATCCTTAAACAATGTTGGCCAATAGAATCCACTATGTAATACTTTAGCTGTGGTGCACTATCTTTCAAAGTGCCCACCATATGGTGAATCATGACATTGCGATAATATACGTTGTTGAGCAGCATTTCGTACACATAATCGCAGAATCTGGTCTACCCCCTTTTTATACAGATTTGGCTCATCCGAAAAATATGATTCACATTCATACTTGAGCCTCCTCTTCTGGTGGTCAGTATAATCCTCTGGAAATTTCTTGCAAACCAGATAATTTACTACGTTTTCATACCATGTCAATTCTTCAATATGAGATAGCTGCTCATCTGGGAACACCGCACTCACTTCTGACTGATTGTGGTCAACCTCTGGGTTTTCCAATCTGGACAAGTGATCTACAACTTGTTTCTCCGTCCCCTTGTGATAAATTATTTCTATGTCAAATTCCTGAAGGAGAAAAACCCATCTGATCAACCTTGGGTTCGCATCCTTCTTTGTCATTAAATACTTTATCGCCGTGATCAGTGTGGATGAGTACTTTTATTCCCAACAAATACGCTCTAAATTTTTCAAATGCAAAAATTACCGCAAGTAGCTCTTTTTCTGTGGTGGTGTAGTTAGCCTGAGTAGGATTCAAAGTCTTACTCGTATATGTGATGGGATGTAATATTGTTTTTCTCTTCTGTGCCAGAGCTGCTCCCATCGCATAACTTCTTGCATCGCACATTATGTCAAAGGGAAGTGTCCAATCTGGTGCCATCAACATGGGTGGGCTGTCAATGCATTCTTCAAAATCCTGAATGCGTTGAGGCAATTGTCGTCAAAGTCAAATTTTCTGTCAGCCTTCATCAATGCACTCAACGGTCATGCTATTTTCAAAAAGTCTTTGACAAAGCGTCTGTAAAATCTGGCATGCCCCAAGAAACTTCTTACAGCCTTTACACTTGTTGGAGGTGGGAGTTTTTCAATTGCTTCTATTTTCGCCTTGTCCACCTCCAACCTATCCCGAGATACTTTGTGCCTCAGCACAATGTCCTCCTTCACCATACAATGGCATTTTTCCCAGTTAAGAAAGAGATTTGTCTCCTTGCATCTTTTCAATATCTTCTCCAGGTTGGCAAGACAGACTTTGTATGTGTTCCCATAGATAGAGAAGTCGTCCATGAAGATTTCAATAGAGTCCTTAAGATATTATGAAAATATGGCCATTATGCACCTTTGGAACGTGCTCAGTGCATTGTAAAGGCCGAACGGCATGCGACGAAAAGCAAAAGTTCCATATGGGTAGGTGAATGTGGTCTTTTCCTGATCTTCGGGAGCAATCATAATCTGATTATAGCCGGCATACCCATCCAAAAAGCAGTAGAAGTCATTTCCTGCTAGACAAATTAGCATTTGGTCAATGAACGGTAAAAGGAAATGATCTTTCTACGTTGCCGCATTCAGCATGTGGAAGTCCATGCAAATATGCCATCCAGTGATGGTTCTTTGCGGTATCAGCTCGTTGTTTGAATTGGGACTACCGTCATCCTACCTTTTTTGGCACGCACTGCACGGGGCTGACCGACGTGCTATCTGTTATTGGATAAATAATGCCTGATCTAACCACTTGATTATCTCCTTTTTAACGACCTCTTTCATCGCAGGGTTTAGTCTGTGCTGATGTTCGATTGATCCCTTGTGGTTTTCTTCGAGACAAATTCGATGCATACAGTATGCGGGGCTGATTCCTCGAATGTCTGCGATCATCCAGCCAATTTCTCGCACATGTTTTCTCATAATGCTCATCAACGCATTCTTCTGGTCTTCATTAAGTTTAGAGGAAATAATTATTGGCAGCTTCTCATTGTGCCCCAAAAATGCATACTTTAGGTTGTTCGGCAGGGTCTTCAGTTCCATTATTGGTGGTTCTTTTAAGGATGGTTGCATTGTTTTTCTTTCCTCTTTTACTGTTGGCTCTAATTCTTGGGTTGCGATCATCTCATCTTCCTTATTTGTTTTTTCTATGATCGCATTACATGCAACAATGGATGCGCTTGCATCCTCATCTTCATTTTCGTCGTCAGGCTTCTCTTCTTCAATCAAATTCTGGTTGTTGTCAGATTCATGTAGGTCTTCTTCATCAAGAAACTTCATGGCACAGATGATGTTGAACTTAAGCTTTTATCCATTCACACTTAAGGTGTTCTTTCCATTGTGCACATCAATCTGGGCACAACCTGTTGATAAAAATGGTCGCCCTAGGATGATGGGCACATCTTTGCCAGCTTCGTAATCTAAGATGATGAAGTCGACTGGTAATATAAATTTGTCGATGGTAACCAGCATGTTCTTCACCTTCCCTTCTGAATGCACCAGAGATCTATCTGCGAGTTAGAGAGTCATGGTCATGGGTGCGAGTTGCCCCACATTCAACTACTTAAAGATTGACAGAGGCATCAATTTGATGTTGGCTCCAAGGTCACACAACACTTGCTCGATGTACAATCCTCTAATCGAGCAAGGTATAGTAAAGCTCCCAGGATTGCTCATCTTCGGTGAGATTATTGATTTCGAGCTCGCGTCAAACCGTGGCAAACTTACCAGTGCTTCTCTTCTTGGTCACCATATCCTTCATAAACTTCGCATATGTGGGCATTTCCTCAATCGCTTCACTGAACGGAATATTAATATGCAATTATTTTAACATAGTCATGAAGCATTGGTACTGTACCTCGTCATTCTTCTTTTTTCTAAGTCTCTGTGGGAAAGGTGTGTACTGTCACTGTCCCCTTTTCTTTTGGCTCTGAGGTGTATGCAATTTTTCCTTCTTCTTCTCGAGTCACTGCAATCTCAGGTTCTAACTCAATTGGAGTAATCTGGCTAGGCTCTTTCCTTTCCCCCACCACAGTCTTTCCACTCTGCAATGTCATGACTTGACATTGCTTTTTACTTGTTCCCCCTGGGTTGCATGGGAGTTCTGTTGAACTCGGTAGGGCCCTTTGTGTTTTGTTCTTTAGTTTGCCCACAATCTGGCCCATCTGTAATTCCAGGTTGCGGATGGATGTCGCCTGGTTTTGAAGCACATTTTCGTTTTTCTCGATATACTGTTTCAACAAAATTTCCAAGGAGGAAGATTGCATCATTGCGAGCTACTGGCTTGATTGCTCATCTGACCGTTATTTCGCGAAAAGAATCCGGGTGGCCCTTCTTTTTGCACCATAGATTGGAAATTTTGCTGCTAATTATTCCATGCAAAGTTAGGGTGATTTCTCCACCTGGGGTTGTAGGTGTTAGAGAATGGATTATTTTTCACAAAATAAATAGACTGTGGGTTCTGCGGGCATTCTTCCATTGCATGTCCTTCACCGTAAGTCGCACACCTTGTGACATTCTGATTAATTGCGTTTACTTGGCCACTATGCAATGTTGGGCTATTGATTGAGATTCCTTGAATTAGGTTCATCACTGCATTCATCTGACTTTGAAGTGAAGTGATAGCACCATTGTTTGCGTTGTTATCCTTTATTCTCAGTCTCTGATCGTTCTCTCTCCAATCCTCGTGATTTTTAGAGATGTGATCCAAGATGTTCTTAGCCTTATCATATGTTTTGTCTAGCAGACCACCAGTGGCTATCGCATTGGCAGCAGTCTGCAAAGCGAGATTTAAACCGTGATAAAAGATCTTCATTTGCATGCAATCTGGTAATCCCTTGTGTGGACAGTCCCTTACCAGCCTCTTAAACCTCACCCAATCATCGCTAAGCGATTCATCCATGTCTTGTTCAAAATTGGTATTAGTTTTCTTCTTCTTGCATTCTTAGTAGATGGGAAATATTTTTTCATAAACCTCTCTATGACTTGTTCCCAAGAAGTGATCTACCTCGGTTCGAGAGAATATGGCCACTTTCGTGCCTGATCACACAAAGAAAATGGGTTAGTCGAACTTCTTCGGTAGAGATATTCGGGAACACAAAAATGTAGATTTCTATAAAGCTCCGGAGGTAAGCGTGCGGGTCCTCGCCACGCCTTCCTCCGAATTGTTATGCAGTATGGATCATCTGCAGCATCACCAGTTTCATTTCGAATTGGCTGCCATCAAGGGTAGGCCTCATGATTCTTGGAGAGAAATTATAGAGGTTTGGCGATGCATAGTCCCAAATGGGCCTATTACGATCGTTTACTAGTAAGATTGGATTTGTCATGACATTGTTTTCGTTTAGTGCTTCGTTTCCAGGCTGCTTCACTATATCGTCTCTCAATCATCATTGGAACGTCCTCTCAATCTTTGGGTCGTAATTCACCAGAGATTGAGAGCTACAAAGAAATCAGAAAAATTACCGTTAGCACACTGATTTGCCGAAGTCCCCGGCAACGGCGCCAAAAACTTGATGCATTATTTTATGAGGTGAAATTGTGGAATGAAATGCGGTGATGGAAATGCGTTGAGCAATAAGTTTTCTCAGCAGAATCCAAGTATAAATTCCACTGAGTTGTCTGGTAAGTCCAGGGTCGAATTCAGGGACTAGGGAAAATGGTATGCGGTGGTAATTTTCAAGAAAACCTTACGGTAACCAAGAAATCAAATAGTTTTTTTGGGTTGTTGTTTGCAGTAATAAAATAAAAGAATGCGGCAGAGTTACAAAAAGAGTTGATAATATGAAAGATGTGATAAGTATGCGGTGAACGGGTTGAGAAGGGGTTTGGCTTACACTTCCTAAGATGCATTCATGTTATGCGATCATACAACACACATACAATAGCAAGTCATCTCTCGATGCAAATGCTACGGCTTCTATACTAGAACATATGCGATATATGCGATGAGTCTATAGGACCTACACATAAATCTCTATTTTTATTTATTCGATGACAAAATGACACACACAAAAATAAGGTGACCACATAATATCATAACCTATCTCTAGGGTGCATGCGATGTTGGCAAACAGAGCTTATCTCTAAGTTCCTATCTCTTGCTTATGTAGATCGAATCTTTCTCTCTCGAGTCTAGATTCTAATCTAGCTCTCTCAAGTCTTAGGTTCTTTCTTTAGACTCTCTCTCGAGTAGCTCTAAAGTGGTGTTGGGCACAGCATAAAACAAAATAATCGCATGCAATGAAGATCCTATGTCATGTTAGCTTAGTTCTTCTCAACCCATTCGATAAAGTGGACAGATGTAGATAAAGAAGTTCCATTGTATAGATATAGAGTTGAAATACAAAATAATAATGCAAGATGAGAATAAAGAGCCTGGTAGCAATCTCTTGCTTCCTAAGGCTTTTACACTGTCTTTTATACTCTGTTCAAAAGATAGTCTCGCTCTCGTGAGAGTCGGCCCGCTCTCTGCTTTTCCACACCTCTGGGTCATCTCTCAAGTTGCCCTAGGTTATCTTTCGGCACCTCTTCCCTTCTCTCGCCCTGCCGTCTAAATAAAAAGGAAAACTATGAACAAGGCTATTCTATCTAAGGGAAAATTCTCTAAGTGTTCGAACTCCTTTGCTAAAGGTTGCCTTTGGTATTTATAGAGCTTCAGGGTGAAAGGTGACTTCTCTCTTATGATTGCACTGATGGGTTGGCTTTAATTCTCTGAATGATGCGCCAAATATTTGTTACTGAAAAGCTGAATGGACTTGCTACAGTAGACCGTTAGCGGCTTGTCAACTTAATTCGGACTCGACCATCATCAGCTTTCTATCCCATCGTGATTAATTATGCTTTTCACCCAGATGCGCCCACCAAGTTGCGTCGGCACTATGCGAAAATCCTTATTGAGCAGATGTTTGTGAGCACAAATCACTACAAAGCCTTGCGGTAACGCTGCGCTCGATCGTTGATTTCTTGTGATCGCTCTTTCCGCCTTGCGTCAACGCATATTCTACATAAAAATACCAAAGTTAAATGTTTTTATGCGATGAACGCATGCGATTGCAATGTTATGAACTTAATGCTTTTTGGACGCAATCTAACATATTTTATCAACGCAAACCTTCATTATTTAATAACTTAGCACTGTAATAACGTGCATTTCTGCCCGTTATCAATAACCTATGATAGGATTTATACTATATGGCATACATTATGATATGTTCAATTTAAAAAAATTATTAGACCGAGATTGGACTCTAAACTCATTAATTAAATTAATATAACACTTATACTAATTTAATTAACTAGAGAAAACTAACTATTATAAATTAATAGAAAAACCGATTTGAAACAAGTAAACTGGGTTTTGAATCGCATCAATTGGACCACACAGCACCCGAATCGACCACGAACTCCTCCAACCAACTGAACCGGATGCGAACCAGCTGAGCTATTAACCTAACTAGCTACGAAACGGTTCATTTTATCTGTCTCGCAACACTACAACTTTGTGTCCTAACGTTGTAACGCTATGGAAAGATTGTTTCATTCCTCCTTCCATTCCCCATTTTGCAGTGTTACAACGCTAGGATATAGTGTTGCAATACTATTGTACAGTGGCCACTATACAATTATGATCTCCTTCGATTTTTCTCCGTTTTTGGCCTCGTTTTCTCCCGAATTTCATCAGAACAATCACGAACGACTCAAAGACTTTAAATTATAGACTTTATCGTATAATTTATGCCTAAAACATGGGCCCTTATAAACTAATTTGTAAAAGTAAAAAGCGATAAATCTAAATCTAGTTCCGCAAACATCCAACAATTGAAAACCATTCATCAAACCAACCATCACATGAATATATACAGAATTCTACCCCCAATTTTGTAAAATTAATTTTGGAAAATCAAAATTGGGGACCAAAAACCATATTCTAATATCAATTGAAGAAACCTGTGAAGGCCTTGAGCGGAATAGTGGAGATCGTCCCAATTTTATTTTCACAGAATCACACAATACAAAATACAAATTATGCAGTCAAGTTAAAATTTACAGCATGCCAAAATAAATTGAGAAAATGATTAGGGAGGACTTGCCCTTAAATAATATTTCTTCATATATTTCCTTTTCTCCAAAATTGATCACATACTACAACGAACTTAAAATCCTCGATTCAAAATGGCCACCATCAATTGGAGTTTGTGGGCTCTATGATTTTTAGAGAGGGAAAGAGATTGAGAGGAGCAGGAATGAATTCTTAGTATTTTTTTTTCTCTCAGAGAAAATCTTCACCACTCATTTTTCTCTATAAAAACTATGAAGAACCATAAAAACCCCAACCAACATCCCCACTCACTATGTGAGTTGAAAGAGTTAATAGGAGGGAAGTTATTTCCCTCCCTTTAATTCAAAATTAAAATTAAAATTAACAATAAATTAATTTAAATTTAAATAAAACTATTATATATATATATATATATATATATATATATATAATAACTACCTTATTATATATATAACTATAGGTTACATGACATAAAACATATAACCTATGGTTTAATATTTTATCACATACAATATAACCTGTAGTTTTACTTCTCTCATCAATATTATTTAATATAAATCCCAATTATGATAAATTTAATTATATGAATCAAATTCACATAATTAATATTTGAATCAAATTTAAATATTTATTTTCTCTCAAATAAATTTTATATTATAATGTATCAGATACATTATAGTAATTATATCATATATAAATTAAATTAAATTAATTATATCACATATAATTAATTCTCTCAATTAATTTGAACAATTCAAATTAATATAAAATTGATTTTTATTTAATCCTTGTTGAAGTACAGATGAAAGCTCATAGACCTGTAGCTTGAAGCTCCAACGGTAATTGAGTAATTAATTAAACTTCTTTAATTCAATTATTCAACATCTATAAATTATCAGGCACTCCACTAAAATCTGATAACTGTACTGTTTGCACTACAGATATATTTCTGTGTCCATTGGATATTACCAGTCAACAGTGCGATGACCTTTCACAAATTTCTCGCAAGTACAGCCAGGTTAAAATTATCATTTTGTCCTTGTAGTTACATCTAATTCCTTAAGTACCACTGATCCTTCTAATGAACAATAACTCATAGTCCAATTATGAACAAACCCATCTCACGCAAGGAGAGGGTATGGCGCCACATTGTTCAAGCCCCAAAATCAGCCTTTAAGGGACCAATTTATTTACTTACCCCGACGTTAGGAAAGAAGTGAATTTTGTCTTGTGTAGTTGTGTTCTCATCTCCTCAATAAGAAAAATCTCCAAAATGCTAGGCTTATTGAGTCGGCGATCTGGCCATTCTCACCCATAAAAATCAAAGGACCGCCTTCATAGGCATGAGTTCACAACTCACTCAGGATTTAGGTCATGTAACCTATGGTCATCCCAGTGAAATGTAAGTCTGTATTATGAATGACGTTATATAATGAGACTAGTCATTTCGTGGTTCGATCTTATACAAACTCTTTGTATAGAATACCCCCGCTCACATGTCTCCACATGAATGATCATGATCAGATCATTTGTAGCACTTTACAACAATTGTAACATCTACGAAGCAGGTTGTACTCGTATTGTTACCAGGATAAGGTATCCAGCCTTATCCATCTACTACAGACCATTTAGGTTATCACTTAAACATGATCCACCTGTACGTCTTTACATACATGTTTAAGCTATAGATGATAATCTTGGTTGTTAGTTTATTGGTTTGTGATTTTAATGCTACTAAATTTCAAATAAAACATCTCATATTTTATTAAATAAAAATGTTTGTACAATACAATTACAAACAAACTATAGAATCCTGCGAGATTTAAGGCATCAACTCCAACGCCAAGTGTATCAACTATTAGACTAAGTTGATTAACAATCCAGTTTAGGGCGGTGTCATTCTCTACTACTTAAGCTTCTACTCTAGCCAACCTCTATCTTCCTTCTCTAATGAAACCCTCCACCTTACACTCTAAGAGATATATTTTCAACATGTCTTCTATAGAATGTTTCTCCTCTATTAAGGTTGGATTGTAATTACCAAACTCATTGTTCGAGATTTCAAGATCGATGTTGTTACTCAACCCCAAAATTGAACAAAAGTTATTTATTTTCATCAATCTAAAACCTATATCACAGACGTAGCAAAGTGATAAGATCGGGGTCAAATTCGCAGAGGGACTGTTGAATCAATTTATGACAATTTTTGAATAAAAAAAATGATTATAATTGTTTTGGTTTTGATGAGGGAAATTAAACAAATAGAGAAAAGAAACATGAGCAAGTGCAGAAAGAAAAAAGGGTTTTGAATCAAATTGAGGAAAAATCTTGGGATTAGTTTGTATGCTTTTTCTTTTCTATCCTTAGGTACTAGTTAATTTTTTTTTTTCCAATTATGTAAACTCCTACCCCTATTAGAAATTCTAATAGCCCTATTAGCCTTTTTTTTTTATAAAAATCTAAATCAGCACTAATTCAGTTTAAAAACTTTTCCTTCTTAGCGACACCCATGTTAAAACTGAAAAACATTAAGAAAGGGTTCAATTGTTGAGACATTCAACAATCCGGAAAGCCATATCTTGTTGAATGATTTATTTGGGAAGGATTATATTAGGACCAACATGAACTTAGCTAGAAAAAGTATAGATCTCAACCATGTGACCCTAATATTTGCAACTTACTTGGTCAACAATACATAGCTAGAAAGATTTTGCAAACATAAAATTCAACAAATCAATTTGTCAGAAAAATTTATTGAATTCAATTAAAAATAAAACAAATCCCCAAAAGGGTTCACAACAATTGAATAAGATAAACTAGTTGGCCTTCAAGAATTAAGACATACAAACTATCCCAAGAAAATAATTTAGCCTCTAAAAGGCATATTCAGAATACAATGATCAAAAAGGGAATCGAGGCTAACTATACAAAAAATTGCTCAGCAATTTGACTCAAATCACTCAAAAATTGGACAAAGCTCTGAAATTTCCTTTATTTGAGCGTGTTCTCGAATGAGTAGTGGTTGTTTTTCAAGGCTGATGATGCAGGCATACGATATCAATGATGCAAGCAAGGTATTATATACATGAAGACATACAATATATTCTAATCTTATGCCATACAACCATGAATGAATTGATGAATTTATTATCTGTATGCGATACTACTTCTATATATTCGTTTATTTATGAGAATCTTGTAGTATACTATGTATTGTCACAAGTTTCCTTGTGTTGGAACCAAGTATAATTCCACCGCAAGTTTCTCGGTTTTGATCGAGGTCAAACACAGGGACTGTTTGAGGTTATTGCGTTACATTTGTGATATATGGGACCAGGTGTTTTTCAATTTATAAAAGGATTGTGTGTACAGGTAATTGAAAAATGCGGATAAGTAAAGGTAAGCAATAAAATACGATAAAAAAGTAAATTGCAATAAAAAGTAAAGTGCGATAAAATAAACCTAAGCTATGATGATACAAGATACAGGTTTCATGATACAAAGATATTGAGGTGGAGATTGACTGTGAAGATTATACAATGATCTGTTATGCGGTGGCAAGTCTTATGCATGGAACAGAAAGAGAAAAGATAATTAGTATAAACATCGCAAATTCCTTAATTGTGTTAAAGGCATAAGTACGGTTCCACTTTTCCCTTGGCGTACACCTCTCGGTGATCGGCCACATTCCCACATCTCTTGTGGTGAAACAGGGACAAACGTAATGAATGAAAGGTTGCTTCCATCTCTTGAAGTACTTCTTGCTTTAGTTAACACATTCTTCTAACCTTATCTCGACAGATCAGAATGGCATCTTCACTTCTGCTCTCACAGGGGAAGATGTTCGTCAAGCATGCTTTAGCTAAACATTTTTATTTCTTTAACATGGATTAAGTTACTTGTTTAATTCATATTAATCACCAAGGGATTTAGAAAAAACATCATGGAAAAAATGATTTATGGAAGGAACGGAAATAGACAAAAACAGTGGAAATGGAAATGATCAAGACATTCAATTAATACTATTTAGCGTCTGATACATGGATGTGAATGAAGAGATTAAGAAGATGAATACAATTGATGAATGAGAATTAGAAACAAATACAAAATAAGCGCCAAACGTCTTGGCCTAGATCTGAAAATGGAGAATCGCTTGCCCGGTGTTGATGGAGTGAATGGAAGGATGAGGCTTCCCTCTTAGGCTTGCTCAACTGGGTAAAAGGGATCTAAGTACAGAGCTTCTCAGCGGGGATTTGGCAGAATTGCACTGAGACTCACCTCTTGGACTTGTCTCTTCTCTTCCTAGATTTCCTCCGATCAGCACTCAGATCAACTCTCTCTCTCAATAGCCTCGTATCAATTATCCCCCGTATCAAGTATATCTTTCAGTGCATTCTTTGAGGGTATTTATAGGTTGAAGGCTTTGACTCTCTGACTTGTGGTTCCCACTTTATTGTTATGGAAAGTCCGAAAATGGTGGAATTAATATTCCTTCTGTTATGCAATCAGTCCATCAAATATGCACAATTGTTAGTTATACACGTGTCACAATTCTCCGCGTTTGCGTTACTCATTTGCATCTTTCGATCGTGTGTCCACATGCAGTGTTGTTTTTATTACCGCATGCGATTGAAGTTCAGCTCTAGATCGACTGTCGCATTGTGCTGTCATTGCGTTGATCATCTCTTCAGTATTGATTTGATGAGCGCAATGCGACAGAGATGCGTTGTTCAGTTTCTCTTCGAGCCTTGATTGCAAGCGATGACTTGGTTTCCTGCAAAACAGACTTGAAATATCTTTTTCTACCATCTTAATGGTATTAATGGGTGTATTTGTGATAATTTATAATTATTGTATTTTTTAGCTAATTTTCATACAATCGATGCATATTTTCTCTCTTTTGGACGCAATATCTGAATAAGGTAGCATAAATAACTTATATTTCTACTAGTTATCACACTCCAAAATTTAGATATATGTTTGTCCTCAAGCATATCTTCTACTAAGGCAATAATGCACAATTCCTATCCTATATTTTTGCGTCGATTGGTTGCTCCGAATGTTACACTTAGGCACATTACTTGACAACGCAATTTCCTCCTATCCTTGCTAATTCCTAACAAAGTTCTACTTTATTCTTCTATATAACAAATTTCTGCTCAAAAATGCTTTTCTAGTTTTAAAAATAGAATGCTTACCTCTTCTTTGTCAAAACAACTTGATATGTCTATATGCGGTAGTCAAACTTTGCTTCATTTATTTAGAGACTGTTGATCATGGTTACACTCTTCGTTTTGGCTTGTTCCCATGGGTGTCATGCGAACATCCAACTACGGTTGTGTGCCAATTCAACTTTAACTCATGATATTCAGAGGAGTTGTCTCTTCCATTTATTTTCCTTTTCTTCCTTTTTCTTTTTTTCATTTTCATACTGCGTTGTTCTTGGAAACCCACCTTCCTTTTGGCTTGCTCCCACGAGTGTCCTGCGAATATCCAACTACGAGCAGATTCCTTTCACAACTTACTCATATCAGGTTGGGATTATTTTTGAGGTTTTCCCTTGCGCTGACATTGGAATTTTGTATGAAAATTTATTGAAATATATATATATATATATATCTTAAAATGAACGCATTTTCTTAATGACCGCATATTCTTAATCCCATCTGCTCAGACCTTCCCCACCCCCAAATTTAGAGATGCGCAAGGTCCTCATTGCATTGTAAGGACAGACTAGACAAACAATTAGAAAAAAAAATATTTCAAAAAGAAGGTTTAAGCAGAACTTTGAGAGATAAAAGGTAAAGTACTGCTAAGGATAAGAATTAACTAAGTGTTAGTCAGAATTTACAAGGTATGGGAAATGTTTCTAAGTATAAACATTTTATACATCATGGCAGAATGAATAATGCAAAAGTAAAAGATTAAGAAGATTGTAAATATTGACAAAGGATGATAAAGAAAAAGACACAGGCACATGGAGAGAATATTTACTCAATTGTATTGAATATTAACAAAGTATACAAATAATTAAAAATTAACGCAATACAAAAATTGTTGCCTATACAAAGAATCAAGGAATATAATTAAATAATTAATGAAATTGTCTTTTGAATCTGATTCAGACAGGTGCACGATTAAAAAATTAACATCGCGCTTCCCTTAACACAAATATATTTTTGCTGAGGACGGGCAACAACGCATGCATCCCTACAACAGACCCCTTAACTCAATGCATTTTTGGAGGATCGAGTGCACGGTATTGCTACCAGCACAACACTACCTCAACATAGTGCATTTTGCTAAGGACGGGCAAAGGACACACACAGGTGCAACACACCCTTCAACGCAATGCATTTGAGTATAATGGACGCAAGGTGTCTCTTGTTAACACACTATGCACCCATCATCGCGTTACATACAAGTTTTTAATTTTCTTTTTAATTCATCAACAATGCAAGTCGAAAAGAGTTACTGGTGTTTAAGGTTTCATCCAATCATTCACAAAAATTAAAGAACAGCACTCTTAATGCATACAAATTAAAGCAATTAAACATAACATCCCAGTAGTGTCATAACGCTAGGGTCAAGCATCGCGATGATTGGTTTTGCCGCACGCGCCCTTGATTCTCCATTAATGTTTGTAGCGTTTCGACACTCTGGAGGAGCGTTGCGATCCTGCACTTCTGAATTCCAGCATCAGGCTTCAGTGTCAGAGGGTGTTGCGACGGCGGCGGTGTCTTAACTCTGGAGCATTGTGACGCTCTAAGCAGGATTGCGATGCTGCTCTGCTCTTAAAGCTACTGCCTTACAGCGTCGAATGGGCGTTGGACTTAGGCTTAATATGAGCGTTGCAATGTTGGCACAGGGCAAAATCATCCTTTTTTAACTCAACTCGATTTAGTACGTTTAGACTCTAGTTTTTATGCTCTTTTGGCTCGATTGTTTGTATTTTTCGCGTGTCAATACCATAAGGTTAATTCTCCTACAAAATAAGACAATAAAATCCAAGAATTACTCAAACATAAGAAGTTAAAGCTATAAATTTAGCTCTTTTTTAGAACTAACACTCATAGAAAGGATAAATCAATGGGTGAGGGTTAGGATTAAAGGATGGTGGTGTGTTGGATTTAAGTTGGGTTGATACCCCCTATAATGCCACATATAATTATTGAAATCCATAACATGCAAAAACTCACAATGGAAACAACCAAGGAAAAACTCAAAAAAAAAAAACAAAAACAAAAAATAGAAAGCAAAAAATAAACTAATGTACACACTAAATTAAGATTACTCAAATCTTCTAAATATTACAAAAAAAAAAATATATATATATCAAAAAGCCAATTCCCCGACAATAGAGTCAAAAACTTGATGCACCCAAGCTAACACGGTCAAGTTATAGTAAATTAAAATGACATAAAAGGTTTAGTATCTTTCTCAAGGAATCGAAATGATATTCTTTTAGCTATTCAGAGATAGTTTCTATTTTATTTAAGGACCGACTCATGATGTAAGATAACAAACTAACTAAGAAAGCAATAAAAGTGATCGTATATGAAGAATTATCAACTAAGAGATATTTTAAAGAATAGATTTCATCAAAGATATTATTAAACACAATTGCTTGACACATGAAGTAATTAACACAACATCTAGATCTTCAAGCCTTTATCCAGATTGAATCTCTTGAAAACAATCTTTTCTTTTACTTAAGCCCTGATAACTAATTGCTTGAAATTAGATTATTAAGCAAAATAGTAACAATGTTCATCAACAATCTAACCCGTTATCCGACTACTTTATGTGTGTTAAAACAATAGTCTAGTATGCATGATCTGATCTAAAGCCTACTTGTTCAAGCAAGGTTGAAATCATAAAATCATTCATATGTTGATCAAACATTCAAAAGCATTAAGAACGGTCATGCTAGAAAGCGTAAATATAAATTAACATTCAAAAAGCGATGTGTCTTAACAATTTAAACCTAAGAATTCATCTCTCCCTAAAACTATGAGAAATTTTAACTAACATGGCTTCCATAGACAGAACCAAATAAAAAATGCAAGAATACAGAAAATAATCCAATAAAAAAGAGGGAAAGAAGAAGTTATCCAGCTTCCAATCATGTTGTCGTGATTAATTTAACCTTTAAACATCCTTGACTCCTCTGGCATTATGAAGACTCTATATTTTGCTCTAAACCCTCTCCCTAGGCCTCAAATAGTCTAAAACTCATTGTAGTTTCTGACCAAAAATCCTAAGTTAAATAGGAAAAGTTTTTCAAAAGTGCAAATTTTTTTCCTCAAATAACCTAGCATTCCAATGCTCTCCACAATGTTGCCCTCCGGTCTCCAGCAAAAAGGGGCAACATTTTGCATTATCCTGCCCTTTTAATGGCGCACAAAAGATGACAGATGATAGAGGTTTGCACAGCTTACCAAGAAGTGTGCTCTTACCTTATCATTAGCCTTCATCCATCTATCATATATATCTCAAACATTTCAAGATGCTGTAGGAGTAGGGATTTGAGGACATTCCTCAATCAGGATAAATTTAAGGTCATCAATTAATCGTGTTTTTCTAACTTGTGTAGTTTTCATCGGTTAGTTTGTCGACTCTTAGTAAATTAATTATAGCGCTTGCCATTATAAGATTGTTGATACAAACATAATTTTTTAAATTAGTACATGCACAACTATTTGATTCCAATCATGTATAGCAAAATTTTAATGTACCTTAAATCATTTAAATTTTACAATGATCTTACTTCAGTGAGCTAGAATAAAAGCTACTAAAGGATAATCAGTTACCCCTTCATTGAATTGAGACGTTCTTCCTAGAATAACTCTTATTCTTATAATAACTGGTTACCATTGTTTTGGTCAGAAATTGTTAACTTTCTTAACAATTTCTTATGAGTGTGACCCTTCATTTTAGATATTAGAGTTCTCCCTAATAACCCTGCCGAAAGAAAGAGCAAATTGAAGTGATCCTATCCATTTTTTACTTTTACCCTGATATTGATTTCATACAAACACCTTCTGAAGGGAGGACACTTACAGGGTGCACGAGGCTAAGTATGAAATGTCACTATGCAAACTAATGAAGTAGACCATAGGATATGTTGAAACATATCATTCTCCCACTCACTATGAATACTTTCTCTATTCACCTTATATTAACCTATGCAAATACCTTCCGAAGGGAGGACACTTATAGGGTGCCACGAGGTCAATCATAGATCTCATGATGTGAACTTTTAGGGAGATAATGTTAAAAAAAAAATGACATATCATATACATATTTTTCCTCCCACTAAGTATTTTAAAACCTAGGGCCTATACTTAAGTAAACTTAGGCTACATTATTTATCTAAGTATTTGTAATTGACCCAATATAATGTTCATATTGGATAGTTTAACAATAAGATCAAGTTTATTAGACAATTTAATAAACTACCAACTTTATTGCATGATTATAAAATTCTATAACTAATTCACCTTCTAGGTCGATTCCCATGTAGGTGTGTTCCCTTACGGTCAACTTACAAAACCTTTAAGACAAATGTCCCTTATGGAAACTATTTTATAAATTTAATCTTTTATTAATTCCTTTCAATCCTATTGAAAAAAAAAAAGATTAAACCTATTTCTACCCTTTATTAGAATTTTAACGTGAAGTTTTAATTACAAAGATTTAAACTAAAAATTTAATTAAAACTCTATGTTTGCATGAATTCTTGGTTATAAGTTTTAATTTATAATTCATTAAACATATAACTTTCATATTTTAATGATTTAAAATGTATAATATGCAAATAAGTGACATAATAAATGCAACTGTTAGATTTACCTAGGTAATGTCATTCTCACTGCATCATTTATTTTCATTAAAATACATAATATAACATTCATAATATAATTAACGAAAAACTATATAGCATACATGTTTTTAATTAGACATTAAACATTATAATATACAAACTATATAGTATACATCATGCGTGCACATATTTTAAAGTATAACTTAAACTTTAATATAACATTTATATTTAAATATGATGCATGATTGATACTTGTAATTATGTGGTGGAAATATGGATGATATGCATTGATGCATTTGCGTTGTGCACTTACATTTCCCTAGTGGAATCTAAGTGTAAATTCCTCTGAGTTTCCTGATAAGTCCAGGGTCGAACACAGGGACTTGTGAAAATAGATTGCGTTCGTAATTTTTTATGAAAACTTTGTGGTAACCAAGTAAATAAATAAATGTTGGGTATTTTGTTTGCATTGATGAAAAAGGAATAAATAAAGGCGGCGGATCTAAGAAAGATAGTTGCGTTGATAGATGCAATGAGTATGCGATGAACGGGTTGAGATCTTTAGCTAGCGTTACTCGGAAATGCATCAGACTATGCGATCATGTTACAACCAAGCATAGCAAGTTATTTTCCAATGTAAATGCGATGCTCCTAAATCTAGGATGCATGTGTTGAATGCAATGTGTCCATAGAACTTATCCCTAAGTCTGTAGTCTTATCCTATGCGTTGATGCAAGATGCATGAAAGCAAGGTGACCGTATACAATGATCTTCTATCTCTAGGATGCATGCGATGCATTGATAACAAATAGTGCTCATTCCTAAGCGCCTATCTCTTGTTTATGCATTCTAATCTAGTTCTTCCATACCTAGATTCTAACCTGACCTTCCCAAGTCTAGATCCTATCCTTAGACTACCCTCCCGAGAATCTCTAATGGACAAATGAAGCATACAGGAACAAGATAATCGCAAAGAATGAAGATTCCCTCGTTATACTAGTTAAATGCTTCTTAACCCATTCAACTAATTTAGCTACTCATGCATGAATAACAGAGAGTGAACAGATATAGAGAAAGAAATTCCATTCTGATAAATGAATTGAGTACAAAATGACAATGGAAAGTAAAGGTAGAGAGCCTGATAACAATTCCTTGTTGATCAAGGCTTTTTACACTGAATCTCTATTATGATATAAAGATGTTCCCGCTTCCGCAAGCGTCGGCCCTCTCTCTATCTTTGGAGCTTCTGGCGCTTTCCCAAGCTTATCGAAACGATCTACCAGCACAACTTTCTTCCTCGCGTCCGCCTTAAAATGAAAGAGAACTAAGAACAGAGGCGTGTACTTATGGTACAAAAGATTGTAAAAGTCGTGAACCTCTTTTCTGAAGAATGTACTTGGTATTTATAGAGCATCCACAATGAAAGGCGGCTTCTCTCTCTGGTTGTACAGATGGGACAACTTAAATTCTTGACTGATGCACCGGATAATTGTCACTGATAAAGCTGAATGTACTTTGTGACCACTATCGGCTGTCAACTTAATTTGGATCCGACTATCGACAGATTTCTGTCCCATCGTTCTTAATTATCCTTTCACCCGGATGTGCCCACCATGTTGCACTGACCAAGTTGCGGCGATCCTTCTCGGACGAATGTGTGCAAGCATGATCAACGCAAAGCCTTGCAGTGTAGTTGCGCTTGACCAATGAATTTCTATGATCACAATCTTTGCATTGCATTAACGCATATTCTGCATAAAAATATAAAGATCAACTGTTCTAATGTGTTGGACGCATGCGACCACAATATTATAGAATTTATGCTAATGGACGCAATTTAACATATTTCATCAACGCAACCTAACATTGTTTGAGAACTTAGTACTATGATAATGTGCATTTCTGCCCGTTATCACACCCCGAAATTTAAACAATGTTTGTCCTCAAGCATAAGCTAAAGATTCTTTTAGCAAGTCAACCGCAATGTCTTTTTCCCTGGATTTTTCAAGAAAATTTCGTTCAAATCCTATATGCCATAATTTCCTTAAGTCTTATTCAAGTATCTTCCTAAAATATTTCTAAGACTTAGGGACTGCAAGCTTAACTTTCAACAGGACTTTACTAAATTCCGGAACATCGCATGATTTATTTTGAAAAGAAAATTTTCTACTGGGGTGTCAGATGATTTTATCCTTGCATCAAAAATTTTCTTCATCGCTATTTTTTTCTGACCTTACGCTGATCCGAGTGTCTTGCCTTCGTTTTGGCTTGCCCCTACGAGTATCATGCGAACATCCAACTACGAGCAATGCACTTTCTCAGACTAAACTCATACCAATTTTGCAGTGGAGTTGTGGTCATTGATTTATGCGTTGATCCAAGTGACTTACTTTCTTTTTGGCTTGCCCCCACGTGTGTCATGCGAACATCCAACTACGGGCAAGTGTCTTTCACAACTTAACTCTTATCAACATGGGTTTCCCATTGTGTTGACAGTGGAGTTGTTATTCACAATTTTTTTTCTTTTATTTATTTGTTTTTTTTAAGAGAAGGAAGCAAGGTCAGAAACAAATACCCCACCCCCCAAATTTAAAATGCGTCAATGCCCTCATTGCTAAAAGAATAAAATAAGTCATGTGATGATCATAGAATGCATTGTAAAGAAAGTTTGAAGGAAAGCTAGCAAGCCCGTAACTTCTAGAAATATTTCGTGAGGTGACTATCTTAAGACTAAGTTGACTCTAATATGAAAGAGATAGAAGCATATTTTTCATCATTGAAATCATACTTGGCAAAGAAACAGAATGCGGTAAACTACTAAATTTATCTACTTGTCAAATGATTGCGATGATCAAGGAGGATGCGGTGATAGAACTCTGAAAAGTAAAATGCAGTGTGAAAGCACAAAATTTGAAATAAAGATAGGGAATAGTACACCCCCAAACTTTGCACTGTCACCTGCATTGTGTATTGACGCATCCGTCCTTGCGGCGATCTTTCTTTTATGGATTATGGTGATGGAGTGAGATCATTTGCTTCTTCATATAATATCTCCACAATCCTGTGCCTTAATCCTTGTAAACAGACAAAGAGAGTGTCAAATGATTTTTAAACAAAACAATTTTTTTTTTATATATAGAGAAAGAAAAATGAGTAAGATACACATAGCTTAAATAAAAGTGAAGTGAAAAAGGGATAAGAGTTCAAGAATCATGTAGAGGGGTAGTCCGGGTTTTTCAACTTTGTGGAGGCTGTTTTTGGCTGGAAATCCTTTTCGCAATATGCCTTGATCCGTTGTCCATTAACCTTAAATGTTCGGCTACCATCCTCAGTGCTTAGTTCCACCGCACCATGTGGAAATATTTATTTGATGGTGAAGGGCTGGACCAGCGTGATTTTAATTTTCCTGGGAAGAGCCGCAATCTTGAATTGAAGAGTAAGACCTTTTGCCCGACTTGGAGGTTTCTAGCGCATATGCGTTTGTCATGCCAGCACTTGGTGCGCTCCTTATAAATCTTCGCATTCTCATATGTGTTGATCCTCCATTCTTTCAGCTCGACCAACTGCATTTTTCGCGCTTCCCCTACTTTCTTTAAATCAAAATTCAACTTCTTGACCACCCACAATGCCTTATACTCTAGCTCCAAAGACAAATGAAACGCCTTGCCAAATACCAACGCATAGGGGGACATACCTATTTGGTGTTTTGAATGCGGTCCGGTATACCCACAACGCATCATCAAGCTTCATCGCCCAATCTTTCCGTGAAGGTTTTACCACCTTCTCAAGTATTAATTAATTTCTCGATTGGACACTTCAGGCTGACCATTCGTTTGCGGATGGTATGCGGTGGCCACTTTGTGAAGGATTTTGTATTTGCGCAGCAGCTCCTTTATATTGTGATTGACAAAGTGTGATCCTTCATCACTTATGATGGCATGGGGAGTGCCAAAATGAGTGAAAATATTTTTCTTCAGGAACTGGGAGACTACCGCTGCATCTTGCGACACATGCTATTGCCTCTACCCACTTGTAGACATAATCGACGACTAATAAGATATAATATTTGCCATGTGAAGGAGGGAATGGCACCATGAAATAAATCCCCCATACGTCGAATAATTCCAGCTCCAAGATAGTGTTCATTGGCATTGCGTTCTTCCATGAAATGTTTCTTGTGCGTTGGCACCAATCACATTTCATTATATAGTCAGCCTTCGTAAAAATTTGGTTGCGGTGCATTGCCCTCCAAAGTGCCCTCTATATGGCTGAGAGTCGTGGCACTGTGACAATATGCGTTGTTGAGCACCATTTGATACGCATAATTAGATAATCTGGTCTGCAATCTTTTATACAGATTCTACTCATCCCAATAATAGTGTCTGCATTCATTTTTGAGCTTTTTCTATTGATGATAGGTGTAATCTTCAAGGAATTGTTCACAGACCAAATAATTAACGATGTCTGCATACCAGGGCAATTCTTCTATGTGGAACAGCTACTCATCCCAGAACACGACACTCACCTCAGATTCATTGCGGTCAACCTTGGGATTCTCCAGTCTGAACAAGTGATCCGCAACTTGATTCTTTGTCCCATTCCGATCAATTATTTCGATATCAAATTCTTGAAGGAGGATAACCCATCTGATCAATCTCGACTTTGTGTCATTCTTTGTCATTAAGTATTTGATTGTCGAGTGATCAGTGTGGATTGGTTCCCAACAGATATGCCCTGAATTTTTCCAACGCAAAAATCACAGCTAGGAGTTCTTTCTCTGTGGTGGTATAATTTATTTGAGCAGGGTTTAGAGTTTTACTCGCATATGCGATGGGGTGCAAAATAGTGTTCTTCTTTTGTGCTAATGCTGCCCCAATCGCATACCCGCTTACGTCGTACATGATTTCAAATGGCAATGTCCAATCCGGCCCAATCAAGACAGGCGCGGTAATCAACGCATCTTTTAAAACTCTGAATGCATTGAGGCAGTTTTTATCGAACTCCAATTTTCTGTCAGCCTCTTGTAGCACGCTCAATGGTCGTGCTATCTTAGAAAAGCCCTTGACAAATCGTCTATAGAATTCAACATGCCCCAAGAAGCTTCGCACAACCTTTACACTGGTTGGAGGTGGAAGCTTTTCAATTGCGTCGATCTTTGTTTTGTCCACCTCCAACCCCTCCGGGAGACCTTATGTTCCAACACTATACCCTCTTTTACCATGAAATGACACTTTTCCCAGTTAAGCACCAAATTCGTCTCTTCACACCTTTTCAGATTTTTCTCCAAGTTGGCTAAACAGACTTCATAAGTGTTCCCATAAACGAAGAGGTCATCCATAAATATTTCCACTGAGTCCCGAGATAATCTGAAAAGATCGCCATCATGCACCTTTGGAACGTGCTCGGTGCATTGCAGAGGCCAAATGGCATGCGGCAGAAAACAAATGTTCCATATGGGCAGGTGAATGTGGTCTTGTCTTGATCTTCAGGAGCTATCATGATTTGATTATATATGGCATACCCATCCAAAAAACAATAAAAATCATTCCCTGCTAGTCGGTCTAGCATTTGATCAATGAATGGTAGAGGGAAATGATCTTTCTTTATGGCCGCATTCGACTTGTGCTAGTCCATACATATGTGCCATCCAGTGATGGTTCTTTGTGGTATTAATTCGTTGTCCTCATTTGGGACTACCGTCATTCTGCTCTTCTTCGGCACCCATTGCACGGGGCTGACCCACGTGCTATCAGCTATGGGACAGATAATGCCCGCATCCAACCATTTGATAATCTTCTTTTTGACAATCTCCTTCATCGCAGGGTTGAGTCTGTGTTTATTTTCAATTGTTGCCTTGTGGTCGTCTTGAAGACGAATGTGGTGCATGTAGTACGCGGGGCTAATTCATCTGATGTCCGCGAGTGTCCAGCCATTTACTCACACATGTTTCTTAAGAATGCTCATCAATGCATTCTTCTGTTGTTTGTTGAGCGCAGAGGAAATGATCACTGGCAGCTTCTCATTCTGCCCAAAAAATGCGCACTTCAGATGGGTTGGTAGGGTCTTCAGTTCAAGTGTTGGTGGCTCCAATAAGGAAGGTTGAGTTGTTTTTCTTTCTTCTGTTGGCTCTACTTCTTCGCAATTCTTTCTTCCTCTTTGTTTGTTTTTGCTACGATCGCATTGCAGGCAGAAACGGATGTGTTGGCATCCTCTTCTTCATACTCTTCATCAAACTTTTCTTCTTTATTCAAATTCAGGTCATTATACGAATCTTGCAGGTCTTCTTCATCTGGAAATTTCGCTCGAATTATATTAAATTTGAGCTTTTGTCTATTGATACTCAGAGTGATTTCCTCCTTGTGCACATCAATTTGAGTACGACCCATTGATAGAAAAGGTCGCCCCAAAATGATGGGCACATCTTGTCGGCCTCATAGTTAAACTAATGAAGTCAGCGGGAAAAATAAATTTATCAATCGAGATCAGCACATCCTTCACCTTACCTTTTGGATGAACCAGAGATCTGTCAGCCATTTGGAGAGTCACTGACGTGGGCACTAGCTGCCCCACATTTAATTGTCTAAAAATTGACAACGACATCAAATTCATGTTGGCCCCTAAGTCACACAGGGCTTGCCTAACATAGAGTCCTCCTATGGAGCAAGGAATAGTGAAGCTCCCAGGATTGCTCATCTTTGGTGGGATAATTGATTTGGCACTTTGCGTTAATGCCACCTTGGCAAATTTTCTAGTGCCCCTCTTCTTAGTTACCATGTCCTTCAGAAAGTTGGTGTATGCAGGCATTTCGTCAATCGCTTCACTAAAAGGAATATTGACATGTAATTGCTTTAACATGGATAAGAAGCGTTGGTACTGTACCTCTTCATTTTCTTCTTCCTTAACCTCCGAGGGAAGGGTGGTAACTGAACTTTAACAATTCCCATTTCATTCGACTTTGAGGTTGACACAACCTTAGGTTCTACTGCTTCATTTTCTCTTTCTTCTTCTTGCGTTATTGCAATCTCAGGCTCACTTGCGATGGAAGTTGTTCTACTCTGCTCCTTCTTTTCTCCCTCCACAGTCTTTCCACTGTACAATGTCACAACCTGACATTGCTTCTTACCTGATCCCTCTGGTTTGTGTGGAATCTCGGTTGAACTTGGCAACGCCCCTTACGGTCTACTTTTCAGCTCACTTGCAATCTGGCCCATTTGCAATTCGAGGTTGCGGATGGACGTAGCCTGACTCTGAAGCACTGTCTCATTTTTCTCTATGTATTGTTTCAGTAGGCTCTCCAGAGAAGAGGATTGCATTGGTTGTTGTAAGCTACTTGCTTGATTGCTCTGTTGACTGTTGTTGTGTTGGAAGAATCCTAGTGGCCCTTCTTTTTGCACCATAGGTTAGAAATTTTGTTGTTGATTCTTCCAGGAAAAATTGGGGTGGTTTCTCCACCTGGGGTTGTAAGTGTTTGAAAAGGGATTACTTTTCACAAAGTATACAAATTGTGGATTTTTCAGGCAATCTTCCATCGCATGCCCATCACCGCAAGTCACACACCTTGTAGTGTTTTGACTTATTCGTGTTGATTTGCCCACTTGCGGTGTTGGGCTGCTGATCGCCATTCCTTGGATCAAATTCATCATTGCGATCATTTGGTATTGTAATGAAACAATGGCGCCGTTGTTTGCGTTAGAATCTTTTAGTCTCAATCTCTGGTCACTCTCTCTCCAGTCTTCATGGTTCTTGGAGATATGATCCAGGATATTCTTCGCCTCATCGTATATTTTATTAAGCAAACCACCACGTCTGCCACATTCACAGCAGTCTGCGAAGCGGGATTCAAACCATGATAGAAAACTTCCATTTGAAGGGCAGTCGGGTAACCCATTATGCAGACAATCCCATACCAACCTTTTAAACTTCGCCCAAGCATCACTAAGCGATTCGTCCATGTCTTGTTCAAAATTAGTAATAAGCTTTCTTCTTCTTGCGTTCTCGGTAGGTGGAAAGTACTTCTTAATGAAATTCTCAACTACCTACTCCCAAGAAGTGATCTCTCCTGGTTCGAGCGAATGTGCCCATTTCCTAGCCTGATCACAGAGAGAAAATAGGAACAACGTTAGCCAAACTTCTTCAGCAGAAATGTTCGGAAACACTATAAAACTTTAGAGGTGGCATGCGGTCCTCGCCATGCCTTCCTCTGAATTGACCTGCAGTCTGGATCATCTGCAGCATCACCGGTTTCATCTCGAATCTACTTCCGTCCAGAGCAGGCCTCATGATTCCCGGAGAGAAATCATAGAGGTTTGGAGATGCATAGTCCTTGATGGGTCTATTGCGATCGTTTGCCAACAGAATCGGATTCACTATGACATTATTATCATTTGGTGCTCCATTTCCAGGCTGCTCCGCAATCTTTTCTTTGTCGAATTGTGGTTGTTGGTGGTCTCTTAGTCTCCTTCGAAACGTTCTCTCAATCTTCGGGTCGTAGTTCGTCAGAGATTGAGAGTTCTGCAAAGAAATCACAAAAATTACCGTTAACAAACTACCTTGCCGAAGTCCCCGACAACGGTGCCAAAATCTTGATGCTTGTAATTATGTGGTGAAAATATGGATGATATGCATTGATGGATTTGCATTGTGCACTTAAGTTTCCCTAGTGGAATCCAAGTGTAAATTTCTCTGAGTTTTCTAGTAAGTCCAAGGTCGAACACAAGGACTTGTGAAAATAGATTGCGTTTGTAATTTTTATAAAAACTTTGTGGTAACCAAGTAAATAAATAAGTGTTGGGTTTGTTGTTTGCGTTTATGAAAATGGAATGAATAAAAGCGGTAGATCTGAGAAAGATAGTTGTGTTGATAGAAGCAATGCTTATGCGATAAACGGGTTGAGAATATCTTTAGCTAGCGTTACTCGGGAATGCGTCAGACTATGCGATTATGTTACAACCATGCATAGCAAGTCATTTTCCAATGTCAATGCGATGCTCCTAAATCTAGGACGCATGTGTTAAATGAAAAGTGTCTAAAGAGCTTATCTCTAAGTCTCTACTCTTGTCCTATGCATTGATGCAAGATGCATGAAAGCAAGATGACCGCATATAATCATATCCTATCTCTAGGATGCATGCGATGCGTTGATAACAAATAGTGCTCATTTCCAAGCATCTATCTCTTGTTTATGCTTCTAATCTGGTTCTTCCAAACCTAGATTCTAACCTGACGTTCCCAAGTCTAGATCCTATCCTTAGACTACCCTCCCGAGTATCTCTAATGGATGAATGAAGCATACGAAAACAATATAATCACAAAGAATTAAGATTCCCTCGTTATCCTAGCTAAATGCTTCTCAACCCATTCAACTAATTTAGCTACTCATGCATGAATAACAGAGAGTGAACAGATATAGAGAAAGAAATTTCATTCTTATAAACGAATTGAGTACAAAATGACAATAGAAAGTAAAGGTAGAGAGTCTGGTAGCAATTCCTTGCTGACCGAGGCTTTTTACACTGAATCTCTATTATGATATAAAGATGTTCCCGCTTCCGCAGGCGTCGGCCCTCTCTCTATCTTTGGAGCTTCTGGCGCTTTCCCAAGCTTATCGAAACGATTTACCAGCACAACTTTCTTCCTCGCGTCCGCCTTAAAATGAAAGAGAACTAAGAATAGAGGCGTGTACTTATGGTACAAAAGATTGTAAAAGTCGTAAACCCCTTTTCTGAAGAATGCACTTGGTATTTATAGAGCATCCATAGTGAAAGGCGGCTTCACTCTCTGGTTGTACAGATGGGACAACTTTAATTCTTGACTGATGCACCGGATAATTGTCACCGATAAAGCTGAATGTACTTTGTGACCACTATCGGCTGTCGACTTAATTTAAATCCGACTATCGCCAGCTTTCTGTCCCATCGTTCTTAATTATCCTTTCACCCGGATGCGCCCACCATGTTGCACTGACCAAGTTGCGGCGATCCTTCTTGGACGAATGTGTGCAAGCATGATCGACGCAAAGCCTTGCAGCGAAGTTGTGCTTGACCAATGAATTTCTTTGATCACAATCTTTGCATTGCATTGACATAAATTCTGCATAAAAATATAAAGATCAACTGCTCTAATGCGTTGGACTTCAATATTATAGAATTTATGCTTAATGGACGCAATTTAATATATTTCATCAATGCAATCTAACATTGTTTGAGAACTTAACACTATGATAACGTGTATTTCTGCCCGTTATCAATCATCATGCTTAATCTATGGTGGATTTTTAATCTATATGACATACTATATGGAACATATAAATTATATAATTAAAACATACATGACATGCATATTAAATCTATATAACAACATTAATAGACTAAATATTGGCACCCAATAAAAACATTCAATTAAATTACACTACTTTAATTTAAAACACAAAAAATGCTTTCTAACTCTTGGAAGGAAATAACAACTTTCATGCTTGATGAAAACTGCCATATTTATGTTGAAAATATTCTCGACCTTTCCATGACGTACAAACAATGACAGATAACAATCAGAATTTTTTAAGCCCAAAAGATGACAGACGACATAAATCTGCACTACAACCTCTTGGGTCTGTACTCCAAAATTCGCCTTTCACCTCTCTTTTTTACCTTTTTCATAGCAAACACTTCGCCACAAGCGACTCGGATTTCTAGGCTCAATTTACATAATGAATGCCAAAAATATCGGGCCTTTACAATGATCTAATAAATGGAAAAAAAGTAATCTAAGTATCAATAATTTGAAACATCTATTATGCAAACCTTAATACATTTTCAAGAAAAATGCATAAAAACACCCACCATTTTTTCTGACATTCTTTTTATAAATGAAAAATTGAAAGCAAATCTTGCTCAAATACAAATTGAAAGGATTGAATCTCGTGCGGAAGCGTGTGAACGGTTGTGCTTCAATATCCGTTGAAGAAAACAAGAATGGAAAACAAAGAAACATGCTATAATTTAATTAAAAAAATGTGAAAATGCTCACTTTTGAAGAACGTTCTTCAAATGATTCTCCCATCAAGATGTTTTGAATACTACTACTAATATATCTCCTTTATTCTTTGGTAGAATCATGGCTTGTGGGAGCCCTTCTAGAAGTATGAGGGAAAGAGAGAATTTCTTAAGAAAATGAGAGAGCTAAGACTAGAAAGGAAGAAGAAGATGCAAATAAATAAATAATAAATAAAAGTATCTTATCCCTTTCCACATTTTACGATGATTTAAGGGAGAGGGAGTTACTCCTATCCCGCTAAACTATCAATAACTTCCCACACGAGGAGTTGTTTTTTATTTATTATTATTAATATAAATAAAATCAAAATTTAATTAAGATTAATTAAATAATATTTAAAAAATCTAATTTACGAAATTTTATTAATTCAATATCATATATTTAATTAATAATATATTTAAATCATATTGAAATATATTTTCCACTCAAAACCTATCGTTTTAGTATGAATCTTGTTCAAATATTTTATTTTTCTCATATAATAAAGTTTAAATTTGTATCTAACTCAAAACTAATTTTATAATATCATGTATTCATATACGTTATACTAATTTTATCATATATAATTATATTTTCCAAATATTTTGAACAATTCAAATTCATCCAAAACTTTAACAATTCTATTTTTACCCTTACTGAGCTAGCAAGGAGATCTAATGGACCTACAGATTAATCAATTAAACTCTTCAATTAAATTAATCAACATTCATTAGTTGCGTAAAGACCCATAGCTACACTCTTCGTAATTATAGATATATTTTTGTGTCCACGAATATAATAATCACCGGTAAGTCAATCCTTCATGAGTATTTCATAATTACAGCTTAGTGAAATTACTGTTTACCTCTATAATTACATCTAACTTCTAAATAGTTTATAATCTAACTATAAACCAATCGTTCTTAGGCCAGTGAGAGGGTGAAACCTCATTTTTCAAGACTCAAATAATCCCTTAAGGGAGCAATTCATCTGCTTACCTTAAAAAAATAAAGGACCGAGTTTCATCTTGTGTAGTTATATTCCCAACTCTCCACTTGGTCCTATCCCCAAAATGGTAGAAATATTGAGTCGGCGACTTGGGCCACTCTCACCCATACAAATCAAATGATAGTCTGTCATAGGTAGAAGTTCATAACTCACTAAGGATTGAGATTGAGTTACCTACGATCATCCTATGAAATAATAATCTTTTCAATTAACGGTGTTATAGTGAATGATTAATCAATTTACAACCTGGTCTTATCCAAACTGTTTGTATAGGATACCCCCACTCATATGTTTATTATATGAACGACCGAAATCAAATCGTTCGTAACATTTACAAAACTTGCAACATTTACAAAAGGTACTCAATCTTATCAATATACTAAAGACCTTTTAGGTTATTACTTGAACACGATTCAATTGTATGTCTACTACATACTGTTTAAATTGCATTAATTAACCATTGATCTTAGTTTATTGGATTAAGTTGTGCAAGACCAATAAATTAATAAAATATTTCTTTATTTTATTAATAAATAATAATGTTTACAAGATTACAAACTACGATATTTAGAACATCTCAACAATAAGGTGGTTCCAAGTTCCTCAATGATTTTCTTACGCTTATTGTATCACTCTCTTTTTAAATCTGACAATGCCTATTCTATTGCTCCTTAATATATAGCCATTTTGTTTTTTTTTTTTACCTTTTTGTTTTAACTTTGCGTATTTTCGCACAATTGTAATTGAATATTTAAGGTGAATCTAAAATAGAACATATACAAGTAAAGCAAGATGTTGTAACAAAACGATCAACAAGTTATAGACAAATTGAATAACAAATAATGAGAATAGAGGAAAATAGACACAAAGATTGTTAAACTAGTTTAGTGCAATTTCCTCTACTTTAGGGGTATGTTTGGTGGAAAGAAATTTCACTGTTAAAAGAATTAAGATTATAACAAATTACTCATCTATTAGATTTCTTCCATAGTGACTCACGTACAGCCCACTTCTTAATTTCAACTTGCTCTCTATGTTTGAGATTCCCTTGTTTCCACTAGAATACTTCTCCAAAAATACCTTCGAATAGACTTAGCCTCCTAATATTTTTTTTTCGCTAGAAACAAGGAAAGCATGGAACTACTGCAAATCTTAAATAAGCTTATAATAGAAAAGGAAAATATACTTCCGGAGAGATTATGCACAGTGCGACGAACAAAATGCTTGACATCCATCAAAACTAGATGCAAAACATTTTGCCTGTACAAAATTAGCCGACCATTCTGCAATAACAATATCTTTAATGTAGGTTTAAGAGTGATGATTGAAGTAGTGATATTAGAAATAGAGATTTAAGTACAATTTATTTTATAAAGTTAGTTCTCTTATAATTATATAATGATTTTTTGTTTCAAACTCTAAAAAGTGATTTCATATATTTAAAAATTATTTTTGAATTACTATTTAAGTTTCAAAAACAATTTTAGAATTACTAAATTACTAAAATCCCGTTTGATAACTATTTGGATTTTTATTTTTTGTTGTTCAAATTAAACCTATTTTATCCACATTTCTTATAATAATTTGCATCTTTCTTAATTTCAATAGTTGAATTCTTGACCAAATTCCAAATTCTAAAAACTATTTTTTGAAAAGATGCCTATCGGTCAAAAGAGGAAGGATGACCTCTTCTTTTTTACCTAACTTAACAATCATTTATGCCCGGCCATACCAACATGGGAAACCTAGCTTCCCTCCCTTTGAAGGCTACTTGTTTTTAGTTCTCAAATTTTGGCTTGATTTTTTAAACTATTGGTGAAAAGTAGATAATAAATGAAGAATTTGAAGGTGAAAGTAGTGTCCATACACTTAATTTTCAAAAAAAAAAAAAAAAAAAAAACCCAAATAGTTACCAAACGGAGTCTAAATAGTTATATTTCTTTAAAAATGACACTAATCCAACCTCAATGATTAATGCAAAACATATTTATTAGATGTTTGAAAAGAAGCATCATGATACATAATTAATTGAGAAGAAAAACAGTTTTGACATCCAAACCAAATGAGAAGAAAAACCATGGTTGATTTGCAATGACATAAATGGGAAGAAAAACCACATGAAGGGGGAAGAAAGAAAAGAAGAGAAGAAATAAAGAAAGAAAAAGAACATAGGTAATTAATTGAGAGACAAATTTTAGCCCCCATGTGTTTGGCCTTTTGAAAGTTTTAAGTTGTTCTCTAAATTAGTTTGGTTAAATTCTTTACAATATTTGAACCCCAACTATATGCAAACAATTTAAGAAACTGACACACTTTTAAGATGTCAAAAACTCAATAGACTTCTTTCCTACAACCAAACCAAAATGAAATGATGTATACATTTTAGAATCATTTCCCAGAAATATAAAGAGCTTTGAAAGATTGAAAAAAACTATAAATATTTTAAATCGAAACACATTTAGAGGTATAAAGATATAAAATTGATAAACCCTAACACAAAATGTCGAGGAAAGGACAAGAAAAGTTAGATACCAACAAGAAGAGAGAAATAATGCATATGAAAAAGAGAGAATAGAAAGCCATGGAAAAAAATGATATGTGGAAGAAATTGAAGGGCCGAATTAAAGGTGATGACAGAAGAATAGAGAGCACAAAGGAAAGAGATGCTTTTTTGATCCCTGTCTCACTTGAATTTGCATCTCCCCATCTGTGCTCTCTATCTTCTGTCAGCAACAATATCACCATTAAAGCCCTTTCAAAAAACTTCTAAATATGAGTAATACTCACATATATTATATGCCAAAATACCCAAAATTGGAAAGAAGAGGAGAGAGAGAGGGAAGCTAAAGCTGAAAATGCTTGACAAATTTGGGATGGTTTAGGTTACTCGAAGACACCCTCCATTTATAGGACACCCCATTATTCTTTTTAGCTTTTCTTATGTATATTATATTTTAATAACTTGAATTAGAATGTTGACGAATATTTCAAGGCTATTTGTGTATTGCCTTTTAGCCACTTCTCAATGGTGTGTGTATATGAGAATAAAATAAATCTAACAATTTTGTTTTTTTTTTTTTTTAATTTTGTTTTGAACAAATATTTGCAATTAAGTTTTTTTTTTTTTTTTTTAAAAAAATAACTTTTAAAATCTTATATCAATATTTCAAAGAAGTATTTTTCAAGAAATATTTTCTATTTTTTAATAGAAGAAATCAATATCTGACATCTTATTGAAATTTTACGAAGATATGTGTGGTTTGAATCTTCTATTTCTATTGTAGTAAAAAAGAGTTATTGAAAACTACGTATCTAGATGTGGGATTGCAACAAAGCAGAAAGATCAATTGCCATATTTGTGGATTGATTCCAAAGTGGACCATTTTTCTATTTTTTTTAAAAGTTATTAAATTACAAATTTAATTTCTAAGACTTAGTTAGATAACCAATCTTTTGAATCCATTCCAGGTTTTTCAAAAGTAGTTCTTGATTTTCAAATCTAGCTTAGAATTAAATGTTTCTTTTAATGATGATGAAAATGATATTAAAGAACTTTGTATCATTGAAAAGTGTTTCATAGGTCCATAAACTTTGTGTCAAAATTTTAAAATATCTAATAGATTCTTAAGCTTTTTTTTTTTTTTTTTTTGTGCGTGTATTTTCACTAGATCATTAAGTTTGTCAATTTTGTATCTAATAGTTTTTCAAATTCACATATGTACTAAAACATAAAATTCTAATTTTAGATATAAAATCCGATTTTGTATCTAAAAGTTTAATTGTCAATTCTTTTTGTGAAATTATTTTAAATCACAAAATTGCTAAAAATATTTAAAAATGATAGTAAAATATCACAGTTTATCTACGATAGACCGCGATAGACTACTATCTGTGACTGACACATATAGTAGTCTATCGCTGATAGAGAGTAAAACTTTGCTATATTTATAAATATTTTAGTTCATTTTCCTATATTTGAAAACAACTCTATTTTTTTAAAAAAAATGAATATATCAAGATCTTTTACATATAAATTTAAATGTTTACGAGCTACACAAAATTTAAAATTTAGAGATTTGTTAAACACAAAATAGAAACTTTAGGGATACATTAGTCGAGCGATGCTCAAGTTGACGAACATTTGTTATTATTATTATTATCGTGTTTTCTTTAAAAAATATAATATAATAAAATATGAAGAGAATGAATCAAACTTTTAATCTATAAAGAATATTGGTATTTGACTTTTAATGGTTGGGGCTGTTTGAGACCTTAGACTTTCTTTAGTAGGGTTTTTGGAGGGCATCAATTCTATGAAGAAAGTCATGAGCTTTTTCTTGCAAAAATTGGGCAGGAGAGAGATGAGATGGCGTCATAGCTAGATTAGGTCTAGAGTGCATGTAAGGCATCTGCAGAAGAATGGCCACAAAAAGACACCGTCAACTCCCTGGCCATTCAATTCTTATCCTCTTAATGTCATCAATTTGGACATTTCCATATGTTTTCAATTAAATCAATAACACAGTAGGCGGAGCAAATTGTAGAGTTTCAAATTCTACGGCCACATTTGGCAACATGCAACATGGAAAAAGGACCATTTGATTACTATTGATCATGTGGTTTTAATTGACAAAATAATGCTTCAATTGAGTTCAATAACCATGTTTACTATTCGACTGTTTTGAATCTGTTATCGGACTTTTCGAGTGATCAAAAGATTAAAAAAAAAAAAAAAAAAACCTAAGTTGTAAACATATTTTTTGCTATTTACAAGTTTGAGATACGGATTTAGAAGAGTGTGCTGTATATAAATCTACATATTCTATAAAGGCGCTTCTGTCATCTGTATTATATGATATTAGTCTCTTTTAATAAAACGAGAGTAATATAATATAATACTCTCCTTGACGTAAATAACACATTATTAGTGAACAATGTAAACCTCTATGTCGATCTTTACTATTTATGTTTTCTTGCTCACTTTATTTGTTGATTTCATAAAAAATTTGGTATCCGAGTCAAATTATTAAGGTTTGAAGTTCTTTCAACTATTTGACAAATAAAAATGTATTTCGTGAACATTAAAATCAATAAATTCGTCGGGAGTAATAGTTTCGATCTATGGTAGATCAAAATGTGATACCTATTGAAACAAAAGGGGTTGTGGGTGTTATTTATTGATAAGTCAAAGAAGGCAGACACAAATGACAAAGTGTGGAAGAGTCTGGAGGAGAACGCTTATTGGACCCTTCATCTTATGTTCGGCTGATGATGTCATCGTCGAGGTCGCAAATGAAGAAACAGCTTATGGGGACAAACTAGATTAGTTAAAGAAACATCTCTTGTGGATGCTACCTTAGTTCTATTGTTGTCTTTGTTTTTGTTGTATGAGGATTTTATTAATTCTTTTATTGGTTGGAAGAATACGTTGTCTTTATAAGAAATTATAGAAAGTTAGACATTTGAGTTAGCTGCTAAAACAAGGAAATGTTCGTAAAAAACTGTCTAACTATAAGTTTTTAAAGCCCAAAAAGTCCCATATCTGATGATATTGTAATTATTGTAAAGAAAGAGGACATTGGAAAATAAAATGTCCTAGAAAAAACATTTGGTAAGAAAAGAAGGAAGGTGCTGCCACTGTGGCGGAAATTGAGATTGATTCTGAATAAGATCTAGTCATAGCTGTAAATAAACAATCGTATTATGAAGATGTGCGGTTTTGAATTCTAGGGTATCTTATTGTATGTGACCAAACAGATGGTGGTTTTCAATTTATGAGTAGGTAGATTGATGGAATTAATGTTAGTGTGGTTAACATTACTATTTGCATGATAGTTGAAATTAGTTCAATCATGATATGAACACGCAATGGTATCTTTTACACTTTGGACGAGGTTAGGTTTGTTCCATTAATGACAATATGAGCCTGACATCTTAAAGTGTGCTTTGTAGTAAGGGTTTCAATTTCAAAGATAAACGTGGAGCTATGTAAGTCTATAAGTGTTTTGAGGTGATTTTGCAATCTGTGAAGCATGAGACCTTGTATTTTATGGTAGGTCTACGATAACATGTTATGTTGTTGTCCAATCATCTACAGTTCACAAATAAGATATGACCAATTTGTAGCATATGAGACTTGGCTAAATGAGTAAAAAAATGGATGCAAATTCTGTCGAAGTTGGATCTTCTTTTTGGGGCACCAAATGCAAGATCTTGAATTTACAAACATTTTATTATTGGGTAACTATACTGCAACAAGTTTTCAAGGAGTGTTTACCATACAAAAGGAATACTTGATTACGTTCATTTTAACTGTCGAAGACCTTCTTGAGTTTAGTCAATTGGAAGTAACATGTATTTTATGTATATAATCGATGACTATATTAGAATGACTTGTGTATTTATAATGAAGCATAAAAGTGAAGCCTTTAAAAGTTACTATCAATGAAAGATATTGATTGAAAAAAAAAAACTTGGAAGAAGATCAAAAGACTGCGATCTAGTAATGGTATGAAATTCTGTGGGCCCGAGTTCAATGAGTTTTGTAAGATTTGCGGGATTGTTTGTCATCATATTGTCAGGGATACACGAAAAAGAATGGAGTGGCAGAATGCATGAAATAGACGTTGTTGGAGAGAAAAAGAAGCATGCTCTCTAATGCTAAATTAGCTATAAAATTTTGGGCAGAAGTAGTAAACATAACATGTTATTTAATCAATTGTAGACCACACAAAAGTATTGACTATAAAACACCTTATATGGTATGGTCTGGTAAGCTTGTAGTTTATTCTTTTAAGATTTCTTGGTCGTACTATCTACTATCATGTTAATGAAGGTAAATTAGAATTGAAAGCTAAAAAAAAAGTGTATTTGGGATTTTAGGGATGAAGTCAAGTGATATAAAATCTAGTCACCTTTTGAGAATAAAATTTTACTTAGTAGGAGCAATATTTTTATGAGAATTCTATGCTTAACTCTACTGCTACAAAAGAAAATATTAAGGTTGATAAATAGGTGAATATGCAATTCATTTCAACTAGGAAAGAATTGCAGCACCAAGGTGGAGAAGATCAATATGACGTGCCTGAGACTTCTAGTTCATAAGTATGTTAGCTAAGTACAACTCTTGATAGAGGTAGATAAGTTGGTGTTGGTCCTCCAAAGATGTATGGTTTTAAAGATATAGTGAATTGTGCACGGCAGGTTGCTAAAGAGGAGGATCCTCATGAGCCATTCACCTATAAAGAAGTCATTATAAGTAATGACTTTGCTCAATGGCTTAATACAATAGGGGATGAGATGGAGCTCCTTGATAAAAATTATGCTTGGGAATTGGTTAACTGACCTAAGAAAAAAAAAAGATTGTCACTAGTAAATGAGTATTCGAAAAGAATGAAGAAAATGTCACCAATAGAGATAAATTAAGCAATTAGATGTAAAGACAACTTTTTTACATGGAGAGCTAAAAGAAGATATTTATATGACTTAGTTCGATAGGTTCCAATGTCAGAGGAAAAAAATATGTGTTTCCAAGCTGTTAAAGAAGTCCTTGTATGGTCGAAAGTAGTCTCCAAAAAGTCCCTAAAGTATGTTTGATTGTTGTGTATAACACAACATGGTTTAATGGTTTATCTACTTCTATATGTAGATGATATGCTCATAGCTGCAATGTCTGAAATTTGATATTTAGAGAACTTAAAGGATCTTCTCACTCCTGAGTTTGATATAAAGGATTTAGGTGCTACTCAGAAGCTTTTGAGTATGAAAATATACAAGGAAAGAGAGAGGAATGACTTTTTCTTGTCAAAGAAGACTATATTTAGAAGATATTGTCCATGTTTGGTATCTCATCAGCGAAGCTTACAGATACTCTCAATACTGCAAATGCACGTCTGTCCTCTATTTTCTAGAGTTGAGAAAAGTGTTCACGTCTCGAATTTTGTATGCTAATGTGGTATGGGGTTTGATGTATGCTATGGTTTGTACTAGACCAAATTTGGCACATGTTATTAGTGTTGTCAATAAGTTCATGGGGCAACTTGGAAAGGAACATTGACAAGCACTAAAGAGCTTTTTTGTTACATTTGTGGTACGTTTAATGTTGGTCTTGTTTATGGGAATGATACAAAGTGTTTAGTGATTAGTTATTATGATTTTGATTATGCGGGAGATGGTAATAGTAGGTGATTTGTGACTTATTATGTATTCACCTTGGATGATTCTGTTGTTATTTGGAAGAAGGAAACTTTATAGCCTCCAGTCACTTTACCTACTACTGAAGCAAATGCATTGCATTGACAGAGGCTTCTAAAATGGAATACGGCTGAAAGGGCTAGTTGTGAGAAGACTAAGCACATAGACGTAAGATATCACTTCATGAGAAGTGAACAAATTGTTAAGGTTGATGAAATTTGGTACAGCTAATAATCTTGTTGATATTTTCATCAAGCCGATTCCCTATGGAAAGTTTCCACATGGCTTGGACTTACTGAATGTTCTAAACTTTTAATTATCCATTTTCTTGGGACTCTTTGAGGCAAAAAGGAAAAATCTAGGTAAGTTTGGCAATGTTTGTGTCACATATGGTACATCTATTATCTTTGAGAGAATTCAGGAGATTTGTTGGATTGTCTTGAATATGTTACTACCTCTTCGAATGACCAAGCATGGGGTCTCGCTAACCTATGATAAAAAATATAAGTGGTCCTAAAGTTTAGAGAGGTACACTATATATAAAGCCTCTAATCCTACCAGTGCCTTTAAAATCTATATCATATGATATTTATCTTAATTAGTAAAAATGATCTATCTCTGTCCATGGACGTAGTTGATGAACCATGTAAATTTTTATGTCGATCTTTTCTATTACGTTGGCTCTCGATTTCTGTACCTGTGGATTTCATCAACAATCACTGGTGCGATAACACATGCAATTGTCTCTTTGAAGTCAAATATTCTACAAATTAGCCACCTTTAGGCTAAAACAAAGCACCATTGTTTAGGGAAGCGTGCATAGAGGAAAGTTCCTCTTCCGAAAGAAAAGCAAAAGTGTTTGAATGGGGTAGGAACCGAAAAGGACATTGCGAAGGGGCAATTGAAAAAGATGCAGCAAATATCTTTAAGTCGATGATACGAGCTGAGATAAATTTACTTGATAAAGAAAAACATAGCCTACGGCTAGCAACATTAATATATAGGGTAAATATAATTGGTAGCATTTTTATGAATAATAATCAAGTGTATAACATCATTTAAAAAAATTGCAATATAGACACGATAGACTTCTATCGCTGATAGACTTGGTAGTCTATCGATAGACTTTTATCGTCAATAGACTCTTACCAGTGATATGGTCTATCACTGATAGACTCCTACCAATAATATGATCTATTATTGATAAACTATTTAAATTTGACCATATTTGCAATTGTTTTTACATTATGTTATATATACTAATACTTTGGGTCTAATGTTTATATTTGTAACTGTCCCTAGTATCTATCGATGTGATAATATAATAGTTTGACAAAATTTATACTCTAAATTTATTATATTGTATCAATTTATATCATAAACTTATAATATTATCCGTCTAAACCTAATTTAAATAAGTGATGGAATCAATTTTTTTTTCTTTTTTTGCAAATTAAATTCAGACACCATAAATTTAATAGAAAGAAAGGAAATATGTAACTTTCAACTTACAAATACTAAAATAAAAAGAAAATGAAGCCTTCGTACTCTCATGAGTTTTATACTTGATGTATGTTTAAAATCCATTATATTCAGATAACTTTTCTTTTTCACAAATCTTTCTCAGAAAATATGCCCTACCCTCCACATATTTTTAACCGTGGTATAAGTTTTGTTCACGTTGAATATAGATCTTCATGACTATGCTTTTAGAGTCAACTAAAAACCTCGTACATGATATAAATTATTGTGTTCACTTATATACTATAGCTTTTTTTTGGGGAGAGTTGCAAATATAAACAATAGACCAAAGTATTAGTAGATATAACATAATGTAAAAAAAATTGCAAATATGGTCAAATTTAAATGGTCTATTAATGATAGACTATATCTCTGGAAAGAGTCTATCAATAATAGAAGTCTATCACTGATAGATTTGTCTATATTTGTAAATTTTTTTAAAATGATGTTATACACTTTATTATTATTTCTAAAAATGCTACCAATTGCAATTACTCTTTTTTTTTCTTGTTTGTGTGAAACATTTCCTGCACCTAATACTTTCAAACAAAAATTTCTTCCAATTAAAATTTGAATTATAAAGGATATAAAATCTATACCAGGGTATATTTGGATTGATTTTTATAGTATTTAATTTTTAAATTAAGTCGTTGAAAAAAATTGATGTAGCTTTTGAAATCCATTCAAAATTCGTTTAAAATAGTTTTTGTATAAAAAAAAAATTAAATAAAAATGAAACTTTTAAAAAGCACTTTAAAATTTAGTAAATCCAAATGGAACATGATAAAACATGTTAATTGAAATATAATACGCAGTCTAAAAATTGAGGAATGAAACTAAACCACTTTTGTTTTAAATCTTGATAGCATGTATGGAAATGCATGGGAGGACTACTCTTTAGTCTCAATTCTCAGTCTTGAAAATTGGAATAATAAAATTGATCACATTAACAATTATAGTTCAATTATTAAAAGTATAATCGAAAGAAAATTCTAAAATCAACTCTAAAAGATAATTCCAATCAATACTAAAAACATAAATGAAAATACAATCCTAAAATTAAACATGAAAACTTAAAAATTAAATATGAAATCCTAAAGTTAAATATTGCATTGAACTTTAGAGTTCATTTTCTAGAATTACAATGTATTTCTGACCATCTACCCCTATGCATTTTGATAGAATTTCTGCATATTAGTAATTAATTTATGTTTTTTTTTTAAGATATGTAAATATGTGCTTCTAGATTTTTTTTAAAAAAAAATTATTTGAGTGTTGTTGTTTTAGTGATAGTAAAATGTTATTCTCAAAACTCTAAACCTAACCATATAAAACGTGTCAATTTAGTTGAAATGATCACGATGCACCTTTTGATTTTTTACTATTGTCCTGTTTAGTAACTATTTCATTTCTGAATTTTGTTTTCAAAAATGAAAATATAGACGTTACTTCCACCTCCAAATTTCTTGATTTGTTATGTACTTTTTATCGGTAATTTAAAAAACCAAGGCAAATTTTGGAAACTAAAAGTAGTTTATAAAAAGTTGTTTTTGTTTTTGGAATTTGGCTAAGAATTCAACTATTGTACTTAAAAAAAGTTGCAAATCATTGAAAGAAATGAGGATATATTCTTAATTTTCAAAAATAAAAAACAAAAAACAAAATGGTTATCCAATGGAGTCTAAATAACTCTGATTGATTCTTTTATCATTAGATTTTTACTAAAAAACATTATTTCAAGTCACCATCTATCTGGTGATTTGGATGGAGTTAAGTGTGTATACTATGAAGTAAGAGATAACCTAATATTCTAAAGCGGGGATTAGATTACCTAAGAAATTTTGTTTTAACAAAAAGAATGGATTGAATTTGCCTAAAAGATTAGAAGTTTGAAGTATCTACTTAATTAAAAAAAATATTTTTAAATAAAAACTTAAATGTGTGATAAACAATAATTGAACATGGAAGTTGAAGAAATTCTATCAAAATGCATTTCATATACAATAATTGAAAATGGTGATAGGATAGGTTAGATGCTCAAATCTTCCTCTCTTTTTTTGAATTATAATATTCCTTTTTGAAAGAGAAAAATAGTAGTAAGAAATGAGATGATGCAAGGAACCATATCTTGATCACAATGGAATTTTGCAATATTGTTGAGATATGTGAAAACCAAAATGTAGACTAACCCACTTTGGGCATTAACTTTTTAGGGGAGAGAGAATTATTCTTTCCCTATTTGGATGAATGACAACCCCATGAAACCCCCATGAAACCCCCACTAATATAAAATTTATATCAACATCACAAATCACTTTTTTATATTTGGATTCCAAAATTATGGGCATACCCCAATTCACAAAAGCCAAAGATGCATATGAATAAAATATTGAGAGAAATTAGGACAAAGGAACAAAAGAAATTCATACTCATTTCTCCTCTCAAACAAGATGGGAAAAAGAGAGGGAAAAAAAGTAAAAAAAAATAAACATTGTCCACTAGGACAAATAAGGAAACTACCCACTAACTCATCCTCAAATTCTCTCATTTCACCCTAGTTTAGAGATTTCTAGACATTTAAATAAAGGGATAAATACCTTTTGTAATTGAAGTTCAAGAGAGATTTCTACTCCATGTTAGATTTCAAAATTTATTACCTTGATATTCTTCCTTCTAAAAAAGACATCCGATTGAAGAGCAAGGAACAACAAGAATACAAATATCGAAAAATTATTATATTTTAAAATAAACAAATAGTATTTAGAAAATAAAAGTATTTGAACTTTTATCACCAAATTTTTCCATGTATACAAAATCCATAAAAGACTATTATTTATAGGCAATTTGACAATTAGGATATGGAGCCACTTGGATACTAGGGATATGTAGTCATTAGACGCATGGATATTATGATATTAGACACAGACAATATACACTAAGACACATGGGGAAATGGAAGATAAGACATTTGGTCTTTTACGACACGAAGTATGGGTGTTTATTTTTTCTTATAATATTTATAATACTCCTCTTAGATGACCATTATATATGAAATATGTCTCGTTAAAAACTTTTTCTTAAAAAAAACCCAATATGAAGAAAATTCCAAACGAATGAAAAATAGTATATATATTACATAACCTAATAGAGCTAAAATAATACAAATATATTTACTCTCACTCCCCCATGGAAATTTTACTTAGCGCCAATGATGTGCACCAATTTTTCAAAGGTTACGATAGGTAATACCTTTATAAATAAGTCTGTCAGGTTATCATTTCAACAAATTTGTTGTAAAGTATTGTCATCATTTTCTTCGAGATCATGAGTGTAGAAAAACTTCGATGAAATATGCTTTGTTCTATCTCATATATTTCCTCATTTGATTTTGGTTGTACATGTTATGTTATCTTCGTATAATATTGTTGGAGGATTGTTATTAGAAGACAAGCCACATGTTCCATGAATGTGCAAAGTCATTCATCTTAGTCATACACATTCTTGACTATCTTTGTGAACTTGAATAATGTCAGCATGATTTTAGAAAGTGGATTTTATGAGCCATCATATAACAGTTCCTCCATATGTGAATAGATAACCTGTTTGGGATCTAACTTTGTGTGTATTAGATATATATCTAGAATCTACATAATCAACTATATCAAAGTTTTATTTGATTTAAGGAAACAAACATATATGGATCGTTTCTTGAAAAGATAATTGTTCTAATGAAACAAATACGCCAATTGTACTAAGATATACTACTTCAAGACTAAGAAATTCTTTATTACGATCTCAAAGTCAGATTATATCTTTTTTTACATACAATGAACGAATTTTCATTGGAATGATCAATAGGTGTGCTTTATCCATATAGAACCCTTTTAAAACTTTTTTTGTATAAGTTCACTGATGAACAAATATCTCATATGCTAAATGTTCAATTTGCAAGCCAAGACAAAATTTTATATTTTCAAGATCTTTGATCTCAATTTCTTTCTTAAGATTGTTGGGCTTTATACTGTAAAACTCATAGTAAATGTTATTAATTGACCATCATCAATAAAGAGTTATAGATGTTAATTCAATAAATGTTATTATTTATATTATTGTCTATTTTGTCTTGATAACCCTAAATCCAATAAACTAACATCCATCTTATGAGTCTTGAACTGTATATGTAGACATACAGGGATCAATGTTCAAGATACGGCCTAAAAGGTCTATAGTATAGGGATAAGGTTGGGTACCTTACTCTGATAACACCATGGATACGACCCACTTTGTATTCGATACAAACACAATGATCCAACTTGTTCGTGTAGGTGACACATGAATAGGGGTATTATATGCAATGAGTTTGCATAAGACTGAATATCGAAATAGTAACCACTAGATGTAACACCGTTAACTAGTTATGTTCCTATTTCAATTCGATGACTTATGCAACTTAGTCTTAATCCCCAGTATATTATGAACTCCTATTCACAAGGGATTGTCCTTTGATTTGCATAGGTGGGGGTGGTTAGATCGCGAACCTAATATACCTACCATTTTGGGGATATGACTGAGTGAGGAGCTAGGAACATAATAATACAACATGGACTTCACTCATTCCCACCTTAAGGGTAAGTAGATGAGTGTTCCTTTAAGCAATGTCTCTGAGACTTGAACAAAGGGTCATACCCTCTCATTGGTTCGAAAAGGGTTGTTGTTTACTAGTTGGACCATAAACAGGTTGTTCATTAGAGAAACACTCGTACTTAAGGAGTCAGGGGTAACCCAAGGGAAAAACGATAATTTGACCCAGTTGGAATTATGAACACTCGTGAAGGACTAACTTGCTGGTATTGGTCTATATCCGTGGACATAGAAATATATCTGTAGTGAGAAGAATGCAGCTGTGGGTCTTTAGATTGTCTCAATTCAGGGAAGGAATGGTGCCCTTCAGTAGTTATTTTTCTAAACCTCTAAAGTATCGTAGCAGAAAATAAAATCAATAGTTTAATTAGGGTTCTATAATTGCATGTGTTTTTGCTAAATTGATTGGATAATTAAGTAATGGGTTATGACGAAGATAACTAATAATTAAGTAATAAGTTATTTGTTTAAGCATGTCTTTCATAATCATATATTTGCTTAAAAATGAGAAATTAACAGGTGAAAACTATGCGACGTGAAAAGCTAACCTGAATATAGGAATGTCTTATTACTGATGATCTGTTGTTTGTCTTGATGAAGAAATGTCTTGTAGTCCTCGCTCGAAATGCATCTCAAGCGTTGAATGATGCTTATGACTGTTGGAAAAAGGCCAATTATAAGGCCTGAGTCTACATCTTGCCAAGTCTGTCTGACGTTCTTACCAAGAAGCATGAGGCCATGACATCTGCGCGTCAGATCATGGAGTCCTTCCAGGAGACGTTTGGACAGTCGTCCTCTCAGATCTGACACGAGGCTCTCAAGTACACTTACAATGTGCATATGAAAGAGAGGCAATCAATGAAAGAACATGTTCTCAACCGAATGGTCCATTTAAATGTCCTCGAAATGAACGATGCGGTCATAGACGAGCAAAGGTGTCATTTATTTCTAATCTCTTTCGAACAGTTTTCTTCAATTCTATAGCAATGTAATAATGAATAAAATACAGTAAAATCTGACTATCCTTCTAAATAAGTTATAGACTTTTCAGTCTCTTATGAAAGATAAGGGACCAGAAGAAGGAGAGGCAAATGTTGCCCATTCTGAAAAGTTTCATAAGGGTTCATCCTCAGGAACTAAGTCCGTTTCTTCAACTTCTAGTACTGAGAGGATTCAAAAAAGAAAGAAGGGATGGGCAAGGCTCCTACTTTTGGCAAAGGCAAGGGTCAAGCTAATGCTGACAAGGGCAAATTCTTAGACTATAATGTAGATGGTCACTAGAAATTGCATTTCCTCAAGTACCTTTCTAAGAAGAAGAAAGAGAAGGAAAGTAAATATGATTTACTAGTGCTAGAAACTTGTTTACTAGAAAATGACCATGATGCTTGAATACTTGATTCAGAAGCCACTAATCACGTTTGCTCTTCTTTACAGAGAATTAGTTTCTTTCAGAAGCTAGAAGAGGGTGAAATGATGTTTAAGGTTGGAATGAGAGACGCCATTTCAGCTCATGGAATGGGAGCTGCTAAGTTGTCTTTTAGAAATAGATTTATGTTTCTAGAAAATTTATACATTGTTCTCAAGATAAAGAGGCACCTTGTTTCTGTTTCCTGTTTAATTGAACAATCATACTCTGTTATTTTTAATTCAAATGAAGTGTTTGTTTCGAAAAATGGTGTGACTATTTGTTCAGCTAAACTAGAAGACAACTTATATGTGTTAAGACCAACTGAATCGAGAGCACTTTTAAATCATGAGATATTTAAAACTACTAATACCTTTAGCATTTGAGATTAGACCACATAAATCTGGATCAGATCGGGAGATTGGTAAAGAATAGACTTATAAGAAGGTTAGAAGATGATCCATTATTGTCATGTGAATTTTTTTCCAAAAGGAAAAATGACTAAGAGACCTTTTAGTGGAAAAGGTAATAAAGCCAAAGAAGCCGTAAAGCTCATACAATCAGATCTTTGTGGTCCAATAAATGTAAAGGCTAGAAAAGGGTACGAATACTTCATCTCTTTTATAGATTATTATTCGAGGTATGGTTATTTATACATAATGAACACAAGTTTGTAGCCTAGGCTGGAGTTGGAAACCCATTGAATAAACAATTAAAACACTTCAATCTGATCGGGGTGGAGAGTACATGGATTTAGAATTCCAAGACTATTTGATAGAATATGGAATTCAATTCCAACTCTCAGACCTGGTACACCTTGACAAAACAATGTATGAGAAAGGAGAAATAGAACCTTATTAGATATGGTTCGCTCTATGATGAGCTAGTCTCAATTGCCTAACTCGCTTTGGGGGTATACAATAGAGACTGCAGTTTACATCTTGAACAATGTTATCTCGAAGAGTGTTTCTGAAACACCTTTCGAATTATGAAGGAGGCATAAACTGAGTTTACATTACTTTATAATTTGTGGTTGTTGAAGGAAATCAGACATGAGGATTTCCATGACCAGCGGAATGATCCTTCCAAATTCTATTCGTATTTGAACATACACAATTACAGTCAAGAAATGGAAACTAATTGGTCAAGCATAAAACAAAATTACAACATGCTTTACAAGATAATCAAGAGAAAAAGTATCATACCTTTGAAGAATCATCTTCAAACTCCCTCGATCACGAACGCTCGTTTAATCTCCAAGACTGCAACACATGAACACTCGAACACAACGACCGCAACATAGCACGATCAACGATAGAACTCGAACTCAGCGATCTCGAAGATCATGAACATAGGGAATGACCTTCAAAAGCCTCGACCTCAGTCGAGTTGAGTAAGACATCACCACAATGGCTACCTTGGTATTCTCGGTGTGAGAATCCAGAAGTGTAGGCTCTATGTAGAATTAGTTAGAGGAAGAGACCGGAGGAATAAAATTCGTGTAAACGATTGAGCAAGTGGAAGATGACAAGATTCTATCGTATAGACGAATGCCCAATCGTTTAGAAGATGACAAGTTATCGTATAGCAAAAGTCCCGCGGTCGTTTAAAAGACGACCAACTGAGTGAACTATTGTGTAGTGTCACTCCACGATTGTTTAGTCTCTCCTCAGCTATCGTTTAGTGCATCCTATTTACTTGACAGGGATTTTATGAGTTATTTCCGAGAATAGCAAATTTTGCAAATCTCAAATATTACTAAATTTAGGAAAACATTTTTCCTTTTATCTCACGGTTACCATGAAACCACCAATAACCTCCAACTCAATTGGTTATTAGAAAAAATGATATAATTATCCAATAATTAACATTATTATAAATATACATGATAACCAACTTACCATATTATATTTATAACCTATAGTTATAATATTTCATCGCATGAAACATATAAACCATAGCTCTTTTTCTATTTCATAGTACTTAATGTAAATCTCATTTACATTAATCCTCCACTTGATGTATCTCTTACATCACACCGATCATATCATATATAATCGAATTTCCTCTTGTCAATTTGAACATTTCAAATCAACACCAAGAACTGATTCTCAATTTGAATCCATTGAGCTACCAAGGGGACCTTATAGACCTGTAGCTTGAAGCTTTAACGGTATGTGAATAATTGACTCAACTCTTTAGTTACGAGATCCACCATCCATTAACTGCCAGACACTCTACTAAAGACTAAAAGCTGTACTCTTCTTACTACAGATATATTCTGTGTCCATACCAACCAATCAATAGTAAGATAACCCTTCACAAATTGCTCGTAAGTACAGTTGGGCCAATAACCGTTATGCCTCTGTAGTTACATCTAACTTCTTAAGTACCACTGATCCCTCTAATGAACATAAGTCATAGTCCTACTATGACTGAGTCCTCTCTTCCAAAGAGAAGTTGTGGCTACTATGTTCAAGACCCTGAATCAGCCCTTAAGGGAGCAATCTATATACTTACCCCTGTTTCGGGGAAGAAGTGAATTCCATCTGGTGTAACTGAGTTCCCAGCTCTCAAATTAGACAAATCCCCTAAAAGGTAATCATTTTGAGTTAGCACTGGCCACTCTCATCCATACTAATCAAAAGACCGCTCTTAAAGATAGGAGTTCCCAAAACACTCAGGATTGAGGTCATATCAACTATGGTCATTTAAGTGATATGTAAGTCTCAAGTATCAATGGCGTTATATAAAGAGACTATTCATCTTGTGGTCCAGTCTTATACAAACTCTTTGTATAGGATACCCTGCTGGCTTGTCTTCACATGAATGGTCAATATCTACCATCTGTAGTAGTTCACAATGCTTGCAAACCTCTACAAAGCGGGTCGTATCCGTAGTGTCACCAAGATATGGTATCCCTCCTTAATCTTTATACTACAGACCTTATTAGGTAATCATTTAAGGCATGATCCACTTGTATATCTCATATACATGCTTAAGTTTACATACAATAACCATGGAGCTTTGTTTATTGGATATGAGTAAATGCCAAATAAAATAACTCTTGTTTTATTCATAACAATGTGTACAATTTACAAACTACGAGACACCTGGAGAATTAGGACACCAATCCCTATAGTCTTGCTCATGTGTTAATGAGTAATCCTAAGAAGTTGAAACTTCATTCATGATTGTACCAATTTGTTGGTTACCCTAAGGAGACAAGAGGTGATATGTTCTATGCCTTTAAGAAAATAAAGTGTTTGTATCAACAAACGCTACTTTTTTAGAGGAAGACCACATAAGATATCATAAACCACGTAGCAAAGTAGTATTAAGTGAAGCTATTGAAGAATCAACAAGGGTTGTTGATGAAGTTAGTCATTCATAAGAAGTTAATGAAGAACAAGCACTTCCAATAAGTCTCGTTCTTCTCGATCATTGAGAGTGCCTTGACGTAGTGGAAGGGTTATGATACAATCTGACCATTACTTGGGTTTAACTAAAACTCAGGTTGTTATACCAGATGATGGTGTTGAGGATTCATTGTCCTATGAACGGGTGATGAATGACGTAGACAAGGACAAATGGGTTGAAGCCATGAACCTAGAAATGGAGTCCATGTACTCCATTTCAGTATGAGAGCTTGTAGATTTACCTGAAGGGTCAAACCTATTAGGTGTAAATGGATCTACAAAAGAAAGAAGATATAATTGGAAAGGTACAGACCTTCAAAGCTAAACTTGTAGCAAAGTGTTATACCCAAATGGAAGGGGTTGATTATGGGGAAGTTTTTACCCTATTGCTATTCTTGAGTTTATAAGAATTCTCTTGTCTATAGCCACATATTATGACTATGAGATATGACAAATGGATGTCAAGACTACTTTTCTGAATAACAATCTTGAGAAGAATATCTTTATGTCTCAGCCTGGGGGTTTATTGAAGGAAATCAAGCACGATAATTTCCATGAGCAGCGGAAGGGATCATTCCAAATTTCATTCGAATTGAACACAATCAATTACAGTCTTAAAATGGAAACTAACAGGTCATGCACAAACAGAAATTACAGCATGCTATACGATGATACAAGGGATTGAAGATGCATACATTTGAAGAACCATTCTTCACGAATCCCTTTATCAATCTACAAGCGTCCAAGAACATAACACTTGAATGCAACGACCGATACAGCCAACGAACACGAACACAATGAACAGCCAACAGCTCCTCGAACCCAGTCGAGTCCAACTTGATTCACGAACTGAGTAGGGACACCACCACAATGGTTACCTTGGTATTCTCAATGTGAGAATCCAGGAGTTGTGGGCTCTGTATCATCTTGGCTTGAGGAAGAAACTGGAGGTTTATAATCGAGTAAACGATCGAGCAAGTGGGAATAAGATGCGATCTATCGTACAGACAATGTGCTTGATCGTTTAGTAAATAACAGCCTATCGTATATACTTAGCCACTCGATCGTGTAGCAACGATTAGCTGAATAACTATCGTATAGTCAAAGGTAAGCAATCACTTAGTTGATCATGTAGTCTCTCAATGCTATCACTTAGTGAAACTTTTTCACTTGATAGCTTATCCGTGAGAACTTTCCGAATAAGGCAACTCTCAAAATTTAGGAAAAAAATTTTCCTTTTATCTCACGGTTACCATAAACTTCCAATAACCTCCCACTCAATCCATTATTAGAGAAAAAGAAATAATTATCACATAATTAATATATTATAAATAAAAATGATAACCAACTCATCATATTATATTTATAACTTATAGTTTTAATTTTTCATCTTATGAAACATATAAACCATAGTTCTTTTTCTAATTTATGGTACTTGATATAAATCATATTTATAAATTCCTCCATTTGATGTATCTCATACCTCAGACCAATTATATCATATATAATTGAATTTTCTCTTGTTAATTTGAATACTTCAAATCAACCCTAAAATCTAATTCTCAACTTGAATCCATTGAGCTACGAAGGGGACCTTATGGACATGTAGCTTGATGCTTCAACAGTACGTGAATAGCTGACTAAACTCTTTAGTCACAAGATCCACCATCCATTAACTACCAGACACTCCACTAAATACTGACAGCTGCACTATTCTCATTACAAATATATTTCTGTGTCCATATTAACCAATCAACAGTGCAATAACACTTCATAGATCACTCGTACGTACAGCTAGGCCAATTTATCATTTTGCCCCTGTAGTTACATCTAACTCCTTAAGTATCCCGGATTCCTCTAATTAACAATAAGTCATAGTCCTACTATGACTTGGTCCTCTCTTCCAAAGAGAGGATGTGGCCACTATGTTCAAGACCCAGAATCTGCCCTTAAGGGAGAAATTTTTCTACTTACCCGTGCTTCGGGGATGGGGTGAATTCTTTCTTGTGTAACTAAGTTCCCTGCTCCCCAATCAGAAAAATCCCCAAAAAGGTAGGCTTGTTGAGTTATCAATTGGCCACTCTCACCCATACTAATGAAAGGACCACCTTCATAGGCAAAAGTTTCCAAAACACTCAGGATTAAGGTCATGTCACCTATGGTCGTTTTAGTGAGACGTAAGTCTCAATTATCGACAATGTTATATAAAGAGACTAATCATCTCGTGGTCCGATTTCATACAAACTCTTTGTATAGGACACCCACGCTCGCATGTCTCCACGTGAATGGTCAGAATCAAACAATCTATCGTAGTTCACAACACTTGTAAACCTCTACAAAGCGGGCCATATCCGTAGTATCACCAGGATAAGGTATCCCTCCTCAATCCTTATACTACAGACCTTTTAGATTATTACTTAGGGCATGATCCACTTGTATATCTCATATACATGCTTCTGTTTACATACAATAACCACAGATCTTTGTTTATTGGATATGAGTAAATGCAAATAAAATAACTCTTATTTTATTAATAACAACGTGTACAAAGTTTACAAACTACGAGACTCCAGGAGAATTAGGATACCAATCCCCACATTTATAGCTCAAGGTCAGGAGCAAAAAGTTTGCAAGCTGAATCGATCCATTTATGGGTTGAAACAAGCATCCAGATCTTGGAACATTAGATTTGATACGGCGATCAAATCTTTTGGTTTTGATCAAAATGTTGATGAACCTTGTATCTACAAGAAAGTCATAAATGATAAAGTAACTTTCTTAATAATTTATGTAGACGAATCATACTCATTAAGAATCATGTAGAATACCTTATTGACACTAAGGAATAACTGGTAGCTGTCACATCCCACCCGAGATTACCCTCTGATCCTGGATAGAATGGTGACTGCAGCAGTTACCAACCCTTTTGTTGGCACTTACCGCCTAACTATCCTGTTAACCTTTACTCAACCCTGAATACATACATATCATCAATATACCAACATATTAACTTAGAACTTAACACATTTACATTACAGGGTTTCGCAACATTGTTCATACATGAATATTACAACAGAATGAGCCCCATCTAGTATACTAGTCACTAGACAAACACATGTATACTAACTAACATAGGTCCTTAATTACACTTCCTTCAACCTCTTTCTTTGAGTGGCAGAGCAGCAACAGAATAGTCTTTTGGGAACTGACCGCTACCTGAAAGAAAACATTTGAAAACGTGAGCTAGAAGCCCAGTGAGTGACTTAATAAAAATATAAATCTCATGCTCAAAACCGGAAGCTTGAAACCATAATACTGAAACTAAAGTATACCAAGAAAATGTGTACATAAAACCTTTAAACCACCATTAAACATCATTATTCGTTAGTTGAGAACGAGCATACATCGCTCTAGCTCCCAACGTCTGTTACCGGCCAAGAGACCCATACTTCGGCCTCTCATTCAGAACTACCTACGACACATGGAGTTTTCTATGTACTGTCAACACCTTAGGTACATTTATTCAAATACCTTCCTTACCTTTAGTATCTGGCTCACTTAAGCTATCGAGTTCTCGAATATACCATAAAAAACTCTTTAGGATACCTTCCCTACCTTCAGTATCCCTTTTCATTATGTTTAGGAATACCAACGCATGTACTTTGACAATCTTAGGTATTTAAAACATAGTACATCAAGCTTCATTCAACCTTAGCTTTAACCCTAACGCATGCTTCATACTTTGTAAAATAAGTTGACTTAAATCATGTTGAACTAGCTTGTAAAAACTATTAGCATGCGTTAGATATGGAAAACATACTTGGAAAACTCCATTAGTAAAATCATGTGTTGATAAACATTCATAAGCATTAGCAATTCCAAACTATCCTTCTAGCCTAGGAGAAGATATGACTGCCCTTATCCTTAGTTGAGAGTGAACTATTAGATCTAACCCTTAATGTGAACCTTGGTCGAGGAGAACCCTTTTGCTCAGTCCTTCAACGTCGTATTACCTACGTGCACGTGGTTATAACTGAGTACCGTCATACCTTAGGTACTTGACTAGGATACCTTCTCATTAACCTTTAGTATCCTTAGGATGCCTTCTCATTGTCCTTCAGTATCCGTCATATAACTAGTCATAAACGTTTAGTTGAAAGGATACCTTCTCATTGTCCTTCAATATCCGTCATATAACTAGTCATAAACATTTAGTTGAAAGGATACCTTCTCATTGTCCTTCAGTATTCGTCATATAACTAGTCATAAACATTTAGTTGAAAGGATACCTTCTCATTATCCTTCAGTATCCTTAGGATACCTTCTCATTGTCCTTCAGTATCCGTCATATAACTAGTCATAAACATTTAGTTGAAAGGATACCTTCTTATTGTCCTTCAGTATCCGTCATATAACTAGTCATAAACATTTAGTTGAATGGATATCTTCTCATTGTCCTTCAGTATCCGTCATATAATAGTCATAAACATTTAGTTGAAAAGATACCTTCTCATTGTCTTTCAATATCCGTCATATAACTAGTCATAAACATTTAGTTGAAAGGATACCTTTTCATTGTCCTTCAGTATCCGTCATAAACATTTAGTTGAACACTAAGGTTTAGTGCTCAAATCATCATACTAGTTCACCATAAAAATAGAGTTACTTAAACATACTGATGGTATTTGGACAAGATAACATATCTAAATCATGTCAATTCCATGAAAAACATGCTTTACTTAGCATGAGAAACAGTTTCACAAATTTGTTGCTTGGCAATCCATTTAAACACTTAGCATGGGAAATATCTTCAAGAAATCATAGTTACTAAATCATTAAAACAGTAAGTCATCACACGGTCACTCACAGTTCGTTGGACTCTTAATGGGTTATATGCCTCTCCTAGCTCTTCTTGGCCTGAAAGGACATTATTCCCAGTTAAATTACTCAGAATTCTTAGCAAAATACCTCAAATAGTTCATTTACTAAAGGAGCTTCCATCAACAAAGATATCTTTACTAGCGAGATCCTCCTCATGAGCGAGATCCTCCTCATGAGCAAGATTCTCCTCATGAGCGAGATCAAGCTCTTCTTAGCAAACTGTCATCCTAGCGATACTAATCTTACTAGCGAGATTTAGCCTAATTTCTAGCGAGATTCCCTTCTAGAGAGAGATATTCATCATAAAATTAGCGAGATTTCCTTCATTAGCGAGATTCTCTTTCTCCATATGAGTTGTTTGCTTGTTCTTCCCAAGCAGCTATCTGCTTATACACAGCTTCTCTGTTACAAATTCAAAAATTTATAACTCAAAATCCAGCCCACTTTTGAAGAAACTTCCTACTACAAACATGTTTAGAATTGAGTTAGAAGCATTACCTTAAAATTTCAGTTCAAAATACCTCGTCGTTTAATTTGGAGATTCAAAACTTCATCATTGGCTCCAATTCAAGCAGCTGCCTACTTGTTCAACAATTTTCAATTCAAACTTAGAAATTATTAACTTGATTTCCAGGCCTCATCTTAAAAAGTTTCATTCTACAAGATTGTTTATAACTGAGTTAACAACATTTTCTCAAATTTTTAGCTCAAAAAGCTTCGTAATTCGTCATGGAGCTTCAATTCTTCACTGATGGCCTAGATTCACCCGAGAAATGAACCCTTCGTCTTTATTTTGCTCCTTCTAGCAGCCCATCCATAGAAAATAGACACACAGAGCTTTCGAATACCACTAAAATTACACAAATAGCCTAAGTAGTTTGTCCAAACCGACCCAATGAACTCGACCTTCTTGCTTATATTACCGCCCAAAATACAGCATAAACCCTCCTTGTGCCACCTGGCCCACTATTGATGATAAAGGGCTAGGATTCAGCAAATTTCCTTTTGCTAACTTCACTCACAATATTACTTCAGCACCATACCTCATTAGATGGCATGGTCTTATTCATATGCTTGTTATGCATTCCACCATCAAGCATGACCTTCCTTAGCCTAGCCGAGTTTTGTCCTACTTTTACACTTAGCTACCCAAAAGCCTATTTAGCTCATTAGAAGACATCATATTACTTACTATTACTTGAAGTAATTAGGGTTTGGGTTTGGGTTTGACAGTAGCCCAATTCCAAATGAAAGATTTGGTAGAAGCACAATATATACTTAGGATCCAAATCATCAAAGATCGCAAGATTATAACACTAGCTCTGTCTCAAGCATTATATCGACAAAATGTTGACTTAATATTCAATGCAAAAATCTAAGAAGGGTTTATTACCTTCCAGACATAGGGTTCACTTGTCTAAGGAACAATGTCCTAAGACACCTCAAGAAGTTGAGGATATGAGATGTATTCCCTATGCCTCAGCTTTGGGTAGCTTAATGTATGCTATGCTCTACACTAGGCCAGACATTTATTATGCAGTGAGAATTATCAATAGGTACCAGCCCTATCCAAGGTTAGATCACTGGACAACGGTTAAGAACATCGTCAAGTATCTTAGGAAAACGAAGGACTACAAGTTGCTTTATGAAGCTAAGGATTTGATCCTTACAAGATATACCGACTCTAATTTCCAAACCGACAAGGATTCAATGAAATCCACGTCGGAATTAGTGTTTAACCTAAACGGTGGAGCTGTAGTATGGTGTAGTATGAAACAAATATGCATTGCAGATTCCACTATGGAAGCTGAGTACGTAGTTGCTTGTGAAGCAGCAAAGGAAACAGTTTGGCTAAGGAAGTTCCTAAGTGATATGGAAGTAGTTCAAAATATGAACATGTCCATCATCTTATACTGTGACAATAGTGGGATAGTAGCCAACTCTAAAGAATCTAACAGTCACAAATCATGAAAGCATATTGAGAGGAAAAAATCACTTGATACGGGAGATTGTGCAAAGGGGAGATGTGATCGTCACAAAAATTGCCTTGAAGCACAACATGCTGATCCATTTACAAAGACTCTCTCAGCTAAAGTGTTTGAAGGTCATATAGAGAATCTAGATCTATAAGATATGCACATTGTATAATCTAGTACAAGTGGTAGATGTGTAATGGGTATATGGATGCCCTAGTTTATTGTATTTAGCATTATCCCGCCTTTTGGATCGTGTATAAACCACTAACTAGAGTTTTAGTTAAAGTGAAAGTTTGTTGGGTTTTATGCCCTAAAACTCGTAGGTAGCAAATGTTATTAATTGATCATCATCAATAAAGAGTTAAAGATATTAATTTAATACATATTATTATTTGTATTGTTGTCTATTTTGTCTTGATAACCCTAGATCTAATAAACTAACATTCAAGACTGACTTATGAGTATTGAACTCTTTGTATAGACATACAGGGATCAATGTTGAAGATACAACCTAAAGGTTCTATAGTATAGGGATAAGGTTGGGTATCTTATCGTAGTAACACTATGGATACGACCAACTTTGTATTCAATACAAACGTAATGATCCTACGTGTTCGTGTAGGTGACACATGAGTGGGGGTACCTATGCAATGAGTTTGCATAAGACAACACCGCGAAATAGTAACCACTAGATGTAACACCGTTAACTAGTTAGGTTCCTATTTCAATTGGACGACCTAGGCAACTTAGTCTTCATCCTGAGTATATTATGAACTCTTATTCACAAGCAATTGTCCTTTGTTTTGCATGGGCGAGGGTGGTTAGATCAGCGACCAAATATGCCTACTATTTTGGGGACAAGACTGAGCGGGGAGCTGAGAGGATAATAATTCAAGATGGAATTCACTCATTCCTACCTTAAGGGTATGTAGATGAGTGTTTCCTTAATTGGTGTCTCTAAGACATGAATAAAGGGCCTTACCCTCTCATTAGCTCGAGAATGGTTTCCATTTAGTTGTTGGACCATAAATATGTTGTTCATTAGAGAAGCATTGGTACTTAAGGATTTAGAGGTTACCCAAGGATAAAATGGTAATTTGACCCTGTTTGAGTTATGAACACTCGTGAAGGACTAACTTGCTGATATTGGTCTATATTCGTGGACACAAAAATATATCTGTAGTGAGAAAAGTACAATTGTGGGTCTTTAGTAGAGTGTACCCACAGTTAATAAATATTGATTAATTTGGTAAACGAGTTTAGCCAATTATCTCATATTGTTGGAGCTTATGATCTATAGGTCCACTAGGTCCCTTCGTTAGCTCATTAGAGGATACTTAAAATGGATAATTCGAATGGTTCAAATTAATTAGAGAAAACTATATATTAATGTGATTAATAGATAATTAATTATGGACATGATCTATAATTAAATTAGAAAGTAATATTTGGATAATATTCAAATTAATTAGTTCAAGTGAATTAGATTCATAAGGAATAATAGTGAGGTATTGCACATATACATGTGATGTATATGATAATTAAATACATACATTAAATTAGGTTTAATAGATAAATGATTATTGAACTATTCTGCAAAATAAAATTAAGTGTTATTTAATTGTGAAAATTAAATAAGTATTATTTAATTGGGTTAATTAATTAAATAAATGTTATTTAATTAAATGGGCTAATGGATTAAATATGTGTTATTTAATTAATTACGGAAAAGGAAAATATATTGGGAAAGGGGCTTGACATTTCATTATATAAAGACCTCCCTATGGCTCTTTATTATACACACAATTCTCATACAGTCTCATTGTAGAGAAACTCTGATTGTACACAACATCCTAGTGTTATTGTAAGGAATTTTCTTTGATCCTCTCTACTCTTCAAAACTCTGTTCTCCTCTTCCTCTCCCAATAGTTGGATACCACCTATCCTCTATTAGAATCCTAATTAATACTGAGGTTACTCTCGTGGTAGTGTTCGAGATTGATTAAGGAGTTGTTCGTGGTCAAAATTGTTTGGAAATCCCTCAATTGGAACTAGGAGAGGATTGTTCGTGGCACTTGGGAACCTACAAAGGTAAGAAACATTCTAATCCTGTCTCCATGCTAATTTACATGTTTATTTATTTTTTTTAGTATAATTATTTTTTTTAATGTAAAAATAAAATTGTGGGACGCAAGGCGTTCCTTGCGAAACGCTTTTGTTGCTGAATTCAATTTCTTCCAAGATATCCTATTATCTTTGAAAGCTTTTGAGGACTTTTAATTATATTTAAGTAATCAATATATACTTTTATTATAGCATATCTCGACTGTGTTATGGGCCACCAGGAAAAGAAGAATTATTTCATCCTATACTACGGTCACAACCTCAACGATGACAACTACCTCGACCATGATTGTTAGAATTCACATCAATCACTTTAGGGAATGGCATTGCTAGATTTTGTTGACATTCATGATTTTTCAACAATAACTCATTATTTTGTTTAGCAATGAGAAGACATGAAATAAGTTCACAATACATTTTAAAATCGTTTGCTTGATATCTCTTTTATAGGACCATATTTGAGACATGAAAGATAGAAAATATCTTCTATGGCATATATGTATCAGTAACTTTCTCTTCACATAATGACAATTGTGAACGAATTTTCAATAATGCAGAGTCGTAATTACCTATTGAATTTAATTTTGGAGCCTCAAGTGAATCCATTTGTAGTGAGCTTTGGGAAACTTTTATTATCTTATCTTTCTTTCAAACTCTTCAACATGACGATTATCTTATTTTTCTTTCAAACTCTTCAACGGGATGTTGGAATACTCTTTTATTATTAGATATACTTCAATCCCTTGTGGAGATGATGACGAAGAAAATCATGGCATTTTCCTTTTCTTGGCGATTTTTGCCTTTTCTTGACTTGATGACGCATTCCCTTCTTTGATGGTTACTCAAGGGTTCATAACATCTAGGTGTATTATGACATCAAGCGCCCATGAAAAAATAATTATTACCATTACTATCAAAGGCTACCAATTCTAGTTTTATATGATTTTTCATGGTTACACTATCACAAAGCATTGTATATTTATGTTAGAGATTTAATATATATCACACATATTACCTACATATAGGACCTACCTTTAGCCGAAAAAATGACAGGCTCGTATTGATAACGTGTTGTAAAATTGAGAAGCAAAATGAAGCACCATGAAAACATGAATACTAAAAGAATATAATATTTAAAAACAAATAAATAAAATTTATAAAATAAAAGTCTTCGAATTTTCTCACAACAAAAAGTTCCATCTCTACAAAATACAAAAGGCCATTGTTTATGAGACTTTTTTCAAATATAGAAAAATGAATCAATTTATTTATAAATATAGTTAAATGTCATTGTCGATCAACGATAAATAGTGACACACATGAATGATAGATATTGATAGATGTCTATCATCGATAGACAATGATATTCGACTATATTTATAAATATTTCCAACAATTTTGTCATTTAAAACAATTACCCTTATTTATTGTCAATTTGACAACTAGAATGTTAAACCACTAAGACACTAAGGATATGTAATCATAAAACATATAGATATTTTAACATTAGATACATGAACAATATGCACTAAGACATATGCATTAGATACATGATACAATATGCACTCAGACATATGGGATCATGGGAGATGAGATATTTGGCCTTTTAAGACGAGAAGCATGAATAACTAAAAGACGATCAATTTGGTAAAAAAGTCTGTCAGCTCAATGACTAAAAGACGATCAATTCATTACTTATTAACTCCTCACATTGTGCGACTAAATAACTTTAAAGACTAAATAACTCTTATGTGTTACATATTTCTTGGATGTAAAACACTCAGAGTTAAAAAATAAAAATAAATAAATACAGTTCAAAATCATTAACTCTTCATAAGAGTGTTGACCTATTGATCCCTGTTTGTTGGGCTTGAAGAGCCCAAGTTAGACCCAAGGTTGAGCTCGATTTTGAAGTGTAATTTCTGGTGGAAATGAGGTTGATAAAGGAGCCATGTAGCTGATGTAAAATCACAAGAGGAAGTTTCGTCCTCTTTTCCTCAACACTCAGTTAATGGAGACATGTATTCATCTAAAGGTAAAACAAAAAACTCTTTGTGTCTCTTTCGATTTTCTTACTGATTCTCTCTTACCTATCATTCTTTGATGGTTGTGCAAACGATTGTGAAAATGAAGAATAGATACTTGAAGATGTAGAAGAAGAATAAGACAAGAGAAAGATGCAAGCAAATGTACATGGTTCGACTGATTGCCTACATCCACGGGACAAGAAAACTCTTGACTTCTTGGAGGAATTTTATAGATGAGACTCTTGTTCACATACTGTCTTACTTTCTCACATTTTATCATCCTTTATATAGAGTAGGATGTTACATGGGCAATGAGAATAATAGTGTAAATAGATGTTGTTTTAATAAGAGCTCTTACAGACTTGAAAATCTCCACCTTGGAAGTAACATTTAAGGTGTTTTAAGGATAGTTTCTTCTCCTAACAATTCTTTTGTTATCCGATTTCAGGTAGCTTGAAGCTAATAACGTCAAGGCATTTCTGGAGCTTGAGCTGTGGAATTGATTTAGTTAGCATGTTCAAGGCATTATCTGAGGTATGGATTTTTAAGACTTTTATATTGTTGTTCTCAATCTGTTCTCGAACGAAATGGAATTTAACATCTATATGTTTAATACAGTTGTGAAATTGTTGATTTTTTTTATAGATGTATTATACTCTGGTTGTCATAGTATATCTTTATTGTTTTTTTTTTCTTATTTCGAAGTCTTGTAAAAATCCTCTTAGCCATAAAACTTCTTTAATGCCCTATGACAAAGCTATGAACTTGGCCTGAATAGTTGAGAAAGCTACTATAGGTTATAAGGTAGCTTTCCAGCATAGGAGGCAACCCCTATATAGGAAAATATAGCCTGAGAACGACTCCTTTTATCCAGATCCCCTTCATAGTTTGAATCCACAAACCCAAATAGCTCTGGTTCAAGATTAGTGGTAGGTTGGTACAAAGTCTTGCATGTTTGGTACTTTTTAAGTACCTTAGGATCCACTTGGTTGCTTCCCAATGCCTTCTTAGCCATATATCTATTGACAAGGCTTCCTGCATAAGCCAGATCTGGTCTTGTAGAAATCATCAAGTACATTAGGCTATGGACTGCTTGGGAATAAAGAACTGTATGAAGGATCTCTTACTGAAGAGTTCCATGAGTACGTTCGGATCACTCCAATCTCATAGTGACTAAAATACATATTATTCAAACGCACAGTTATGCAAACAAATATTAATTAATGGCATGCTATGAACAAAAAATAACAAGGGAAAGAGTGCCATACCAGTTGAAGACAATCTTCAAACTTCGAAACTCAAAGCAACGGAACCTTCCCCCTGATCAACCAATGCCCAGCAGCAGCGCCAACTACAGCAGCAAGAACAACCGCACGAACACGAATGTCGTGGGGACGACACCACAAGAAAATAACCCCGAGTATTCTCAGGTGAGAACCCAAAGTGTGGTCTTTGGTGAATTTAGTAGAGGAAGGAGAAAAACCAGATCATGTAGGCGATAAGCAAGTGGGAGGGAAAAAGGCACTATCACATAGCACGATGCTTATCATTTAGGAGACACTACACGATCGTGTAGGTTTTACTGAACGGTCGTTTAGGAAAAGGTATACGATTGTTTAGCAAAATTGGCACACACTACGATTGTTTAGAGAAGCTATGCGATTGTGTAGGAACTAGTGTGCGATCGTTTAGGCACGAGGTGGACGATTGTTTAGGCGAAGAAGAACTATTGTATAGTCTCTCAATTCTTTTAAGCGATCGTTTTTCTTTTCACCAGCACGCTCTCTTCTATATCTTTTTGGACGAGCGATTGATCATCCGAGTCAGAATGGAACAATTTCATTTTTTATTTCATCGGTTACAATAACTGACGCTGCCCCACTAACCCACGTCCAAACGTGATTTTTTTGGTTTAATTATCTTATAATTAACCAACTAAAATATTAATAAATATAATCATATTATATTTTTAACCTATAGTTTGATATCACATATCTACTATAGTATTTTCTCCTCTACTTGATATAAATCATATTTATATCTCATTTCCTCCAAAATAATGTATATCATTCATTTAACCAATTATATCATATATAATTAACTAGTCTAATTATATCATATATAATCGAACTTCCTCTCGTCAATTTGAACATTTCAAATTAACCCAAACACTGGTTCTCGACTTTATCCAAGCTACCCATGGGACCTAATGGACCTGTGGCTTGAAGATCCAACGGTCCGTGAATAGCTGACTAAACTCTTTAGCCACGAGAGCCACCATCCGTTAACTGTCAGGCATTCCACTAAAGACCAACAGCTGAACTCTTCTTACCATAGATATATTTCTGTGTCCATCGTATATAACTAATCATGAGTACAATGACCCTTTACAGATGTTCGTATGTACAGCTAAGCCAAATAACCGTTTTTCCTCTGTAGTTACATATCACTTCTTAAGTATCACTGATTCCTCTAATGAACAATACTACATAGTCCAACTATCTGTGAACACCTCTCGGGCCAAGAGAAGGTGTGTGGCACCACATCATTCAAGCCCCGGAATCAGCCCTTAAGGGAGCTATCTATCTTCTTACCCCCGCCTTGGGGAAGGAGTGAATTCCATCTTGTGTAGCTGAGTTTCCAGCTCCAAAATTAGATGAATCCCCAAAATGGTAGGTTTGAATTTGCGACCTGGCCACTCGCACCCATACAAATCAAAGGACCACTCTCAATAGCAGGAGTTCCCAACTCACTCAGGATTGAGGTCATGTTACCAATGGTCATCCTAGTGAAGTGAAGTATCTGTCATGAACGGTATTATATAACGAGACGTTAACACTTCATGATCAGGTTTTATACAAACTCTTTGTATAAGATGCCCCCGCTCGCATGTCCTTAACACAAATGATCAGGATCAAGCCATCTGTCACAAGTCACAACACTTGTGACCATTCCACAAAACGAGCCACATCCATAGCATTACCAGGATAAAGTTTTCCTCTTATATCCATATACTACAGACCATTTTGGTTATCACTCAAGACATGATCCACTTGTATGTCACCATATACATGCTTGAGTCACATACAGATAACCAGGGATTTTATCTTTATTGGTTTGTGGTAAAGTAAATAAAACAAGTAACTGAGCAACATACAAGATGTGAAGTAAATATCATATATTAACAACACAAGAGATCGTACAAACTGTTTACAAACTACAGGACAAGAGACTTTAGGGCATCAACCCCAACACTGTAGACATCGTCCTTTTATGCTCAAAATCAGTCTCATTAGGAGAGTTAGCAGCTGATTGTTGGGGTTGGTGTCCTAAATCTCATAGGGTCCTATAGTTTGTAATTGTATTGTACAAACATTTTATTTATTTAATAAAATATAAGATGTTTTATTTGACATTTAGTAGCATTAAACCCACAAACCAATAAACTAACATCCAAGGTTATCTTTTGTTGCTTAAACATGTATGTGGAGACATACAGGTGGATCATGTTTAAGTGATAACCTAAATGATTTGTAGTAGATGTATAAAGCTAGATATCTTATCCTGGTGACACTACAGATACGACCCACTTTATAGATGTTACAATTGTTGTAAAGAGCAACAAATGATCTAATCATGATCATTCATGTGGAGACATGTGATCGAGGGTATTCTATACAAATGAGTTTGTATAAGACCGGATAATGAAATGACTAGTCTCATTATTTAACACCTTTAATAGTAGGGACTTTGTAACGACCCGACCCCCTAGGACTTAAGTTAGGCTGTTGATGACATGTAGAAATGCATGTCATCTTAGGTCATGTACTTAGAATTATGAAGGTCGTTAGGCAAACTATGCGGCAATCATGATAAGAATTCACGAGAAAATGAGCTGCATCGATCAGCATGTCGAATCTCAGCCAATTTTGCGTTAATTATGCGTTAAATGTTCTATTTTTGTAGCTAATGCAGGAAATGAATGAAAACACGGAAACCGTACCACCACATAGACGACCGCATGCAGAGAAACACTCCATCGCAAGGGCAAATGCATCGATCAACGCATGGATGTTGCGGACTAACGCGTCAAACGTCAGACTCAGAGTAGTCCAATTAATGATGTTGGCGACCCAAGCTCTATAAATAGAGGCCGATGAGCTAAAATTCAGGAGATCAAGGGTTTTCGCCTGAGGTTCGCCTAGGACGGATCCTTGTGATCTGGACAAAATGCGTGAGAAGACGCTTGAGAGTTATTCACCTCTTTCATCCATTCCGAGTGACGACCGAAGCCTTCGACCAAAGTTAGATCTCGAGAGAGTCAACTCCTCCACCAATCCATGGCACCACCGACAGCTTTGACGCACATTGGTTGGGAGCAAGTCTTTGCTTCAAGCCGGTCATTTCCTTTTCCTTTCTTTCTTATATTGTATTGTATGACATTTTGGAATTAAGGAATTAATACAATTTGTTTTCAATGCATTTCTCTATTCCTTCAACTCCATCTCCATCTTCTTTACTTAGCATCTTTACTTTCATTGCAACACTTAGTGGGATTGCTTGGGTATAGCATACTTAGTCATGTGGATTAGGGATATGAAACATGTAGAAACCCACCGAGAGGTGTGCATTGCGTGAGTGTGGGAGTAATCTTATTTGCTTAGTGTGAAGCTGCTGCAATGCCTGTCTATAGGCTAACGCATTTCTTGTCTATGAGTAAAGTCAGCAACAATCAACTGCCTCGGAGGGTAAGTGGTTGGACGCATTAAGCAATGCATGCATTGTTCACTAGGGATAGTAACATTCTTGCGTCAACCAAGTTCATGCGATTGTCTTATATTATGTATGCTTCGTTCGTCCATTAGAGATACTCGGGAGGGTAGTCTAAGGACAGGATCTAGGCTTGAGAAGGTCAGGTCAGAATCTAGGCTCGGGAGAGTCGGATTAGAACACATAATACAAGAGATAGGAGCTTAGGAATAAGAACTGTTTGCTATTAACCCATCGCATGCATCCTAGAGATAGGATACGATTGTGTGCAGTCGCCGCAGCGTTGTGTGCATTTTGCATCATCGCATAGGAAAAGAGTAGAAACTTAGGAATAAGCTCTATGGACACTTTTGCATTCAACACATGTGTCCTAGACTTAGGAGCATCACATTTGCATTGAAAAATGATTTTCCGTGCATGAGTGTAGCATGATCACATTAGCTTGCGGTTACTAGGGTTGCCCTTGCGATCACTCTTAAGGGTTGCAATGAAAACATCTCCACATTTTCTCTATTTTCTCACACATTTATTTCATGTCAAGGTTTGTCGTATCTCTACCTTTCAAGCATATTCTCATTTCGTTGTTTGTTAGATAGAAGTAGGAATAGGGTTAACGTAGCAACATCCTTTCCATTCTTTTATTCAACCGCCTCATGCACATCACCGAAAACATATAGCTACAAGTCCCTGTGTTCGACCTCGGATTACCTAAGAAACTTGCGTTCACGTTATACTTGGTGTGAGCGTAAGAAAAGTTGTGGCAGGACGCATGGTCATCGCATACATTCGTTAACACATTATCATTCCAACGTATGACCATCGACGCATGACTAGCATCGCATACCGATCCAAAGGATTCTAGTTGTCGAGAACAATTGACTTCTAATTTCCATCCATCAAGTTTTTGACGTCGTTGTCAGGGACTTGGCAGCTAAGTGTTTGTTAAGTTTTGTGTCTCTACGAGCAAACTTTTTTATCTTGGGAGTATTGCAGCTTGTACGACCAGGTTGCAAACAATATTGAAATGTAGGCGATGCGCTGCTAGCCAATGATGACTCCAAGATAGAAGGGCAATCAGTCGCAGAAGAGCTGAAAGTAATTCTAAGCACATGACGGCCGCATGCGGCCAACAATTGTCGGAAGTTCCAATGGTCAGGGCAACTTGACCCAAGCAGTTGAGAGTTATCTCCTACATGGAAGACCCCTTGCGGTGACAACATTCCAATCTTTCCAGGGACGTCTTCTACTCTATCTTTAAATTGCTTTCTTAGTATATATTTTTATTTTCATTGTTATTTTGAATATATGGTTGCTTCCTTGGTTGTGGTACGTTTGCTCTTGTAGATGCAACAATAAGTCTCCTCGGTTCGTAGTTCAACAGAAGAATTCCTTTCACCCTTCAACGCATGGCTTCAATCGCGTGGATTCTAACGCATGAGCACATGCATTGTTCCGCCTAAGGTCTTTTCTTGTTATCTTGTATGCCTTATTCTTTTGAAATTCTCTTTTTCCCGATTGCGTTGTTTTGCGATGGATGGTACGTGTAAGTTCACCGCATCTTCTAACTAATCAACGCAAGGCATTATCTACTTTTATTAGCTTCTTCAACTTTTGAAAGTTTTAAGTTTTATTTTGTGCAAACCTTTGTTCAAACATTTATTATCGCATTCTTGTAATTTTGTTTTTAGCTTTGCGGTGAGAACGCTGGCAACCTCTAAGTTTGGGGGTGGTAGCGGTCTCTGAGAATTGCGTTCATTATATTGCGATCAATGCAAAAAAAAAAAAAAGTTGATTTTGAGAATAATAACTCCACTGTCAACGCAATGGGGAAACCCATGTTGATAAGAATTAAGCTATGAAAGGCACTTGCTCGAAGTTAGATGTCCGCATGACGCACGTGAGGGCAAGCCAAAATGAAGGCAAGTCGCTAGGATCAGTGCATAAGCGCAACTCCTCTGTCTGGCGCAAGCCAAATCAAACGAGACTAGAGTTGAATTGAATATAGAACGCAACCGAAGTTGGATGCCTGCATGACACACGTGGGGGTAAGCCAAAATGAAGGGCGTAACTAGATTCAACGCCGCATTTGAATAAGACATCAAAAAGTTTTGAAGTATTTTTGATGAACGCATTCTCAAATGCTAAACGCAAAATTACGATGAATGAATAAAAGTTTTTTGAGCTAAGGCTTGTCAGAATTAAACTTAGAAAAGATCTTTTTGAAGAAGCAGCCAAAGTGGAAGGGAGCATTGCAATGATGGTCAGAGGTATGAGGAAATTACATTATGAGAAGCTGGTCATCACAAAGGAGAGCATGAAGGTGAGTTAGAATTTCTTGAGTATAATGCATGCTTGAGGACAAGCATGATTTTAAGTTTGGGGGTGTGATGACATGTAGAAATGCATGTCATCTTAGGCCTTTTACTTAGAATTATGAAGGTCATTAGGTAGAATATGTGGCAATCATGATAGAAATTCACGAGAAAATGAGCTTGCATCGATCAGCATGTCAAATCTCAGTCAACTCATTATTTTGCATTAATTATGCGTTCAATGCTCTATTTCTGTAGCTAATGCAGAACGCGGAAACCGGACCACGCATAGACGACCGCATGCAGAGAAACATTCCATCGCAAAGTCGAACGCGTCGATCAACGCATAGATGATGCAGTAATCAGTCGTATGCGTCCATCGCATGGGAGTTTCGCTCGTCAAGCGATTGAGGTCATCATGTAGAGTTGCGGTATTAAGCGAATGCGGCCATTAAATGATTGCGGCTACGCGACAATGCAACTAATGGGATCAACGCGAGGTAGGTGGAATGAATGCATCAACGCATCTACCTCGAGAAAAACCAAAAGATGATGTTGACATTTCACCTACTACGCCGTTAGTGGCAGAGGTTCAGAAAAGGACTAACGCGCCAAATGTCAGACTGAGAGCAGTCCAATTAATGTTGTCGGCGATCCAAGCTCTATAAATAGAGGCCCATGAGCTGAAATTCAGGAGATCCAGGGTTTTCGCCTGAGGTTCGCCTAGGGCGGATCCTTGTGATCTAAAAAAAATACGTGAGAAGACGCTTGAGAGTTATTCACCTCTTTTATCCATTCCAAGTGACGACTGGAGCCATCGACTGGAGTTAGATCTCGAGAGAGTTAGCTCCTTCGCCCTTCCATGGCACCACCGGCAACCTTAACGCACATCTGTTGGGAGCAAGTCTTTGCTTCCAACTGGTCATTTCCTTTTCATTTCTTTCTTATATTGTATTGTATGACATTTTGGAATTAAGGAATTAATACAATTTGTTTTCAATGCATTTCTCTATTCCTTCAACTCCATCTCATCTTCTTTCTTAGCATCTTTACTTTCATTGCAACACTTAGTGGGATTGCTTCGGTATCGCATACTTAGTCATGTGGATTAGGGATATGAAACATGTAGAAACCCACCGAGAGTGTTGCATTGCGTGAGTGTCGGGAGTAATCTATTTTGCTTAGTGTGAAGCTGCTGCAATGCCTGTCTATAGGCTAACGCATTTCTTGTCTATGAGTAAAGTCAGCAACAATCAACTGCCTCGGAGGGTAAGTGGTTGGACGCATTAAGCAATGCATGCATTGTTCACTAGGGATAGTAACATTCTTGCGTCAACCAAGTTCATGCGATTGTCTTATATTATGTATGCTTCGTTCGTCCATTAGAGATACTCGGGAGGGTAGTCTAAGGACAGGATCTAGGCTTGAGAAGGTCAGGGTCAGAATCTAGGCTCGGGAGAGTCGGATTAGAACACATAATACAAGAGATAGGAGCTTAGGAATAAGTACTGTTTGCTATTAACCCATCGCATGCATCTAGAGATAGGATACGATTGTGTGCAGTCGCCGCAGCATTGTGTCCATTTTGCATCATCGCATAGGAAAAGAGTAGAAACTTAGGAATAAGCTCTATGGACACTTTTGCATTCACACATGTGTCCTAGACTTAGGAGCATCACATTTTCATTGAAAAATGATTTTTCGTGCATGAGTGTAGCATGATCACATTAGCTTGCGGTTACTAGGGTTGCCCTTGCGATCACTCTTAAGGGATGCAATGAAAACATCTCCGCATTTTATCTATTTTCTCACACATTTATTCATGTCAAGGTTTTTCAAATCTTTACCTTTCAAGCAATTCTCATTGCATTGTCTGTTAGATAGGAGTAGGAATAGGGTTAACGTAGCAACATGCTTTCCATTCTTTTATTCAACCGCCGCCATGCACATCACCAACAAACATATAGCTACAAGTCCCTGTGTTCGACCTTAAATTACCATGAAACTTGCGTTTCGTTATACTTCGCGTGAGCGTAAGAAAAGCTTGTGGCATGACGCATGGTCATCGCATACATTCGTTAACGTATTATCATTCCAACGAATGACCATCGACGCATGACTAGCAACGCATATCATATGAACGTGCATCGCATACCGCATCCAAGGGATTCTAGTTATCGAGTAAAATTGACTTCTAATTTCCCTCCATCAGTCGTTACTAAATACATGCATGCATGGAACTTAAAACGACACTCTTTTATGGTGAATAAATGCTAATAAATAAGGTAAGTTTAAAAGACGTTCATTCAATTAAAATACTAAATCAATAGTAGAGTACCCATAAATCATAAAGGATAATAAATAAGTCTGAAAAAAATGATTCTTAAAAGTAAGTTTTAAACATCAAAACTAAAAATTATGAAAAACATGAAAAGAACTCTAACTCTCATGATGCGGAAGCGTAAAAAACTAGTCCTAGTGGCTCGATCACAAAATCCGCTTGTCCATCACTGGTGCATCTCTACCCTTACTTGAAACAATAACATGAGAAAGAATGAGTATAAAATACTCAATAAGTAATCCCACTACTGGGGTCAGGCTAGGCATCTATGTCCTCTAGATGCCTACCGCTGGTGAAACACATAAACTGCTCTAGTCCTTAAGGGACACATATACACATGAAACAAAAGGAAACTGAGTCCTATCCTACTGTAGTTAAGTATGCCCACTACCTCTGGTGAATCCCAAAGGAAACACAAACTGGTGAATCCCGAAGGAAACACAAACTAGTGAATCCCGAAGGAAATACAATATCTAATGGGCATTTAACTAATCAGTAAGGACATTTGCACAGTCTCAACATCATAATCATCATTGTACGTATCTATGACATACATATAAACTTCAACATCATTGCTCTACAACATACACATATACCTCAACATCATGGTTCTATAACATACATGTATACCTCAACATCATTAGATCAAATACAACTATGGAAGCACATACAATCTCATTCTAGCATTCAAGTGTCTACGTGCATAAATAAATAATTCGGATCTCGTAACAGAACATACTTTAATCATGTTATACTATCAATCTTTCATGCTGTCATTCTGCCATAACCTTCATTTAACATGCTAGCATACATCTAATGCATGGCCCGTGGGCAGTTCTAGTAGTAAGATTACTTACCTCAAATTATGCATAAGTGGCAAGCAATTTAATCTTTCTCCTCGCTTAGATGAATCTTGAATAAAGCCCAAAGTATAGCTTGTTCCAAAACTGCCTTCGATCTCTCAAACAAATGCCCAATCAAAACGTTGCTTAGTCCAAAATTAGTTTTGAACTTAAGTTCGTTTGCGAACCCAACTTAATCCTTCGCAATGCCTAACAACACACTTCCACCTTAAAATTCCACCAGTGCTCAAATCTATGGCCCAAACACAATGGGTATTAATAAATGGAAGCCAAAACTTGATGGATAATAAAAATCATCAAGAAACCCATTAAAGTAACACCACCTTAGGTAGACAGAACGAAGACTGGTGTCACGGCTGTGCGGACGCAAGCGACTGGGATTCTGCAGAGGCACGGTGTGCAGCGGATGCTCAGCGTCCGATTTGGGCGGCAACTAGGGTCTCGATTGGAGGAAGAAGAAATTGAAGGGGGTGTCGGCAGGTGCGTGAGGAAGAAAGAGAAAGAGGGTTTTAAAAATAATAATAAAAAAAGGAAATAAATATAATTACATTTAATTCCTTTCCGTTTTATACTATTAAATTCCTTTCCGTTTCAAAAGAAAATTAATTCCTGCCATTAATTTTCAAATTTAATAATTTCACGCCAACAATTAAATTTCCGCACTTACACTTGAAGTCCAAAATTCCAAAAATGCCCTCAAACTAATAACAATTACTGAAATTTCATTATTACTAAAAAATGTGTGGGGTGTTACAGACTTACATTTCACTAGGATGACCATAGGTGACATGACTTGAATCCTGAGTGAGTTGTGAACTCTTGCCTAAGAAGGCGGCCCTTTGATTTATATAGGTGAGAGCTAGATTGCCTACTCAACAAGCCTACCATTTTGGGGATTCGTTTTATTGAGGAGCTGGGAACACAACTACACAAGACGAACTTCACTCATTCCCCAAGGTCAATAAAAGTAGATAAACTGCTTCCTTAAAGGCTGATTCTGAGGCTTGAACAATGTGGTGCCACAACCTGTCTTGACCCAAGAGAGGTTTAGTCATAGTTGGACTATAATTTATTGTTCATTAGAGGGATTAGTGGTACTTAAGGAGTTAGATGTAACTACAAGGGCAAAACTATAATTTTGGCCCAACTATACTTACAAGCAATTTGTGAAGGGTCATCGCACTGTTGATTGATTATTTTTAATGGACATAGAAATATATCTATAGTGAAAAGAGTGCAGTTGTTGGTCTTTAATGGAGTGCCCAATAGTTAATGGATGTTGAATAATATAATTAAAGGAGTTTAATTAATTATTCAAGTACCATTGGAGGTTCAAGCTATAGATCCATGAGGTTCGCTCTGTAGCTCAACATGTATTAAATGACAATCAATTTTGGATTAATTTGAATTGTTCAAACTAATTGAGGAAATTAATTATATGTGACATAATTAATTTAATTTAATTATATATGATATAATTACTATAATGTATTTGATACATCATAATATAAAGTTTATATGAGAGGAAACAAAATATTTGAATATGATTCAAATATTAATGATGTGAATTTGATTCATATAATTAAATTTAATATAAATGACATTTATATTAAATATCGTTGATGAGGGAATTAAAACTATAGGTTATATTGTATGTAATACAATATTAAACCATAAGTTATATGTTATATATGATATAATATATAGTTATATACACATAAATATATATATATACACACACACACATATAATAAGTTGGTTATATATTTATTAATTAAAATTAAATTTATTTATTTTTTAAATTTTAATTTTGAAACTAATGGAGGGAAATAACTTCCCTTCTCTATTCTCTCTCATCCCACGTATTCTGTTGGTGGTTGGGAGGTTTTTCTATCATCTTCATTTTGTTTAGATAGAGAGTGATTCAAGTTATATATATATACAAAAGAGTTCTATAATTCTTTTTCTTCCCCCAATCTCTCGATTATCCTCATAATTTTCTTTCCCTCGCTAGAAAGCTAGACCCCACAAAACTCATGGATTCTCATCCTAAAGAATATAGAGGAAACCAATTGGTGGTCGCCATTTGGTATAAATTAGGGTTTCGAATATGTGGCAATTTTGTAGAGAAGATTTCTCATGAGAAGAAAAGTTCTTCTAGGGTTAGTGTCTCTTCCCCTATTATTTCTTTCTCTTAATTGTTTATTCAGCATGCTGTATTTTGTGATTAAATGCATATTGTTTATGTTTCTTTTGTAAAATTGAAATTTTTGTAAATTTTGGGATTTGGGTCCGATCCCATTTCCCCTCAAGGACCTTCATCGGATCCTTCACTAAAAACTTGAAATGTTGAGCCAAAGGTGTGTTTACTAGTTTGGCTTCTTCCATATTGAACTTCTTAATCAACTTTCTGCAGTAATTAGGTTGACTTATGTATAACTTTGACTTGTCTCTGTCTCTTTCTATTTCAATGCCTAGAATCTTTTTGGATTCCCCTAGGTCCTTCATGTCACATTCTGCCTTTATAAGGTTCTTAACATACTCCAGACCCTCTTTAGATTTTCTTGCAATAAGCATTTCATCCACTTAAAGAAGTAGACAGAGTCGTGGGAAGACTTGGTATTTACATAGACACAATTGTCAAAAGATCTTCTCTGAAGGCCAATCATAGTAATATAATCATTGAACCATTGATACCAACACCTTGGTGATTGTTTTTAGCCATAGATAAACTTTCTCAGTAGACAATGGTCTTCTTTTTTGCCTTTAACTGTACATCCCTTAGGTTGAACCATGTAGATAGTTTCTGTCAAATGCCCATGAAGAAAAGTTGTCTTGGCATCAAGTCGGCTCATCTTTACGTTTAGTTGTGCCACAAGCGAGAGTAACATTCTGATTGAGGTATGCTTGACTACTAGAGAAAATATTTCATTGTAGTTAATACCTTACCTTTGTGTGAATCCCTTGGCTACTAATCTAGCCTTAAATCTTGACTCTTGAACCATAGGGATACCCTATTTGAATTTGTAAATCCATTTGTATGCAATGGGTTTACATCCTTTTGGAAGTGGTTCCAGAGTTCATGTTTCATTTAACTTTAGTGATTTCATCTGTTCATTCATAGCTTCAACCCGTCTTCTAGTATTAGGGTTGTTCACAGCTTCTTCAAAAAATGATGGTTCAATTTCATTCACATTATCTGAAATATGTAGGGCAAGCTTAATATAATCAGTCTCATATCTGGTTGGAGGCACAATGATCCTTCTTTGCCTATCTCTACCTAATGAGTAATCTCTTAGATCTGGTTGTTCAGCTTCAATTTCTACAAGCACCTCTTCTTCTTCATGATCAGGATGTTCATCACTGTTATTCTCTAATCCTAAGATAAAGGGTTCGAGATTAACATTGATTATCTACTCTACCTCAATTTTAAGAGTAGATTCTTGAGGTGATTCAGTAGTGGAGAAGGTATATTGCATAAACATCTGAGCTTCATGAAAAATAACAACCCTACTATTTACACATCTCTTCTTAGTTGGGTGCCAAGGTCCGAAAACCTTTACAAACATGCACTTGACAACTCTTGCTTTTAACATCCCCTTATTTTGATGGACAAACCCGATACACCCAAAAAATTTTAGGTTACATAAGTTAGGTGGGTGCTTGGACCACTTTTCTTCAGGGGTGAGAAAGACTAGGAGACGTGTGAGCATCTGTTCAAAGTATAGACAATGTAGGATGCTATTTCAACCTAAAATTTCTCAGGTAATATAACATCGAACAGTAGGATTCTTACCCTTTCAAGAATTGTTCCATTTAGCCTCTCTACAATCCTATTTTGTTGAGGTGCATACCTCACTGTTCTGTGTCTAACAATCCCATTCTCCCTACAAAATTGGTTAAAGCTTTCCCAACAAAACTCAAGACAATTGTCAGTCCTTAAACATTTAATTTGTGTGTTAGATTGTTTTTCAATCATCATTTTCCATTCTTTAAATTTCTCAAAAACATAATCTTTAGTTTGAAGAAAGAAGATCCAACTCTTCCTAGAGTAATCATCAATAAAGATTAAGAAGTACCTAAATTCATTAAGTGATGGTGATGGGGAAGGACCCCATAGGTCTTGGTGTATGTAGTCTAAAATGCCTTTGGTTTTGTGTTGAGCTTTGGTGAAACTCTGTCTTGTAGCCTTTCGAACAATACAATGTTCACAGAAAGCCACATCTTCATTAACTTCCTTTGGAAGAATTCCTTGCCTAGCAAGTACTTGTAGAACTTTGACACTCATATGAGCTAGTCTTTTGTGCCACGGGTCATTTTGTGAAAGTGAATTATGAGAAATTGTGAAGCCATTCATCACTTTCTATACATTTTGACCAACACGGGGATTGCGGTGATTAATGCGATACTGATGTGGTATATGCGACCGGTAAACAAAAAGAATAATGAATTGATTTGAGAAAAGTAAAATGCGTTAAAGAGTAAATTGCAATAAAGAATAGAATGCGATGATAAAATGCGATGATAAAATAAATTGCGGTGATAAATAAAGTTGCAGTAATAAAGTAAATTAATTAACAACAGAATATACAAGTTGAGGACTGGTTGTGAAGATGTGAAAAATTATCTGATGAATGCGGTGGCAAGTCTTGTGAAATGAGTCAGAAAGAGAATGGGTTGAGGGAAAGGATATTGCAAGTTCATCAATCTTGTTGAGGATGCAACTAAGGTTCCCCTTTCCCTTGGCTTACACCTTTCAGTGATCGGCCGCGTTCCCATATATCTATGGTGAAACAGGGATGAACGTGGTGAACGCAAGTTTGTTTCCATCTCTGGAAATACTTCTCGCTTTAGTTAACTTATTCTTCCAACCTTCTTTCGAGAGGTGGAATAACATCTTCACTTCTGCTCTCACAGATGAAGATGTCGTTCAGCACACATTAGCTAAACTTAGCCGATTTCTTCAACAAAGACTAACTTACTCGCTTAATCCTTCCCCTTGACCCTGGGGGACTAGTTACACATGATGAAGAAAATGGATGATGAATGTATGGAGAAGAATAAAGAGATGGCAATGAATATGATAATGATATTTAGATCTAAAGATAAGTGTTTGTTACAGATAGTGAATGAAAAATTAGAGATGAACACAGTAGGTGAATAGAAAATGAGAACAAATACGGAAAGAGTGTCGATGTCTTGACACGGATCCCGATCAGAGATGATTTACTCGTCGGCGTGGGGGAGGAATGGAGTGGAGAACTTCCCTCGCAGGCTTTTTTTCCAGGTAGAAGTGATCGTTTGTACAGAACTTCTTCTTCGGGAATGGAAATGAATTGCTTGCTCCAGAGACTTACCTTTCAGTCTTATCTCGTCTTTCTCCCCAGAGTTTCTCTAAGTTGTCTCTTCAGACCAACCTCCTTTTTTTGAATTTGATGCAGCTATCTATAGACCTTGGCACCCTCTGCATCAGTGGTCGCGCTATGAAAAGCTGATTTTTCCTGCCATGGCATAGTGGAAACGTCCGCTCTGCTCCACAATTAATTTTTCAGAATTGTACAACAGAAAAGCTGTACAATGTCAGAAGTCCTTGCGAATGCATCGCTCTTCTCATCTATGATCGATCGCCGCATACGGTGTCATTTTATCGATTGTCGCAAGCGGTACAAATGTGTTGATCATTTGCGTCCATGATCGATCGTCACATGTGCTGCAATTGCCTTGTTCTTTTTCGTTCTCCATTGCCCGCTGCATGCAGTGTGAATGCTTTATTCATTTTTGTCCTCGAGCGATTGTCGCATGCGGTGACCTGTTTCCTACAAAACAAAGACTTGGACATTCCATTTTTTCATCCCAATGGGGTTAGCGGGTGTGCTTACTTTACAATTTTCGCGTTTCTAAGCCGATTTCTATACGGTCGACGCAACTTTTCCTTCTTTTTGCCGCATAATCTAAATAAAACGGTATAAATAACTTGTATTTCTACAAGTTATCAGTGAGTCTTCTCCAATTGATGCTTCTGTGGTAGAAGTTTCTGATATCTGGTTTTTCTTCTATTCATTTTTCAAGTTGATAGTTTGACAATCTTTGATTGAATGTCTTTCCTTTTTACAGTATTTGTATCTAATCTTAGATTTATCTTTATTTTCGTGTTCTTCCACTGTTTCTTATTTTTTCCATTCACAAAGAGACCTTTTTCATTATGTGATTCTTGTTTCCAGTTTTGTAGTTCAGTTTCTCTAGTTTTTAATGCAAAAATTATGACACCTACTAATGTAGACTCTCTACCATATTTTAATGCATTCTTCACTTCTTTGTATGCCTTGGGAAGCGAATTTAATGGATCAAACGCTTCATTATCAGCACCAATAGATTCATCATGATTTTTAAATTCAGTGGTAATTTGTTTGAAATCATCAAGATTTTCATTTAAAATTTTTTAAGGATTCATCTTGAATGTTAAAAATGTTTCCCAAAAAAACATCTTGTTGGGAAGATCCACTGTTTCATATAGTTCATTCTGCTTATTCCACAGTTTAAATGTAGTATCTTAATCCACTATCTGTCTAAGAACATTATCAACTAGATTTAGGACAATGGTACCATAAGTTGTTAGCTCAATGGTTTCCAATTCTGCTTTTGTTAGTTCTTTAGGTAGCTTTGAAGCATCTTTAATTGCTTTACGTGCTCTTTGCTATCTAAGAATTGTTCACCTTCATTTTGTACAAGTTGGAATCTTCTTTTCTATCAATATTTTCTATTTTATAGATTGTGAACGCATAAAATGCCGTTGGTTCTTCAAGATTTATAATTTTTTTTTTAAGTTTCTTGAAGTTCTCACCTTCTTCTTGCGATAAAAATCTGTTGGACTTGAAGAGCCCAAATTAGGCCCAAGGTAGCTCGATTCTGAAGTGAGATTTTTTGTAGGTGCAAATATGGTTTTAGAGGAGCCACGTAGCTGATGTAAAATCACTAGAAGAAACTTTATCCTCTTTTCCTCAGTTAATGGAGACATGCACTAGGCGTAGAACGAAAAACTCTCTGCTGCTCTTTCTATTTCCTCATGATTCTCTATAGCCTATCGTTCTTTGATGATTGTACAAATGATTTAGAAAATGAAGCATGGACCCTCGAAGAAGGAGAAGGAGATGAGAGAAAGATGCAAGCAGATGTACGTGATTCGACTGATTGCCGACATCCACGGGAGAAAAAAACTCTAGACTTCTTGAAGGAATTTTACAGATAAGACTCCTATTCACATATTCTTACTTTCTCACATTTTATCATCCATTTTATCATCCTTTATATGTTACGCGATTAGTGAGAAATAAATGTTGTTTTCCCAAGTCTGTTTACAGACTTGAGACTGTTCTTAATATCATATTTCATGAAAATTCTTAATTGAAAGATGGAAGATTGCCCCATATGGAATTTGCTTATTGCATTTAATTACTATGTGCATGAAAAACCCCATTCCTTAGATACATAAATATATAGTAAATCGCTAGATACACATATATACATGAACCGAGATTTGTAGATCTAGCTATACATAGGAAGTTTTTTAATATAGTTCTTCCTAAATAAATAAATCAAATGAACACAAAACAGATGGTTGAGATTTAAATCTTATTCTTCTCTTTTGCTTCAAGGTGATTTAGTATTTGAATCTTGAGAAAATGATACTTTTTTAACCTTTCGCTTTCGTCACTGCCCTGTATTTTCGAGAGGGGCAGGGGCTTCAATGTCCATCGACCTTCCCACAGCATTTGTGGGAATGTTGCTCGTTTGAACATTGGTTCTAGATTGCGCTGAAGTTGGGATGAAAACGTCTACATGGAACCAAAGACACCAAAGACGCATCATTCAAAAGGTTTAATTTAGAAATTAAAGAAGCTTAAAGAGGAGTTTTATTTTTACCTTCATGATGATATGGTGATGGATAGAACTGTAAATAAACAAGTGTAGCCACTATAAGACCTGCAAAAACAATAGTTCTTGATAAAGGAAAGAGAACCAATATTTGGTATATTGTTTTGTCCCTATGCAAAATTTCCTCCATTTGAAGTAATTGTTTTTACCCCAACTTAAATTAATAGTTATTTGATGAGTCGTGTGTTAATTTCTTAATCAACAAGTCAAGAGACCTATTACTATAAACCCAACTCAACGAAACTCGTGAATGCCCCTTGCAGAATGAACAATAATGTAATAATATTGCTATTGATATTTACCCACCTATAATATTCAATAAACATACTATTCTATTGCACATATCGAACCTACTTCCTGATTTGAATGAATGCATCACTACATGGATCGGGCTATGATGAAGATTTTAAGGATGTATCAACCTAATTGAGATATCCCGTCTCATGATCCCACTATCCTCTGGTATTTTGTCAAAAAAGCAATCCACAAACATACTATTTTAATGTATATACATGGAATCCATCAATTTCATCCCTATCTCTTTTATAATTCGTGGAGCACCAACTAAAATAGTACTATATTCGTGCCTTAAAACACTGAAATAGAATTAAAACCAAAATATTAACAAAGATATAAATGTTGATTAATCGATTTATTTCAGAAAAGGAAAACAAACGATATAATAGAAGTCCATCAATGAACTAGTTTAAATTAACGTCTTAATTAACTTTTATGTGACTATGAAATAAAGGGACAAGAAATAAAGAATAGTAAGAAGTAACATACCCATGAGAGAACCAAAGAAAACATCTTGGGGATGATGCATATAGTCATTCACCATAAAGATCCCAACAACATAAGCAATCAACAAAGGGAAGAGAACCAAAAGTAATTTTGCAACATGACCTCCATGCTCAAATACTTTCAGCTTGCCTGATAAGTATAATGAGAGAAAACCAAGACCAGCAAATGACCCTAAAGATCAACAATTTTATTTTTCTTTTAGAAACTTTCTCCAAAAGCAATTATTTTTCATTGTGTTTAGAACCATTCAATCTCAAAATTGATTGAAGTAATCTATGTATCTGATTCTAACGTCTTCCCTAAGATCCTCGATCACCCCTCTAATGATGATACATCTTTGAGGTTTATAATTCTTAGATCGAATCTTAATTTTTTTTTTTTTTTTTTTTGAAAGGCGGGGATTGAATACCGGTCTAGGCTTTATGGGCTTTGATATTATCTTAGATAACCTAAGATTCCATCAAAACCAATTGGCAATGAGAAGAGTAACTCATGTATATAATTAAGAGTATGAGGCCCTTTAAGCTTTAAAATGTGAGATCCTCAACATAAGATATGAGACTTTACAATATTTAAAAGATATATGGGCTATTCCTTCTTTTGGAAATTGGTTTTGATATAGAAGTCCATACTTTTCTAACATGGTATTAGAGCCACGAAGCCGAAACAAGTATTCCATTAAAAAAAAAAAAAAAAAAAACAATAATTGGATTTCACCCTACCCTTCCTAACATTTTCATGACCAATCTTTTAGGAATTCATGGAAGAAAAAAGTGCAATGTTTTTGCCTACATGAAGCATGACCACTGGGAAAACTCTTGTATCCATCCAACACGAAACTTTTCTTCCCATGACAAACGACATTTCCCAATCGATTGTAAACCTAAGAAGATAATAAATTAATAACATTAAAATGTAATTATGATTAAATCTCAACGGGGAAGAAAAAATGAGCATATCATAAGTGATGCTATAGCAATATAGAACACACGTTAGATACATATTTCTACTAAACCCCCACTTTTACCTTAGTAGAAATCTTGACACAAATGGGTTAACTTCAGACTTGTCCCTATGTAGTGTTGTTCCTAAAGCTTATTAATTTTGAATTGTGGCTTATATAGACAAGGACGAACTAAATGATGGCATGGCCTGCTTGCTAGATGAATATCTATTGGTTCACTCAACACGACTAGATAAGAAAGATGATACAATAGACATGTTATTTGATTGTTTACTTAACAACGACGTTAAAAGACACGAAAACTAAATAGTCACAACAATCAAAATTATTATTAAGTCATTTGTAAAGAAAGAATACGCATACTTCAATCCCATCGGGAAAGCAACGCCAAAAGAAGTCGGGCCTTGGCCAACCAACTGCATTCTTAGTTGTTTCAGTGAGAACTCCTGTTACTAGAACAGAGAAGAGAATACCTGTAGTGATCCATATTGGGAGTTCAGCCACGAATTAATCTTAAATGAAAACAAAAAGCTTTAAACAAAAAAAAAAAAAAAAAAAAAAAACAGTTTTTTAGGCATAATCACCTAAAATGGCATCATGAAGATCATAGGCATCTCTTCTACGCATATATACCAACAGAAAGATTGCAATTGGCACCACAACTGCATACAACTAACACCAAGCAATACACTACAAATGATCAGCCCACTCCTTTTTTTTCTCAAAAGGATGCAATGTCATCTGTATCTATGAAAAGGATTTAATCTGTTTTTAGTTTGTTTTATTTAAATCCAAATATCTTTATAATTAGAAGCAGGAACACAAATACGACCCATAGATACGTCAAGTTAATTAAACTATGAATCATTTTATTCAAGAAAAAACATCAAAAGTTGATGAATTTAAACATTTATATACTAAGATAATTAGTTTGCTGTAAAAATTTATTAATTCTTTGAAAAACTACCTCCTTGGTCGGTAGGTTTTTGGAGAGACTCTAGGTTTTCGGTATAATCACTAAATTTCAAAATGATATACTTTTAGTTCTTAAATTTCGAGTTTGATTTCAATTTCATCCCTAAATTTTAATATGTTACAATTTTAACCATGAAATTTGAGTTGTGTTTTCAATTTGATTACCTTTAGAATTTATTTAAATTAATTAATAGATATTAGCACCAAAGAATTATGAAAAATTGAGATTAAAAGTCTCAAAAGTGCATACTTGGAACTAGACGACAAAGTAAAAAAATGCAAATTTCAATGATAAAATTGTATCTGTGGGCTAAATCAAAACTAGACTAGAAACCTAGAAAAGTAAATATATCTAAGTCAACCAGTGACCGATGAAATGTTCAATTGCTATGCTTGAATTGAGATGATGGTTGGTGCTTTTATTTACTAATGCATACTGAAATTAAGCATCTTTATACTTAAAGTTAATGGCTGAATTTATAGTTGGATATTAAGAATAAAAAAAGAGTAGTGACTTACAGGAACAGTCCAAAAGGGAACAGTGACCGTCATCAAAGGATATTTAAGATGGGCTATCATGTCACTCCCCACAAAACGCTTAAATGGGTGAATTAAGTATATACCAAAATACATAAACATGAGAACCAACACCATTAACCAATCCATCCAGCGCCTCCTTCGCGAGGTAGCGGCGGCGGCGGCTCCAGTCCGACAACTCCGGTCAGGTTCCCTCATGGACGGGAGAAGAAAAAGAATGAATGAAAGAAAGAGAAGAAGAGATAAAAAAAAAAGTGCAGTAGATGATAAAGCTAAAAGGAAATAGATCAGAATAAACGGGCAGTCGGTGATTGCGATGATTATATTGCGGGTTTGTAAAAAAAGGTGACAAATAGTCGGGAGAGAGGGGTGGTGGTGGAGGTTAATGGACACGTTTCAATGGTTGAATGCCAGATTGCAGCTGTTCAATTAATGGAAGAAAAAGTAAGGAAAATGAAGTGTGTGTGTGAATAAAGCTTATTTTGCCGACAGGGATATGGATTTGACGTTAATCCCGGCGCTGGTTTATAATTATTAGAAAATACTTATGCACTCATTCGTGGTACACCCTTAACACAATAAAAAATTGACACTTGTAAATTATTTAGAAAAATGATTAAAAAGGTATTTTTTGTGTATATATAGGTAAAGACTGTACCTATATATTGCTCGTAATTATTTGATTTATAACTAAACCTATCAATTTCAATAGCTTAGAAAAGTTGAATTACAGGTTTAGATTACTAGAAAAAAAAATATATATTTTTATTTAAAGATAAAAATATTTTAAAACACACATTGAAAATTAAACGAAACACCCTAATACTAACTCAACAACTTAAAAACTTGATCAAAATTATTCTCTTTCTAAAAAGGGTTTTTTTTTTCTTTTATATTATTAAAAAAAGGATCACATCTTCTTTATTTCAATTATGTTGACTGTTCTTTTATCTAGGCAAATTATCTGGCAATATGTTTTTATATCTGTAAAAAACATCTGGGTTGTTTGAACCATTTTCCTTCGGAGAATAATTTTGCCTTATGTGTTAATATATTTTTAGAAGCTATTTTATATTTTCATCTTGACAAAGATTCTTCGAGATTTTGAGAGAGGTGTGTTGTGCCAAAAAGAGTAGTGTGCACCTTTCTATCAGGTTGTGGCTGTTGTATTGTATTACAGCGTATGTTTATGTTTCTACTTTCTAGTGGAGAATATGTTTTTGTATTGTTTTGTACCTAGAGGAGTCTAAGTTCTAGCATTAAGAGGGGGTGTCGTTCATAGACGGATCCTAAGCTATTATTGAAGTGTGTTTCAAAAAAAAAAATGAAAAGAGTGATAAAGCAACAAGAGAGGGAATCAGTTTAGGAAAGCCTAAATTCTCCACTAGAAGTAAGTTTTTTGAGAATGCATGTAGAAGATGTCTAACAGATATGTACTTCATTGTTGCCGCTTAACTCTTTTTAGTAAAATTCTTTTCATTGAGTACACTGTCTCACAAACGTAGGTGTGATCACACTGAAATGGATAAACAAACTTTGTGTTTTACCTTTATGTTATTCTCACTATTCGATTTATTATTTTTTGTACTTTGTGTAACATTGTACTTAACTTGTATAATCTCATATTCGATCCACCTAAATTTCAATTGTTATCATAGTGGGCCTCTATCTTCTAGGTGTTTCGATTGTTAGTCTATCTATCAACCACTGATGGACTCAGTTGAGAATGATGGATCCACTACATGGCCTCTAGTCTTGGATGAAACCAATTATGCTTACTAGAAAACTCACATGACTGCTTTTCTCAAATCTTCTACTAATAAGACATGGAACGCAATGGTGAATGGTTGGACTCATCCTGTTGTAGCCAACCAAAATGGTGTAAGCATGAAAATGACTAGATAGAAGTAGAAGACACATGGCCTTTCTACGAAATTCTTGTGCACTAAATGACAATTTCAATGATGTTGACAAGAATGTGTTTCATCTCATTAATACTTATAATTTAGTGAAAGAAGCTTGGGATGTTGTGAGAGTAGCTCATGAAGGTACATCTAAGGTAAAAATTGATAGAGTAAACTAACATATAGTAGAAAAAATCAGAATCAACAAGTGTTCTAATTACACTTAATTTGCATTTAAAACATGCTTTTGAAACATAATTTCACAAGAGGATTTGTAGAACACGATACCTTTGACGAACCCTCTTTAAAACCAGCTGAGTTCCACGAATTGATGCTTCAATCTTCAAGTGACCACCACAAAGATCTTCTTTACTATTCTCTTGCAAGGATTGTGCGGTGGAAACACTGAATTGAGCTAGTTTTTTATAAGATTGAAGAGGGTTTGAAGGAAAGGATTTCTACAGAATTTCAAGAGCTGATTAGTTTGAATGAAATTGAATTGAAGTTCAAAACTTCGATATATACATGAATTTCATGCAATCAACTCAACATACCTGATGCCACTTCAATTTCCATTGAATTTGAAGTTGCATGAGGTGGAAATTTGAGTGGAAAAATCTCAAATTTTTTTATAGTCCAACTTATAAATCATAACCCTCTATTCATGAAAGGGTGGGGTCTCGTTGTTCAAGCCTAGGCATCAGTGCTTAAGAGAACAACCTATCTGCTAACCCTAAGTCAAGTAGGAGTGAATTCCATATTGCAAAGCTATGTCCTCAGGTATCTATCCAGTCTTATCCCCAAAATCGGAGGCTTATTGAGTAATGTTGTTGGACTACTCTCACCCATGTAGATCAAAGGATAATCCCGAATAAACAAGAGTTCATAGTTAGCTTAGGATTAAGATCGAGTTACCCTAGGTCACTGAGTATGAAATAATCAGTTTTAACAGTAAGTGGTTGTTATAAAGAAAAGTGACTATTTCGAGGTTCGGTCTTATGCAAACTCATTGCACAGGATGCCTCCACTCACATGTCTCTACGTGAATGATTTTTGGATCACATCATTTATATCAGTATACAAAATGGGCCACATCCAATAGTGTCACCACGATGAGGTACCAAATCTCATCCATATACTTATAGACCATTTTGGCTATATACTAAAACTTGATCCTCTTTTATGTCGCCATAGAAAGTTAAAGTATTCATATTATAGCCATAGATTTGTTTATTAGAATTTCATAAAAGAATGCAATATCAACAACAATTTATTGAATAAAATACTCAATAATATTTTTATTGATAAATAAAATATGTTAACAATATTTATGATCTACGAGTTTACGACATTCCCAAAAATCTCCCACTTGGACTAATACTCTAGTAAGACAAACATATTTTTTACAATGTTGAGATAGAGAGAAAATACAATAAACTAAGGCATCTAAAATACCCTAGACATTCTCCCACTTGCCCTAGATTATGATGCTCGTAGTCCTAGTCCAACTAGGTGGCCCTCGAACACTTTAACAAAGAGGGCCTTCGTAAAAGGATCAACGAAGTTGTCTTCTGAGGCTAGCTGCATGATCATCATGTCTCCTTGGTGTACGATCTCTCTGATGAGACGATACTTTCTTTTGATGTTTTTTCCACGTTTGTGACTTCTTGGTTCCTTGGAATTGGCAACTGCACTGTTGTTATCACAGTACAGAGTAATGGACAGGTGCATATTTGGAACCACTTTCAAATGTGCTTCTATCATGGAGTTAGTTATACAAATTTGTTTAATGCTTCTTCATACTATAGCTCCTCTATTAAGAGTGAAGACTGATCCTGAAGTAAATTTTCTAGAATCTATGTCAGTCTTAAAATCAGAATCAGTGTATCCTATAAGGATCAAATCCTTAGGTCTACACACAAGTATACAATCCCTCGTTCTCCTGAGGTACTTGAGGATGTTTCTAACAGTTGTCCAATGAGTATGTCCTGGGTTAGATTGGAATCTATTGACGATTCTAACTGTAAAGCATATGTCAAGGCATGTACACAACATAGTGTACATTAGATTCCCAACTGTCGATGCATATGGAATTCTTTTCATTTCCTCATTTCTTGAGGCATCTTAGGATACTATTCCTTCGACAAATGAATTCCATGTCTAAAAGGTAACATACCTTTTTTGGAATTTTACATATTATTTCTCGACAACATTTTGTCAATATAAGATACCTGAGATAGGGCTAGGGTTTTGTTCTATCAATTTCAAAAAATTTGAATCCCAAGAACATATTGAGCATTTTTCAAATCTTTCATTTGGAATCGTGACGCTAACCATCTTTTATGTCAGCGAAGAAACTTGTCTAATTCCCAATGAGCAAGATATCATCAACATAAAGTACCAAGAATGCTACAGTTTTGTTGATTATTTTCTTGTATACACAAGGTTCATCAACATTCTATTCAAAGCCATAAGATTTGATCGCAGTGTCAAATCTTATATTTCAGGATCTAAAAGCATGTTTGAATCCATAAGTGGATCTATTAAGCTTACAAACCTTGTGTTCTTGACCCTGTTTAATGAACCCTTCTGGTTGAGACATAAAAATACTTTCGTCAAGATGGTTATTCAAGAAAGCTGTCTTGACATCCGTTTGTCATATTTCATAGTCATAATATGCAGCAATGAATAAGAGTATTCTTATTGATTTTATCATGGCAATAGGAGCGAAGATTTCTTCATAGTCAACCCCCTCCCTTTGGGTAAAACCTTTTGCCACGAGTCTGGTTTTATAGGTTTACACCTTACCAGTTTGGTCTCGCAACCTATAAGTTTAACCCTATGTGGTTGATCTATAAGTTTCCAGACAGAATTGAAGTACATTAACTACATTTCTAAGTCCATGGCTTTTATCCATTGTTCCTTATCAACATCTTCCATTGCCTGTTTAAAGGTCAATGGATCCTATAGTCCATCATCAGGTATGATGTCCTGAGTTTCTATTAAACCCATGTAGCGTTCAGGTTGATGAACAACCCTCCCACTACATCGAAGCATTCTCAACTCTTAAGAAAGATATGATGGGGCAACAACTGTTGTTGATGGACCAACTTGATCAACAACTGTTGTTCATTTGTCTATAGTATCTTTGGTCATTTCTTTCAATATTAGTTTACTGCGAGGTTGATGATTTTTAATATGATCTTCTTCCAAGAATGTAGCATTTGTCGATACAGATATTTTATCTTCTTTGGGATCATAGAATGATCCACCTTTTGTTTCCTTAGGGTATCTAACAAAGGGGCAAAATTTTGAACGTTGTTCTAGTTTCTTAGGGTTTTGTACCAACACGTGTGTCGAATACCCCCAGACTCGGAAGTAATGTAAACTACCTTTACATCCTTTCCACAAATCATACTGTATTTTTGAAATACCTTTTGAGGGAATCATGTTCAAAACATATATTGCAGTTTGTATTGCATACCCCTTAAAGGTAACTGAGCAAAACTCATCATTGATCGAACCATGTCTAACAAGGTTCGATTCTCCTTTCTGCAACACCGTTTTATTGTGGTGTTCCAGGTGCTATTAGTTGGGATTGAATTCCATGATCTATCAAATAGTTCTGGAATTGTAAATCCATATACTCACCACCCCGATCTGATCGAAGTGTTTTAATTCTTTTACCTAATAAGTTTTCTGTTTCGGTCTTAAATTCCCTTAACTATTCGAGAATTTCAGACTTATGACTCATTAAGTAAATATAGCCAAATTTAGAATAGTCATCAATGAAACTGAAAAAATATTCATATCCACCTCATGCTTTTACATTCATCGGGCCACAAAGGTTTTAATGTATAAGTTCGAGGGGGTCTTTGGCACGAAGACCGTTTATAGAAAAAGATCTTTTAGTCATTTTTTCTCCAAGACATGATTCACAAGGAGGTAAAGAACTGCATTCTAACTGATTTAGATGGCCGTTTTTATCTAATCTCTCAATCAAGTTGAGATTTATGTAGCCAAGTTTGAGATGCCAAAGATAGGTGTTAGGAGAAATTTTCGTTTTTTATTTTGAGTTTCTGTCGTTTTAAACATCTCTATATTTAAAAGAGCTTTTGCTTTAGTTTCTTTAAATACATACAAGCTATTTTTAAGTCTAGCATAACAAATATGAACACCTCTTAAAAAAATGAACACTTCATTAATTTCAAAAGATACTTTATACATATTTTCCAGCAGACATAATATGGAGATCAAGTTTCTTTTCATTTTTTTTACATAATACACATTTTTTATCAAGATAAAAGATCCTCCAAATATAAACTTGATATCTCCCACTTCTTTAGCTAAATGACTTCTCTTGTTCCCACCTTGAAAGTCATTTCGTATTCTAAGAGTTGATTCCAAGAACTAGTTTCTTATAGAAAAGTGCAAACATAGTTAGCGGCGCCTAAATCTAATATCCAGGTCAAGTGAGAATTTTCCACTAAACATGTTTAAACTACAAGTAGAACTGATTTACTTTTCGATTTTCCTTTCCCACTTTTTTCTCAACCAAATACTTCGGGCAATTTTGTTTCTAGTGCCCATCTTCTCCACAATGGAAACATTTTCCTTTGGGAGCTTTATTTTTCTTCACAGTAGGTTTTTTATTCCCTTTTCCCTTTTTCTTCATCTGTACGCTTTTGTTGTTAGATGATGAAGGGACAGACTTCTTTTTGTCTGAGGGTTTCATTCTCGACGATGAACCCTTAAAAAAATTCTTCTGACGTGAAATAACATTTACTTCACTTTCTTTCAACTTCATCATTGATTGATAAGTCTATAGTTAGTTTAATAAAGTAGTCAAATTATAATTAATCTTATTCATTACGGAATTAGTACGGAAGGTCAGGTAGCTCTTCAAAAAAGACTCCAAAGTCATACTAACTTGACTAATTTTGTCACATCTCGCCCCAGACTACTCTCTGAGCCTAGGAAAGGACATGACTGCAGTAGTTATCAACCCTTTTGTTGACACTTACTACCTAATAACTCTTGCGAAAATGACTCAGATACTAATGAATAAATTCAACAATCAACTGATTAAGTCAAGGAGATAACAACAACTGATTAGGTAGGCCCATTTTATTACAATAATGTAACGTTTATACAATTCCAAGACTTAACAACAATGTTTACAAGAACAACTGTAAAACCCTCCGAAAGTGTAACTGTGGCTTGTGGCAGACCTTGACCTTAGCAGCACCCTGGAACTCCTCACCTTTCACTACATGGGAAGAAAAACATTTGAAAAACGAGATAAGCTTGCTAGCCTAGTGAGTGACAAGAAAACTGATTCTTATGAAATATAAGTACCCCATGCTTGGGTACTTTTGCTCAGATACCGTCTCAAAACATGTCCTTCAGTATCGAGCTGCTCGGATATCTTCTCAACCGTCCTTCGGTATCGAGTTTTAGGTAAAACTAGTCATACAATGACTTTCTTTAATAAAACATAGAAAACATGTCTTTATTTGAAAGATCTTTCTTTAGCACATGGTTTCTTAAAACATTGTAAATATCGTTTTCAAATACTTTAGTCACTCACCTTGATCGTTTAGGAACCTTTCTCTAGAAGTTCCTTGGTCACCTCGGGATCCCTTTTGAATCCTACGATCCAGATTCAACTTAAAGCTCAGACTACTCATAGTTCTAGGCTTTATCTCGGGATACTTTCTTCTACAAATATGCTCTAAAATGTCTCAGAAAGCTTATATCAAAATATTAGCTCATAAATCCTCGTGATTTGGCCGGAATCTTCAAAACATCAAGTCTGGCCCAAGCTTATCCGACAGCTCGACCCTTTTGTCTTGTCCTCATTCTCCAGCAAGAATCCTTAGAGATTCTTCTCTGGAAGCCTACCCTAAAAACTAGACTCTTCTAGCTTTTAGATGACATTGGAATCACATCAAATGCATAAGTATTCTGGGAGAACTCCTCATCCCAAGTTGATGTTACTTCCTGTCCTTTCTGTCCGACAGCATCTCCCCTCTTGGAACCTCTTAACCAATACATGGTCTTACTACCAATGCATAGTCTCGTCCTAATACACTCTTCTTTATGTCTTTTGAAGAGAATTTGAGTTCTCATCTGAAGTCCTTGGCCCTATTTATAGGCATCCAAGATTGCTCTAAGGACGACACCTTCTACTTGGCCGCATGTCCAAGTGTCTCTTCTTAACACTATTACTGCAATCTTGCATCAGCGCAACCCAAGGTGTCTTGCTCCCCTTTTACCAACGCATAGCCCTCAACTTTGCATGTCTTCTTATGCACCCATCTCATTTGCTTAAGGCCTAAGGTTTCTTCCTAACAAGCCACATGTCCGGATGACGTCCTTGAATGCGTCCATCCTTTATATGCGTTCATCCCATGTTTGTGCCCTTGCGGTGTCACCCTTCAAGCCATTGCCATGTAGCACATTTCCCCATATGCGACCCACTAACCTCCATTATGCCATTTCCAATTAATGCAATCCTTACCTTGCACATCCCATCAATGCAACTTGGTCGCATATATTAGATGCTTGAAAGGCTCTTCCTTGGCTGCATGTCTTCTACCGCATGGCTTACCTTTTCCCTATGCACTCAACTAGGATTATAACCAACACTCTTTCAACACATGGCACATGTCCAACGCATGCATCGCATGGCACACACTAACACATTTACCTTTTCCCTATACTACTAGCTTGTCCTATGCGCCCACATGCCCTCGGATGTCTAACGCATAGCACATGTCCAATGCATAGCACATCACCAACGCATAGCATCCTTTGGGCCAACTTGGTTCTCAACTCAATACCTCAAGGCATAGCTCACCATCACCTAGGTTCTTGCAAACGCATCCCTTATGACCAACGCAACCAACCTCTTGAACCTTGTTACAGCAAGCCTTAGCAACGCAAGGAAAAATCACCATGCGTTCATCTTAGCTCCTTCCATCGCCTAGCTCATACCTTAGCAAGGCTGCCGCATCCATCGTATCCATCGCATCCATCACTGCATGCCATCGCGTAGCACTGCCGCATCCATCGTATCCATCACATCCATCACCGCCTGCCATCGCATACTACCAACGCATTTCTTCGGCCGCATACACGCATACCATAGGCCGCATCACCACATGCCCTCGGCCGCATATTCTCACGTAGCAAGGCCGCCGCATACCCCCAACGCATAGCACCGCCCCATGATGCCAACGCATAGTATCGCCACATGGTACCAACACATAGCGTTGCCACATAGCATCGACGCATAGCCCCATTGTTGCATGCCATCCAACGCATCCCTTTGGCCGCAACCCATCGGCCGCATCGTAGTACCACTGCAACCATCACATACATCGCACCGCATGTACACGTAGTACTACCGTAACCATCGCACTGCATGCGTTGTTCTAACCTCCCAAGGAATTGGCTATCGCGTGCGTTTTCTAACCTCTTAAAGACACTTGCTACTGCATGCACTACTAACCTCCCAAATAACCTCTCAAAGTCTAATGGCCAACGCATGGCACACACTAACGCATTTGTCAAATACTTAGTCATATTTCTCCTTGGCTTCCAATGCATTGTTACTCTTGGCAATGCCTCTTGCCAATACTTCGGCCAATCATGCATCCAACCTTACAAACGCATGGTTGCCTTTTCAACTTATGCGTTAATGCGTCATAACTCTTAATGCATGGGTCCTTTTGACCTTACACTTAGCCAAATTTAATCAATTAAAGCTTAACTCAAAACTACTCAGGGAAAATCTATTCAACACTTAGAAATTTCCTTTACTTCAACATATGATTTAACTTTCACTTAGTTAATTCCTTCTAACACCTGCTTAAGTAAGAATAATGGAAATCCGAGTTTCACAATTTTCTTCTATGGTAACTGATGGCATGATATTTGATCTAAGCTACAAGCAAGGTTCAAGTCCATAAACTTGTTGACGTACAATGTATTCTAATCTTATTCCATACAACGCATGAATGAATGATGACTTTATTATCTGTATGCGATACTACTTCTAGATATGCGTTATTTATGAGAATCTTATAGTATATTATGCGTTGTCACAAGTTTTCTTGCATTGGAACCAAGTGGTATTCCACTGCAAGTTTCTCGGTGTGATCCGAGGTCGAACACAAGGACTGTTTGAGATTATTGCGTTACATTTGTGATATATGCGACCAGGGATTTTCCAATTTTATAAAAAGGTTGCGTGTACAGATAATTGAAAATGCGATAAAGAATAGATAAGCGATGAAATGCGATAATAAAGTAAATTGTGGTAAAGGTAAAGTACGGTAAAATAAACCTAAGCTATGATGATACAAGATATAGATTTCATGATACAAGATACTGAGGTTGAGACTGACTATGAATATTATACAAAGATCGTGTTATGCAATGGCAAGTCTTATGTGTGAAACAAAAAGAGAAAAGATACTTAGTACAAACATCGCAAGTTCCTTAATAGCGTCAAAGGCATAAATATGGTTCCGCTTTTCCCTTGGCATACACCTCTCGGTGATCGGCCGCATTTCCCACATCTCTATGGTGAAACAGGGACAAATGTAATGGGTGCAAGGTTGCTTCCATCTCTGGAAGTACTTCTTACTTTAGTTAATGCATTCTTCCAACCTTCTCTCGACAGATCAGAATGGCATCTTCACTTCTGCTCTCACAGGTAAAGATGCCATCTAGCATGCTTTAGCTAAACATCTTTATTTCTTTAGCACAGATTAAGTTACTTGTTAATTCATATTAATCACCAAGGGATTAAGAAAACATTATGGAGAAAATGATTTATGGAGGAACGAAAATAGACAGAGAAGTGGAAATGGAAATGATCAAGACATTCAATAATACTATTTAGCGTCTGATACATGATTGTGAATAAAGAGATTAAGAAAATAAAATACAATTGATGAATGAGAGTTAGAAACAAATACAAGTAAGCGCCAACGTCTTGGCACAGATCTGAAATGGAGAATTGTTTGCCGGTGTCGATGGAGTGAATGGAAGGATGAGCTTCCCTCTCAGGCTTGCTCAACCGGTAGAAAGGATCTAAGTACAGAAGAGCTTCTCGGCAGGATTTGGCAGAATTGTAACTGAGACTCACCTCTTCTCTTCTCTTCCTAGATTTCCTCCGATCAGCACTAATATCAACTATCTCTCAATAGCCTCGTATCAATTATCCCTCGTATCAAGTACATCTTTCAGTGAATTCTTTGAGGGTATTTATAGGCTGAAGGCTTTGACTCTCTGACTTATGGTCCCCACTTCATTGTCATGGAAAGTCCGAAAACGGTGGAATAAATATTCCTTCTGTCATGCAATCATTCCGTCGAATATGCACAATGGTTAGTTGTACACGTGTCACAATCCTCTGCGTTTGCATTACTCATTTGCATCTTTCGATCGTCTGTCCACATGCGGTGTTATTTTTATTACCGCATGTGGTTGAAGTTCAGCTCTGGATCGACTGTCGCATTGTGCCATCATTGCGTTGATCGTCTCGTCAATATTGATTTGACAGGCGTAATGCGATGGAGATGCGTTGTTCAGTTTCTCTTTGAGCCTTGATCGCAAGCGGTGACTTGTTTTCCTGCAAAACATACTTGAAATATCCTTTTCTACCATCTTAATGGTATTAGTGGGTGTCTTTGCGATAATTTATAATTATTGTATTTTCTTTTGGCTGCAATATCTGAATAAGGCAACATAAATAACTTGTATTTCTACAAGTTATCAGTAGCCCCATGAGCTTATGCAATATTAAAATAAACCATTGTGTCTAAGACATGTTCCCTATCATTGGTTCCATCTTTCATGCGCAAGTATAAACATACATTATAGCCTCGTGTCATACAGAAGATGACGGTTGGCTGAACATTTCCTATAATGACGCCATAATCTCACTAGTTGTGGTCATGGCTTAATGTTTCTTGTTGAGCACAATAGATATGATCGCTAAGATATAGGCCCTCACCTTTTCATTAGCCCTTACCCACCTATCATAGGCATCCCGAATGCTTCAGTTTGCAATCGAACTGGGAATAGGAGGACATTTCTCCGATAAAACAAACCATGGGTCATCAACTACTAATATTGTGTTTATGTTTGACTTCCATTGGAATAACCCTGTCCATTAAATTTGTTAGAAGTAAGAAGTTGTATAATTGAGTTCAATATAGCTGGAAAAATTAAACAAATTCTATTAATCTAAATCCAATTTTAGCAAGAAAATAATAAAGTGCCCATATTTCTTTATTTATTTGCAACGATACTATAGTGAGTCAGAATAAGAGCTACCTAAGGCGATCAAATACTTCACTAAAGCAAGACGTTCTTGACTAAATCCTATCTCTACAATAACTCATATTCCCACAGTCAATTAGCTATCGTTTTCGGTCAAGAACTTACTAACACTTAGTAATTCTGTTAGTCTGGCCCGTCATTTTCATATGTTATAGAACGGTATGAACATGCCCCCAAATTGGGAGACAATGTGTAAGATGGAACTATAAGACCTTATTCATTTCTGAAGTTGGGATTGTTCCGAATCCTATGTTAATACCGTCCGAAGGGATGGCCGTGGTTAAGGACTAGCTAGTGCTGCCTAAAAAAGAAAGAAGGTGCAATATAGGAATCTCACGGCTCAAACTAATGGAGAAAACCATAGTATATGTTGACACAATTCTTTCACCCACCTACTATAAACTACTTCCCCCATTCACCATGTTATTGACCCATACAAACACTTTCTGAATGGAGCAGTCACAGTTAAAGCGACATGAAACTGAGCATAGATCTCATGGTGTGAACTCTTGAAGATGTGAGAGCTAAAAACGATATATCGAATATATTGTTAATCTCCCACTGAAGTGTTCTAAATTTGTAGGTATTCTTTAACTTTGGTTTATTAGGGCTAATTTTAAACAACCTAAGTCTATGTGATTATTATCCAAGAATAACATTTATATTTGGATTTCAACCTACGATGTCTAGGTGCTTAAACCAATTTTAAACCTCACACCGCTCATGCAAGCTCATAAAACTGGTTAACAATAATCATCGTTATGGTCATAATCCCCAGGTAGGAGGTGTTACGTAAATCGTTAACTTAAATACTCCCAGCCTTAGATATGATTATGAACCGATTGAGTTTGTAACCAAATTTTATAAGATAACAACCTATTTTAACTATTAAAACAAGTTGTTAACCTACACGCGCATATTGTTTATCTTTGTTATTGATTTTAATGTTTAATTCAATTTTATAACAACTTAGAAGATTTTAGACATGCTAAACATCCATAACATACATCAAAGGCTTCCATCATTTAACATAACCTTTATATTAAAACATTTGAAACCTATACATGCGTACTATGTATTATAACACTTCATAACATACTTTTAATGCATGTGACATGCTTCTTATTGTGGGATTTTAAATCTACATGGCATACTTTATACACATACAAGATTTATTTTATTATAACATACATCACATGCATAAATAATTAAACACAAATAGATATGGTTTTAGTTTTGGCATTTCCAAGCAACCAAAGGCCTAATTAATACAAAATTTAGCAAAAACCTGCTTCAAAAAACTTATGGACTGCTCAAACCGCCTTGAACCGAATCAGATCTCCAATGCTAAAAAATGGCTGGAACCGAGCAAAAACCATCGATTACCATCAGCATCGAAAATCTCTGTTAACCCTATATCATGCGTTCTTTTGCGTCAAAATGTCTATTCTTGTAGTTGTTGCAGGAATCGATCGCATGCGTTGATCCCAAACCATCACAAAGTTGATCGCATGCATTGTTCTTAATGAAGACAAGTTGATCACATGAAATGCCTCAACTATAGTGATAGTCGTGATAAGAGGATGATCGCAAAGTGGGTGGGATGTGTTGATATTTCAGAAGAAACAATCATGATGCATACATTGGGAGTGTCAAAGAGATAAGGTCATGATGAAATTTCACCTACTGCGACAAGGATGGCAGAGATTCAGCATGGGATTACAAATGTTGTCGGCGTTTGAGCTCTATAATAGAGCCTTAGAGCCCAAATTCAAAGCATTTGAGTCTCTACCTTAGGTAGATTCTTGTGATCACAGATGAGAGCATAAGAATACAGTTTTTTAGAGTTCTTCAATCCAACAACCCCTTCCGATTGATGACTGGAGCCTCGTCAAAGGTAGAGCTCGAGATAGACTACTCTACTACCCATCATTGGTATCACAGGCAGCTTTGACATACATCTGATGGAAGCAAGAGATTTCCTACATCTAACCGTCCACCCATCTTCTTACCTCTGTATTCTATTACATTTTGGCTTAAGACATTCATACATTTTGTAATCAATGCATTTTTTTTACTTTTTTCAACACCATTTCCATCATCTTCTTCTACTTTATCATCTTTTACTTTTCATCGCAATGAGTTAAGTAAAGATTGCAAGAGTTATTGCATATTCAATCATGCGACATAGAGATATGACACATGTAGCAAACCACCAAAAGATGTGCATTGCATGAATATAGTGAGTCAATTCTCTTTTCTTAGTGCGAGGCTATCACAATGCTTGTCTATGAGTTGAATAGCTATAACCAACTGCCCGAGAGGGTAAGTAGTAGAACTCGCTAAGCAAAATAAGTAGTGTTCCTGGAGATAGGAATGATCTTATGCTCAACGCAACCATGCGTTATAGAGATATAAGCATGTGGCTGACCACTGAGTGGTGTGCAATGAGTTAGTGTGGCGAGTGGGATTACCCTTGCAACCAAACATAATTATTTGGTGAAATTTTCCCCTCAACTCTACTTCTTCATGTGTCTCATTACACGTTAATAGTTGTCGCATTTCTATTAATTATCATAGTCAAACTTCTATTGCTTAGTCTATTTAGTTAAGAGTAGAAGTAACGCATGGCTAATTAACTTCTTTCTTTTTATTTTTATTCACTGCCTCAAACACATTTCTTTACAAGCATTAGTTGCAAGTCCCTGTGTTCGGCCTCAGATCATCCTAAGAAACTTGTGTTCTTGTTATACTTGGCGAGAGAGCAAGAAAACTTGTGGCACGTACACATGGTCATCGCATAAACGATTAACGCATACCGTATATCCTTTAGATTATCGTATGATCATCATATATACCATTTACTGCATATTCTTCTTATCAATGTATAATCAGTGCATGACCATCAGCGCATATCAAATCATCAAGAAAACAAGAATTATATTTCCTCGTACTAAGTTTTTAGCACTGTTGTCGAGGACTTGGTAGCTAATAGTTTGTTTAAGAGTGTTGTGTTTTCGTAGGCACCCTTTTGGTCTTAGGCGTATTGTGGCTTGTGCGACCAAGTGGGAAACGATATTTGAGTGAAAGTGATGTGCCATAATTCAATATTGACCCTGAAATTGAAACGCTATTTGTTGCATGAGCTGGAAGCAGCCTTAGAATCATGGTAACTGCCATGCGGCCAATGAATGTTGGAAGCTCTGGTGGTCAGGATAATGAGTCCTTTGACCTAAGCAGACGAGTTTGATCCCCTACATGGAATAGTCCTTACGGTGACTTCACACCAATTTCTCCAAGGACGTCTTCTACTCTATCTTTACTTTGCTTTCCTAGTTAACTTTTCTAGTTTATTTATTTGATTATTGTTGTTCTCCGCTCCTTTTTGGATGCTATAATAATTTCCTCTTGGCGTGTTGTTTCAAAAGAAGAGTTTTCTCCCTCATTCAATGCATGATTATTTCTTCTGCATGAATTTTTAGTAGTGACGTAATCGATATTCTGCTTGCATCTTTCTTTTCTTGTTATCTTTCATATGTTATCCTTTTTTAAATCCTCTTTTTCCTGTTTGCCTTCTTTTGCGTAGATAAATTAGCATCCATGATGATACTTATGTAAATTCACTAAATCCAGTCACTAAACGTCACATAACTCACATCACCTTTATAGCTTCTTCAAAGTTTGATAGTCTTAAGTTTTATTATGTGAAAACCTCTGCTCAAATCTCTTTTACCGCATCTCTGAACAAGTTTGTCTTTAGTTTTTTGGCAAGGACCATGCTACTCTCTAAATTTGGGGGTGGGATCGGTCTAAGCAAATGCATTCAATATGAAAAAAAATAATAAAAACTCCATAATAACAACTCCTCTGTCTGGCGCAAACTAAAATTAGCTAAAGCAAGAGTTGATTTGAATATGGCACGCAACCGAAGTTGGATGCCCGCATGACACCTGTGGGGCAAGCCAAAATGAAGGGCGTAACCAGGTTTACCACCTCAATCTAATAATAAATCGCAAAGCTTGGAATCTTTTTGAACGATCGCATTGTAAAAAGCTAAAAGTAAAGTTGTCTGCGATGAGTAAAAAAATTTTAGCGGAGGCTTGCTAGAATAAACTTAGAAAAATATTTCTTAGAAGAAGTAGCTAAGTTTGAGAAGAGTGTTGCTAGCCAAGCTAGAGGTGTAAGTGAATTATATTCTAAGAAGCTGGTCAATGCAAAGGAAGAGTCAGAAGGCAAGTTTTAAGTTTCCTTAGTATAAGGCATTCTTGAGGACAAGCATGATTCTAAATTTGGGGGTGTGATAGCTTGTAGAAATACAAGCTATTGTAGCCTTTTATTTAGAATTATGAGGGCTGATGAGCAGAATATGCATTAAATTTGGTAAGAATTCATGTGGAAAAATGAGCTTGCGTCGATCAGCATTGAAAATCCATGCTAACCCTATATCATGCATTATTGTGCGTCAAATTTTCTATTTTTATAGTTGTCACAAGAATCGATTGCATGGGTTGATCCTAAACCATCGCAAAATTGATCGCATGCATTGATCTTAATGAAGACAAGTTGATTGCATGAAATGTCGCATCCAATTTTTCTAGTATTGTCGAGTATCGTGTAACATGCACCGAGTATATAGTATGGTGTAACGAGTATATCTTAATGAGTATCGAGTATTAAGTGACTATGTATCGAGTATTTATCAGAACATCTCTACATTACACTGAGTATATAGTACATGTAAAACAACCATCTATATAGTCAATGTTTATCGAGTATTTTCAAGTATCGTACAGAGCACCAAAGGATTAATCAAACGCCTTGAAACGGGTTATGAATTCAAAATAATCGAGTATAAAGTAATCAGTCATCGAATATGATGTTGATATGATCCAGTATACACTTGTCTATTGCAGCCATATCGAGGGACCACGAAGCTAGGTATAGATGAATATATTTAACTTTATGAAATTAATACCTTTGTAGTATTTTGGAGCAACCTTAACATATTTATCTTCATAACTTTTAATCATATGCCTTTTCAATGTTATGAACAATGAACAATCTAGGTGAACAATGAACAATGAACAATCTACATTATAATACAGAGTTTGGAGGGTCCCCTATGTCGTCCTTGCCCGTTTGTTGAATTTGTATGTGTCAAGTGGTTCATTGAACTTTTGTCGATTATGTCCCTATTGGCCACACCGTCCACATTTCTTTAATGTGACATGTTCTCCAGCAAAAAGTATCTTGTTTAGCCTTCGTGTACCAACTTGTACCATTCTTTTCGGTTGCAATATTTTTACCTCGGTATACCCTGGTGGCTTTTTCCATTCTAATACATGACCAAGATGGTTTATCCATTCTAATACATGACCTAATATTTTTACCTCAGTATACCCTAACCTCGTTACGCTCTACAAGCATGTTGAAACAATTTTCTAATGGCCTCGTCTTTGCAGTTTTTCTCAAGGTTCCTTTTCAAATGGAATACGATATTAATGACATTAGCTATACTCTGTCCACAGTCTGAGATGAATACGAGGTTATTGTTAGGTTTTATGTCCTAAAACTCTTGGTATGTAAACAATGGAGCTTATTCTGAAAATTCAATAAAGGTGTTATTGAATAAGTCTATTACTTTAATAGAAATCCAATAAACCTAAAAGTCCCTTGACTATTGGATGAGTACTTGAACTTTATGTACAGACATAAAGGTGGATCAGGTTCGAGTAAATAGTCAAAATGATCTATAGTATATGTATTGAATATAAGTGTTATATTAGATATTGAATGCCTGTATGTTGTGGATATTTAGCATGTCTAAAGTTTTATAAGCTATTATAAAATTGGGTTAGACATTTAAAATCCATAACAAAGAACAGCTGCATGCTCACGTAGGTTAACCACTTGTTTTAATTAGTTAAAATAGGTCGTTAAACTTGTAAAACTAGAGTTACAAACTCAAACGGTATATAATATTGTCGAAGGTTGGGGGTATTTAAGTTGATGGTCTATGGAACACTTCCTGCCTAGGGATTATGGCCGAATAATTGAGCGTTGGTAACCAGTTTTATGAGTATTCATGAGCAATGTGAGGTAATAAAAGGGTTTATCACCTAGACATCGTAGGTTTAAGTCCATTTATAGGAGTTATACATGAATAAACCACATAGACTCAGGGTTATTTTTAATTAGCCAGAAAAGAACCTAAGTATGTAGTTACCCAAACATTAGAACTCTTCAGTGGTAGTGAATAACTTCTATATGATAGAGTTATTAGAAAATTTCAGCAAGAGATTAATAACATACGCGGTATGTTATTCTTAGCTCTCGTGTCCATAAGAGTTCACAGTCTGGATTTAAGCGGTACTTTGTGTCACCCTGGAAGGGACCTCCCTACGGAGAGTATTTTTTAGCTTAAATTTAGACTTTGGTGAATAAAGGGAAGTTGTTCGAACAGAAATCAAGTGTATGATTTCAATTGTCATGTTTCCACATAGTTCACATCGTGAGATTCATATGACGCTTCGTGTCACCCTGGAAATGACCTCCCTACGGAGAGCGGATGTATGCATCAATACCAAGGTGAACGGAGGAAGTAGTTCATAGTAAGTGGGTGAAGGAAATGTGTCAACATATCCTACGGTCTCCACCATTAGTCTGAACCGTGAGATTCTTATGTTGCGTCTATTGGTTAGCTTCAAAAGGCCCTTTGCTAGTCGTTTAACGATGGTTATCCCTACGGAGGGTTGTAACATAGGATTCAGAACAACCCAGGCTTAGTAAAATGAATAGGGTTTTATAGTTCCGTCTTGGGTATTGTTTTCCATTTCGGAGCGATACTCATACCGTTCTCTAAGATCCGAAAATGGCGGGTCTACATTTACAGAATTATTAAGTGTTAATAATTTCTGACCAAAACCAGTACCTAAATGACTATCGAAATATGAGTTATTCTGGGATAGTATTTAGTCAAGAATGTCTTGAGGTAGTATCGTTGCAAAAGAATAATCATGGGTAAATTATTAAAATTGCAATGATAAGTTCATTAATACAAGTGTTGGTATCAGATAAATTTATTTGGATAATTATATGAATTAGAAATAAAATTTGAACACAATTCTAGTGATAGACGATTTACGGTTTGTCTCAACTGAGGATTGTCCTCCCATTCCTAGCTCTAACACAAACCGAAATGTTCGGGATGTATATGACAGATGGGTCAAGGCTAATGATATATCCTGTGCTTATATCCTCACCAACTTACCTGATGTGGTGACAAAAGAAGTATGAGGATATGAGTAATACCAAAGAGATTATGGAATCTCTACGAGGGATGCCATTAAGCACGTTTACAACAGTCGCATCAAAGTGGGGACTAATGTTTGTGAACATGTCTTGGACATGATGGTCCACTTACATATGACAGAAGTAAATGGTGTTGTCATGAACGAGAGAAGTGAAGTTGGTTTTATTCTAGAATCTCTTCTGAAGAGTTTATTTTGAATGCATTTAATGAATAAAATTTAACTACTCTGCTGAATTGAGCTACAGGCTTACCAGACAATGTTGAGAACAAATTGTCTAATGCCAGAAGTAAATATTACTACTGCTGAGAAGTGAGGAATGTCCTCCAATCCTGAAGTTACTTCCTCTTCAAAGAGTAGTAGTATTCTTGTGAAGAAAGGCAAAGGGAAAGGGAAGAAGAAACCTACTGGATTGAAAGGCAAGGATAGTACTACAAAGGGAAATGTTACAACTGCAATGATGAAGGGCACTGGTGGAGACACTGCCCTCAATATCTTATCGAGAAGAGAGTAGAGAAAAGGTAACCAGGCTAACTTGACCCTGGGACCATTTGCTCAGCTGATCCAGTGGGAGAAGTTGCTACTTGTTTTTAATTATTAAATCTTTTATAGAAAAAATTGTATATATTTTTGGGATAAATGAAATGTTCATTTTCAAAAATTATGTTTGTTCTAGCAACCTCTGTTGATAATCAAATTGTTAAATGCCATTTGTAGATATTCAAATATCAAATGGCTAGATCAAAGTATAGAAACTTTAAAGATTTCTAGATTTGACTGTTAATAAAGAGTTGTTGAAACAGGTCAGATGCATCATGCTCAAAGAGTTAAGAGTACCTCAATATAGTGGGAGGAAAGTGTGTTTCCTGACCATTATTGAGATTAAGATGTAATTCCCTTATAGTTTTATCTAAAGCCTATTGTATACTAAAATGTTTACAATAATTCTCTCGGCTAAAGTGTTTGAGAATTACCTAGTAGGACTAGGAATACCAGATAACCTAGGGTAAGTGGGAGAAATATCGGTTATAAAGATATCGAATGATAAAAGATGGGTATGGGAAGCCCTAGTTTATTGTATTTCTCTATAAAACTCAAAAACTCAGTCTTATATATCGGATGTATAAGTTACCACTGGAGTTTTTGTCCAAGTGGGAGTTTGTTGGATTTTATGTCTTGAAACTCGTGGTATGTAAACAATGGAGCTTATTCTGAAAATTCAATAAAGGTGTTATTGAATAGATCTATTACTTGAATAGAAATCCGATAAACCTAAAAGTCCCTTGACTATTGGATGAGTACTTGAACTTTATGTGGAGAAATAAAGGTGGATCAAGTTCGAGTAAATAGTCAAAATGATCTATAGTACATGGATAAGGTGGGTACCTTAGTCTGGTAACACTATTGGATACGGCATGCTCTATAGTTGTTACAATGAGTTGTAAAGTACTACAAACGAATTGATCTTAATTCGTTCATGTTCGACATGAGGAGTGGGGGTGTCCTTGTGTAAAAGAGTTTGTACAAGATCGGACCACGAAATGAGTCACTCTTACTTTATAATGCTGTTTACTGTTTAAGACTGACTATTTCAAAGCGATGACCTTGGTAACTTGACCTTAATCCTGAGCTAACTATGAGCTCCTGTTTATCTAGGATTGCCTTTAGATTTTCATAGATGAGAGTTAGCTCAACAATGCTGACTCAATATAACTACCATTTTAGAGGTAAGACCGAATAGATAACTGGGACATAAGGTGCAAGAGAGAATTCACTCCTACCCGCTTTAGGGATAGTAGAGAGGTTGTTCCCTTAAGTGCTAATTCTGGGGCTTGAACAAGGGATCCCGCCCTCTCATTTGGCATGATAAGGATTCGGTTTTGTGATTGGATCATAAAACAATTGTTCATTAGGGGATCAGTGGGACTTAAGGAACAAGAGGTAATTTTGCGGGTAAAACAGAGATTTGACCCAGCTATTATTACGAACAACCTGTGAAGGGTTAACTTACTAATTATGGTTATATCGAGTGAACATAATATATCTACAGTGAGAGGAGTTCAACTATGGGCTTTAGTGGAATGACTCATTAATTAACGAATGGGGGTTAGATCGGTCTAATGAGTTTAGCCAATTAATCTCAGATCGTTGGAGCCCATGATCTATAGGTCCATGAGGTCCCCCTACTAGCTCAGAAATGGATTAGCTATAGAGTAGCGTGATAAGTTAATTTGAAACGTTCAAATTAGAATCAAGCGGAATTGGAGAAAATATATTTAAATATATGAAGATGAATTTGTGTAAAAAATTAATTTAATATTGGATATTAAATTAATTAGAATTATTTAAATTGTTTAAATATTTATTTATTAATTTTATTAGAAAATTAATTTATGAAATTAATTTGTAAAATTAATAATTTTGATTTTAGAAATAAAATATGATTTTAAAATCAAAATAGCTTTTGGAAATTGAAAGATTACACAAAATTGAAAATGGGTTTTTCATCTTCGACTAGCTCACAAGGAACCCACCACCTCTTCTTTGGTTTACTCCAAGCATGAGCTGTATCCCATGCAGCACATCTCCTTGCATGATAGACTGCAATATATTGAAGAGATTGGAGTGAAGAAAGAGTGATGAATTGACTGATTTTTTGCTGAAAAACTTGGATGAAGAAGGTGTTCTTCAATGGGTTCTGTTCAGTGAGCTTTCTCCATATTCCCTTTGATTCTAACTTATTTTAAGTCCCACAACTCAATCTAGAGCACCAAAAGGTTAGTACGGAAGATCTTGTGGTGGTCTACACAAGGATTCTGAGGATTTTTCAGTTGAAAATAGAGATTTCGTTAATTTGGCCAAGGTATGTTCCTGAAGCCCATTATACTCTGTTTTTAGCATGTTTCTTTTCAACCAAAATTAATGAATTAGAATACTTATGGATCATGATTTCTTCCGCTACGTGCTGGTTCGATCCAACAGTTAGGGCATTCTCCAATTGCTATTTTAAGGTTTGTCATGAACCACTTAAGTGCTCGAACATTCTCACTATTAATAATTGCATATGCTAGTGGGTACAATTGGTTATTACCATCCATTGCAACACCAACTATTATTGCTCCCTTATACTTACATTTTAGATGAGTGCCATCTACAATGATCATGGGTCGACAACTCTTGAAACCTTTTAGACTCACTCCTAGTGCCATGAACACATATTTGAAATATTTTGATTCTTCAAGCTCATTCTCAAATACAGTTCCAGGATTTTCTATCTTCAAAGCCTCACCATACGCATGCAAGACGACATATGATTCTTCTAGCGTCCCCCTTGCAAGAGCAAAAGCAGTTTCTCTTGCCCGCTATGTCTTGTCATAACCAATATTGACACCATATTATTGTTGCATATCCTCGATAATATGGTGCAGTTTGTCCCCTCGATCGATGCCAAACTTGTCCTCGATTAGGTTACCAATAACGAATGTGCTAGCTTGCCTATGGTCATTATTCAATACTTCAATCGAACATGTGTCATTGGGCGTGCATTTTTTGATCTTGAAAATATCACATCCGTCCATTTTAATTGCACAAATGGCCCACTTACAATCTTTTGTAAACACGTAACACTATAAAATTTTTTGTTCGCTTTTTTAACCAGTAGCTCAAAGTTGTTCTTAATGGCCAACATTGCAAACCTCATCTTCACATCACTCTTTCTGAAGAAAATTTGTTCTTCTTCAACTGTATCTACAAATCTTATAGTCGATTGTGGTTGCATAATCATGTCCCCCGTTCTGGCGTTACTACTAAATGGTACATTTGTCGAATTTTGGCGAGGCCCGGTCCCAATAAAATGGCCAAAATCATTTGACGGAATCAGAGTTGGTTGTTCTTTATTCATGACAGAAGGACCAACCCAAAAAAAGCCCAAGTTGGTTGTTCTTCATTCACAACAAAAGGATTTCTCCCTAAACGACCGAGGTTGTTTGTTCTTCATTCCTAACCTCTTACTCTTCTATCATCGCATTCTCATTTACACATGTCCCAACATCTTCTATTGTCATATTCATATGCAATACCGTTTGCTATATTAACAATAATGTTGTCGTTTTCCAGTGAGACACCCAATGGACAAACATCATGCTCATTTACATCACCTTCACACATGGGTTGGTCTAATCTCTGTGTAATCAAATGTTGCCCCGTGATGAATTTCTTTGATTTTCTCAAGACTTAGAAATACCTGTGGTCTAGTACGGTCGTACTCTAAGATGAAAAATTTAACATCAACATCGTCCATTAAGTATACTGGAAGAGAATCAACATCCATCTTATATTTTACCCTCATTATAATCTTGAACTTTTTCGAGCTATCTTGAATGATATCATATACAAGATTTACCAGCTCATTGTACGCCAATGTGCTTGGAACTAGCAAACCCTTCAAACGGCCTCCAGATAACATTCTTCTTTGTCGTCCCATATACCACCATAACGTAATAATATATACTTATTCATCCTTCAAGAAAAACAATACAAAAAGTGAGCATTTAGGAAAATAGGTAACTGTTAAATACTCGTTATACTCGCTACTGGCTACTTTATTCTCATTACTCGATACTCGTATTCTCAACTCCATGTTTACTGTTTCATAGCTCTCTCCTCTCATCCTTGCTCCACTAGGAGCTACTTGCATGTATTAGTTTACACTCACAAACTCACACCCACTCTTCTCTTTACTACATTTGTATGTCTCGCACATCACCAGAAAAGTAAAAAAAAAAAAAGAGCAGGAAAATGCACTTTACTTACTTGAGGTGTGAGACAGTATAGTGAAATGATCTGAATGCTTTTATAACTTGATCTCCATCAAGAAAAAAGGTTTTGTGAAGTGGCTTTTTTGAAGGGGAAGTGATCCCGATTTTCTCTTTTGTGTTTCAGTTTTGCTTGTTATTAGTTAATAAAAAAAAATTACTTCACATTTCAAGAAATCGATTTGAATTCACCATGTATATGGTCAGAAAATTTCCCAACTTGTGTATGTTGGTACATGAGCATTAACTACAAAGCAGGTTCCGTATCGAGTGACATGGATAATTCAAAATAATCGAGTATAAAGTAATCGAACATCGAGTATGAAGTTTTAATATGATCAAGTATACACGTGTCGATTGCAACTATATTAAGTGACCATGTAGCTGGGTATCGTGTGGTCGTGCATCGAGGAACGTGTGACGAGCCATCAAGGATAATGTAAATTCGTATTAGCAGGCGTGAGGGGTGCATCTCAGGAGGAAATCCGTAAAATCACATGCTTATGATGTAAACAGAAGGCCACTTTCTATTACTTTCTCTATAGGTGACCATTTTTTATCTGGACCTCCAAAATGAGGTCATTTGTACAAAAAAACTCATGTCACTCTCCCAACAATTTTATGTATACAACCAACCAAACCAGAGCATTTTTTTAAGACTTCCATCATGCATAATAATAGGAAATGAAATCCAACTTCAATTTTATCATGCATCATAAGCATGTTTCTCTCACAATAAAGTAGCTATTGGTATTGAAATTTGGATGAAACAGCACAAAAGATCTTGCAAGCAAATTTCCACAACTTAAGCATGAAGGGTCATAACATGAAAGAATTTTAATATATATATATATATGTCAATATCCTTTCGAACCACAAAAACAATTGTGCAACATAATCAATATATATCTATTAAAGATATCTGAACAAATATATATTATATATATATATATATATATATAATTTATTTCTAAAACAGAATATGTAATGCACCCGTCCATAAAATTATATGAATGATCATACATATATTGTATACACACGGTGATAATGGTAATGAAGCAATTAGTAGAAATGTTTAGTTAAGATTGTTATATGAATAATATAATTAAAAAAAAGTCAGAAATATAACCTTGTATGTCGAAGAGAATTTGAGTCCATGAATTAAAAAGAAAAAGAAAAAAAAAAAAGGTAAAAACATAATGGAGAAAATCTCAAATTGCACGAAATCATATATATATATATATTTCATTACTAATGAAGAAATTAATACAATCATGTTTTTATGATCGTGTTTGATTGTACAGATGCAAACAGTGACGGAAATCAAGTTTTTCTTTTTCTTTTTTTTTTTTTTAATTAATGATGAACTAAATGGAGATATCATTAAAAAAAATTTCAATATAACTGATAAACCTGAGAATATTGACAAATTTAAGATTTTTGAATAACTATCTAAACAAGTCATAGAATCAGAAAATCTTCTTAAGATTGTTGTAGGAATAGTATCATAAAAAAATCAAATAAATATAATCTTATATACTAGAAATAACCTGAGTCTAATGAATTCATGTTGTCTTCTTAAGACAAGTTTACTCATTCTAGTGATATGGACTTAATGAATAATTGTCTCTCAGGATGGAATAGATTGCCTTTCATATAAAAGTAGCACCATGTCCATAAGGTTCAACGCTTTGTGAAAATAAATCAAACTTCAAAGACTTTATAAAAATGGTGAAAATTTTATGGATAAAAGTGCTTATGAAAAAGTTCTTCAATACAATTTGAAGAAGAGATGACATATTTATTGGCTATTCGTGGTCATTCAAATAGTCATGTCTGTTCTTCAAGTCGGTAACTACGAAAAGACATATTCATTTATGAAACAGTGCAATTCTACCGGAATCGTCATATACCATTTATTCCAACAAAAGTTGTAAATAAGTTGAAGTTGTACTCCCAAGTTTGTATCAAAGGAGTCCCAATTGTAAAAATTGCCTATTCGTACTTTCAAATCAAAATTGAGAGTGTAGGCTAATATTATGGGCTAATTCAAACCAAATGGCAAAATTGAAATTTCAATACAAAATATGCCTAAAGGAAGAATGACACAAGAGCGAAGAAAGTCTCAAAGAAGAAAAGGTGCCATGGGCCTAGCCCATACATCCATGCTCAATCTCGGCCCAAGCCGTTCCCAAGCCTAAAGAAACCCTAGGCTTGAAGGCCTACAGAGGTGCCAATGCTGAATGAGGATCAAGATCTGATGGAAAGAGTCTATAAATACACAATTAGCTTCCTATGAGGTAATTGGAATTTTCCTCCTAAATTCACTAGCTTCTATACCTATTCATTCTCTAACTGAAGCATCGGTTTGTGTGTGGCAAGCACCACTTCATTGTGTATGTTTTCTTTTTCCCAGGTCATATTCTTCTCCCCTTCAAACAAAATTATTGATGGTGCTACGGGGAGGTCAAGTGTGTTTTCCTGTCTAAAATTTAATATCTAGAGTTATAATTTCCTTGAATAAAAAAAATCCATGAGCAGTTGTTGACGGATAAATTTGGTATAGAAATAGTAAATTTTGTTTATTAATTGTATAACCAATGATATGTACTATTGGTATACATGAAACACCAATGAGGGAAAATTAAAATAATAAAAAAATTAAAAATTAGATCTAATTTTTTTTTTAAATAATTGCTAGATTTATAAATTTAAATATTTTTTTCTATTCTATCAACTACCGTTATTATTATCTTGACTAGTGGAGTTAAGATTGTTCAATTAAAAATGGTTAATGAAACTAAATGCATGAAATATTAAATATTAAATTTAGTTCCTAAACTTTTAATTTTGTGTCTATTTGTCCTTTAAAATTTAAAAGGTATCTAGTAGATACTATAAATTTTAATTTTCTATACCGTAGGTTTACAAATTTTAAATTTTATGTCTAATATAATGTCTTTGATAGATGTTACATTTTTAAATTTCCCAAACAAAATATATAGAGTATTGAAATTGTTGTGTTATTAAACTTATAATTTAATTTTATTTCAAAGAGATTAGTTAATTTTAAAAATCTTTAATTTCTTTTGACATCTATTTGACACAAAATTAAATGTTCACAGACGTATCAGACGCCCGTAAAGTTTGAGTAATTATATTTTTTTATAAAATTTAGAGACTTATCAATTAGGGGAAAATAAAGGCTCGCCAACTAACTTCACATTAACCTTTAATATATTAGGTGAGTGAGGAATGATAGATGGTGAAAACCTCCCAAAATAAGACAGATTTATGTAACAGGCTACAAATAAATAAATAAATACATAAATATAAAGGAAATCAATTAAGAAATTAGTCTAGCGGTCAGACTGAAATTAACTCTATAGTATGTACTAACGATAAAAAAGTATATGGTTTGAATGTCCCATCATATCAAAATGATCGTAGTTTAACTGGCATAATTCTTGTACTATTAATCTCAGAATCAGAGGTTTGATTCTCTCATCTACATATTTTTTAAAATATAAAAATAAAAATAAAAAAGTCCGTATCCCTATCACTATTATTATAAAAAACAAGTGTATGATAAAAGTATTCATTCTCTCATTAATTGAGTTTGATGTGCATATGCTTAATCAGATCTGCTTTAATTTATGTTGGTCATCATAAGTCAATGATGTTTGGTATTTGTTGATTTTATTTTAGGTTGACATCGTAATCACCATAATATAGATGGGGTGTGAAGTAGGCCAAAAGCATAAAGCAGGTTATTTAAAATCAATAAAAATAAAAGACAACATGGATATAGTTCAATTCACATCAATCCAATATTATCAATTTTGAAGTTAAAGAATTAATTCTTCCACCAACACATAATTCCAAGAGAGAAAAAGAAAAGATAGAGAGAAGGATGAATGCAAGTTCAAGTTATTTCATATTTAAAGTGAAATATTATGAAATAAAATTAAATTATAAGTTTGGAGTTTTGAATTTTCTCATTCGTATATCTAATAAGTTTCTTAACTCAAACATGTCTAATAGGCCTTTAAAATCTTTCGATTTTATATATAATAAGTCAATGAATTCTCAATTTTATGTACTTATTTGGAATAATCAAATTGAAATCTACTTTTATGGATTTTGTTATATTTGTAAATTTTGACGAACTATTGATTAATTTATAAATTTAAGAATATTTTTTGCCATTCTTACAAGTGCCTCTAAAAAAATTGGAGATAAAGCACAAAATTAGGCCCAAACATTAGAAAAGACTAAAAAACCCAATGATTTTCGCTCTCTAATTTTCGAACCGATAGATTTTATAAGCGACCATCAATGATAGCTTCTATCATCGTTTATCACTGGCAGCTTTGTTCAACACTTATCACTGATAGACTTTCGTTAATTGGAAACAACTTATAAATATTAACACTTCCGTCTATCAATGACTATTAATAATATACTTATATAACTAATTATCAACTTTGAAGGATGAAGCTATATTAGGGATGAAAAATTAGTAGTGACTGTCAGTGATAGACATTTATAAATGACTATAAATTTTGAAAGATTAACACTCGAAGCTATCAGTTACTATCACTAATAATTTTCTATTATGGTTATCACTGATGTTTCTATAGGTGGTTATCAAATTTAATAGAAACTATTAAATTTGAAAGATTAAACAAAACTATCAATCATGAAAAGCTATCAGTGGCTATCAATAGAAAGTTATTAGAGACTACTACTAATTTACTAATAGACTTATATCAATGACTATCAATTTTGAATGATTAACATTTAAAAGCTATTAGTTGCTATCATCAATAGCTAGTATCACTGAAAGAATTCTTTTATATATAGGAACAATGATAAATTCTTACCAATGTCAGAAGTCTATCATTCATGAATTCCTTTTATAAATATCATCTATATCATTAATATCTACCCATGTTTTATCTCGGATATCATTTATATGATCTTAACTCAATTCTATCACCAATCTCATTGATAGATAAATACACTGATACTTACTTAAGTTCTATCACTGATATCATTGCTAATTTTTATCATCGATGCACAATTATAATATATTTCTACCTACGTCATATCACTAATATCACTAATATCACTAATATCTTTGATATCACTTGTACCTAACAAAGTTAACTAATATATTTATCATTGATATCACTAAAATATCATCGATTTGAAACATTAGATTACCAAATTTGGATTTTTCACATTTTAAATTAAGGCTTCAGTGAATTACTTTCATATATTTAAAGACATGATTGATACTTAGTGAATTCTTCAATCAATGATAGAATCCTTTGAATGACTAATATAAAGTATCGATAGCTCACCTATAAATTTCTATTTTTATATGTCATAAAACAAATAAGTCTATCAGTGATAACTACTTATAGATTCTATATGTTTTTATTTTTAATTTTATCTTGAGCATCTAATTACATTCTAATTAAAATCATCCAAACTGACACTTTTATACCAATGTTTATTTACTTGAGAGAAACTGGTACAAAGCAAATATTTACTTATAAATTATTAAATGTTTGTTGATAAAAGTCTATGAATCATACAATTCTATCACTAATTGGAGTAGTTTATTAGTGATAGATGTCTATCACTAGTATTATGTAATAAACTTAGTCTATCAATGATATTACATGGTACCAGTGATAGAAATTTATTACTGAGAGACATTGTATTTTTAAAGTCTTATAAAAAATAAAATAAGAAAATAAAAATCATGAGATCATTAGATAATATTTATGTTTCACATTTTTTTTAGAAACAAATTTGTTTGATAATCATTTTTATTTATTATTTTTAAATTTTAAGAAATGTTTTTTAAAAGATGTAAGTGTTGAGAAACGAATCAAAGTAGTTTCTATCAGTGTTGTTTTTATATGGTATTTATATTTAACATTCCTTTTTAATAATCAATCTTAACAATTTGGTTCATTGGTATTGAGAGGCACATGTAAAAACTGATGGAATACTTTAAAGAATTTTGGGATTAAAACCCAAACTCGTTAGTTTTATTTTTTTTTTATTATTATTTTTTTAAGAGGTATTGTAATTAAAGTGTGGGGTGGAAAAATCAAACCTCAAACCACTAGACTTACTTTTTGGAATACTTTATGAACATTATGCCAGTTGAGCTACGCTCATGTTGGCAATTCGTTAGTTTTACTAATTACTTTTTAATTACAAAAATAAAAGTAAAGAGAGAGGAATTGAGATATGGTACCTATGAAGTATAGATATTTCATGTGAGACAAAAAATCCGTATCAAACAAATATTGGATACCAATACTTCCAGATACTTCCTAGATATGTATCTGACAAGTGATTTGACGTATCTGTTTATCTGACAAGCGATTTGACGTATCTGTTTTTACGCTTACCTTTTTTATGAAAAAAGATAAACAACTCGTCTATTTAAAGAGTTCACTACTCGAGTCTAGAACTAAAAGAAAAAAAAATAAAAATAAAAGACCAAACCTTAGAATCATCTAATCTTCATCTTCACATTTAAATCCTTACAAAGTCCACCAAAATTTAACCCATTTGGATATCTTCCACAATTCAACAAAGAAGTTCTTAATTTATCTTCATACTTGTTCTTCTAATCTGTTTCTTTTCATTGATCAATAAGAGTCACTTTTCTATTTCATTTTAATTGACTATTGTACTCCAACATCTTAGATGTTACTTTTTGTATTGTATTTTGTACTATTGTAATTAACTTGTGTGTTAAATTTATCTATATCCTATATGTTTTTAAGAAAAAGAAAATGTATGGTCAACGTATCAGTATCTAGTCTTTTAGAAATTGGTGTATCTTCGTATCCTATCGTATACGTATCTCGTATTTGTATCCATATCTGTGCTTCATAGGATGGTACTAGAGATGAATTAAGGGTAAAAAATGAATAAGAACTTTGCCATACTTGCAAATATTTTTAAAAATTACTATATTTTAGCACATATTTATTGAATGCTTATGGATTCATTAGGTTGTTTTTTCCCCTCTAAACAAAGGTGAAATATCAAAATGATTTTTAATCTATATATCAAAGATTTATAAGACACAAAATCAAAAGTTTGATAATTAAACTCATAATTTAATTTAAAATATATATATAAGTGATCGTCCTAATTGTCATAAATCTAAATATTTCGTTCTTTTTATAACTTGTGCACCTTATGGTTAAAGATCCGTATAAAAAATTTTTTTTGTCTCATTTGGTAATTATTTGATTTTAATTTTAAATATTTACAAAATTAAGTTTATAAACCTCTTCCAACGTCTAATTATCTACCTTTTACTAATGTTTTAAAAAACAAAGGCAATTTGTTTTTTTTAAAAAAAAAAAAAAACCCAAGAGTTTTTAAGAATTTATTTTTATTTTGAGATTTGACTAAGAATTAAACTCTTATACTTTAAGAAAAGATGCAAATATTATCTCTAGCCCTATTTTTGTAATCCTTATTGTTTTATCATTGAATGGATTGAGGATATCATGAAGGTGCTAAGGAGATGTCAACATAGTTGAAATATCTCGGTGTACCTATTCACCCTTTCCGTATCTCTTTCAAAAAGAAATATAAAATCCGAAATAGTTACCAAACGGGTTTATTAAAAGTCGATGTCCCACCCCTAAGTTTGCATTCTTGCATATCTTTACTAAAATAAGATATAAATCAAGATGACTCTCTCAATGTTTGCTTATACGTAGATGAACGGAAGACTGATATAAAAAGACTTTCGAAGGTTTAATTTCCATGCCATTTTTGTTTATTTAAATGCTCTCAAATTCTATATGATCACTATGAATGTTCAAATTACACTTCCTTTGTAAAGTTATACGTTTCAATTTCAATCTCCAATTAATTATTAAAGAGCCAACCCGATTTGGTAATTTTGAGCTACACACATTTTCCTAAACCATACCATCCTCAAGACTATAAATCCAGACTAAATGCTTTGGCAAACATGCACCATTTAACAACATATTCTTCCTTTTACATATTATCAAAAACCAACATAATATGATGAGATTGTCAATAACAAGTCTCTGTGTTTTGGTGGCGGTGGCGGTGACGACAATGGCGCTGCTGACTGGAGCTCGTTTGGCCGATGCGGTGGACTGCAGCCCTTCCGAGCTGAGCCCATGTCTTGAGGCAATTAGGTCGTCGTCGGTGATGCCATCAAGCACTTGCTGCGTTAAGATGGAAGAGCAAGCGCCATGCCTCTGCGAATACGCTAAGGCTCCAAAGTTGAAGCCTTTCGTTGCCGGCGGGCAACGGGTTGCCGCTGCTTGCGGCGTTACCCTTCCTGTGTGTTAGGTTGGGAGTCAACGCGAGGTTATGAATAAAATTCAGATGAAATAAATGAAAAGACAATATGAATAAATGATCTTTTTATCTTTATGCCACCAACTTTCTTTATCTATCGACATGTCGTGGTGGAAATAGAACATGTTAAAACAGAGATCGTCCATAATATATATATATATGTATCTAACTATGTATCTATTCAAAATTTAAATATAACTACTCTTAAGAACTTGCTAAAGCGATCATATTTATAAACAAATAAAACAAATTTAAACATAAAAATGGAATATAATAAACTTGTTTTTCAAGATTTTGAGCCGTAGCTGAGTAAAATATAAAACTAAAAGATATACAATAAGAACACGAAATATAAAATCCATATATAATATACACTGTATTTCAAGATTTCCCCTGAATGAGAAAAATTTAAGGCGCTGGGGCTGAAGACTGGCAAAAATAGGGGCCTAATTATTGACCACCTACCGAGAGAAGAAGAGAATCATACCCTAAAATTTCTTGTAGTTTTGCAGTTCCTACTCCTTCCATTCTTTACTTGACATGTCATTTAATAATCTATTCATTTGTTAACCATTTATATAGTAGACTAACATAATTATTAAATGTTACTTCTGTAGCAAGTAATGAATAGAGGTAATTTAATGTTATTTTTATACTATCGTAGTACTAGAAATTTTTTCAAAATCACACTAGCTACCATACATAGTACTACTGCATAGAGTTGGCAAAAATCCTTGAGGGGTTGGATCCCCACCTCCACCGGTTTGACCGGAGATGAGGGTCAAATCGAGAATCCTAACCGGATCCCCGTCCCCTATTAAATTTTTAATTATATATATATATATATATAAAGTCGGAGATAGGCCTCCGGGGGGACTCGTTTCTCCAGTGGGGAATTCTCGTCCCCATTGCCCTTTCAATTAGCGGAGATGAGGGTGGTGATGAGAGGAAATATCCCGTGGAGACGGGGACGGGGAGTCCCCCGCCTCACTCCGACTCCATTGCCAAACTTACTAATGTACAAACAAGATTGCATCCATCAAACTTAGCTTCTCCATCACTACTAAAAAAAATCTATGTTACTTGATGGTCATAATTTCAATTATGGTACTTTAAGTTTTAAATTCTTATTTTTAAAAAATAAACAAGAAAAAAGCATAAGAAGTTGAGGTTTGACGGACGTTTTGCAGCTTTCTTGAACATGACAGTTTCACTGGATCAAATTTTGTATGTTTTAATCTGACACTATTTAAATATCAATAATAATATTTATAATATTATTTGTTCAAATCTTGAAGTGACATATTTTAGGTCTTGTTTAGTTATCATTTCGTTTTTTGTTTTTTGTTTTTTATTTTTTATTTTTGAAAAGTTGTTTTTGATTTTATGTTTCGAGAAAACAAAAACCATACATGTTTTGTTACCACTTTGCTTTTCTATTTTAAAAAAACAAAAAACATGTTTGGTAATTTTTTTTTTTTGTTTTGTGTTCTTTAAAAATTGAAAAAAATATATGTTTGATAATTATTATTTTTTTAGAAAAATAATAAATTAAGTTTGATGACTTGTATTTTATAGTTTTCCTTATAAAATTAAATCAAAGTATTTTTACAATAGTTTTTCATTTGATATACATAGTTATAAAATTATGTCTTTATTTTTAACTTCTTACATTTTTTTAAATCCATAGTGATAAAAATATTATCAATATTTATATACACGAATTAATCACATATCAAATGAAGAAATATAACAAAAACAAACATATCGTAAAAATACCAGGAAATAGGTTCATTTGGAATGCAACAATGAAAACAGTTAATTTAAGCCTAATAAATTTACGTTGTTTACTTTTTTTTTATGGTATTCATAACGTGACATGAACAATCATCTCTCATGAATAAGACAAATGACTAACATGTGAATGAACACTTCAATCACATGATTCAACGAACTTACCGTATGAAAATAATTTGTACATAAAATAGATGAGAATTGGAGTGACAATTCTTATCTTTTTATATGTTTTCTAGACTGATAAGAAAATTAGGTTTATTTAGATTTGTAGGGGCCTTTTGAAACATAATTAGGGAAAAGGGGGATTTTTGAACTTATTTATGGGAAGGGGTTCCTTTTTTATCCCTATCCATATGCATCTCTTGAAGAGACGCATTCGCCAATATTTTATTATTTGTTTACTTTATTCTCCGCATTATATATATATAAATGGTCAGAATGCATCTGTCAGACACATTTTGACCAATTTTGTCTTCTTCCGCCTCCTTCTACCATAAAAAAAACACTCTTCCCTTCACCGAATTCATCTTCCCCTTCACCGAAGCCATCATTTCATCTTCACCTAAAACAAAAGTCCCTTCATTTCTTCCACCTTCTTCATTTATTTTCAAATACCGATCATCTTCTACCTTCATTTCCACCTTCATATTATTAATTTGTTTCAGTGTAGTATTTTATTTAGTAAGTTGATATATTTTTGTTATTTAACTTTGAATTAAGTTTTTTTTTCTAATTTTTACTTATTTTTTTAATTTTTATTTTGTTTACCGTGGATATTATATTGAAGAAAAGTTATACAAACCATTATTCAAAATTTTTTGGTAAAGTGTAATATTTTTCTTTAAATAAGTTGATATATTTTTTATAGTGGGTTATCATAATGGAGAATTACATGTGATTAACATTGTGTTATATATGTTGGGGTTAAGTATTAAAAACAACTCTAATAAATATAATAAACTTTAATGTAGTACGCTTTAGTGCTAGTTGATATGTCTTCTTTAGTTTTTATCTACTTCTTTAAAAATAATTACATTGCAATTTTATTGCTACTTTGGTAGTTTTTCTTTTTTCTTTTTTTTTTTTTTTTGGATGAACAATTTTATTGAGGTGATTTTAAATGGAATCAAACAAAAATAGCTACCAAATCAACAATGAAAATGTTAAAATTAATTTATGTGGAAAGAAATTTGAAGATAAAATACAACATCTAAAATGACATGGAAAATCTTCCTAACATGTGTATGACCACCCTAAATTATTTAAAACATGCATATAAACATGCATATAAAATACAACATCTTACATTTTTTTCCTTTTTTCTAAAAAATATTTTCAACTACACACATATTTTCTTTAAATTTGTAGCACTGAAAAATGTTTTATTCTTTTTTCCCATTCTTAAAACATAACAAATTCGTTTAAAATAAATATATACTAAATACAAATTTTGAATTCAATTTTTGAACTCTCAATTACATAACATTATATATATATATATATATATATATATATATATTCCCAAACACCAAATAAATGAAAATTTTTCTCAACTACTTAGGCCTCAATCATAATACTAGAGAAGCTTAAAAATTAAATAAATTTTGTTTTTTCTTCTTAAAAAATGTAACATATTTTCACCACACAACTTGAACACTCAATTGCTTAATGTGCAACTAAGCATTCCGTCAACATATTTGACCATTAAACAGGGTTGTGTAACGTCACCACCTCAATCAACCCAATAACACTAAAGGGTGGAAACACACACCGAATAAAATTAAGTGAAAGAACATTCACATGTAATGAGTGGTAGAGTTTTGGAATCCCCTGTTCTCACGCTATGGCTGCGTGTAAGACCATTGGGGTAGACTACTTTTACTACATTGAAGACTATTACAAAATTTTCACTTATCTGACATGTTATTCACCCCAATAAAAAATGTTGGCCTGATCCTAACTTCCACACTATTTATCCAGACAAATCACGAGTAGGAAGGTTGACAGACTGTGTATTTCTTGCATGCGAAATGAGATGGATTGGAGGAAACGTTACAAGACACGATGCACAATTTGCAGACAAGAAGGGCATAATAGACAGAATTGTCCCAATCGAGCTCGTGATGCGACTTAGTTATTTATTTTTAATTGCCATTGTATTTAATTGATTGTAACTTCTTTTATTTATTTATTCTTTATTAATTGTCATTATATTTAAGTGATTGCATTTATTGATTGTATTTATACAATGAAAGGTGTATTCTTTATTAATTGTCATTGTTTTTATTGATTGTAATCACATTGATTTTTACTAAATATTTAAGTTAAATTTAATATTGTTTTTATGGGATCAGATGGATGAGGATGTTACCACAGGGTCATACAACGGCTTGGTTTTGTACTTACAGTGTAGCAATAGATCCGAGGTTTTTTAGGAAGACGAGCATATCGATGCAATGTATTGTTGGCAAAGAGAGGTTGTTATTTAAAGGCACGAGAACCCAGACCTTCGTATATTGAACTATCTACGAACTATAAGATTCTATGGAGTCTCTTGTATAAAATTTATACAACTAGACTGGCATCTGATAATGACATTAGTGGAATGATGGCGGCAGGAGACACACACTTTCCACATGTTGAATGGAGAGTGTACAATTACACTTCAAGATGTAGCCATCCAATTTGGCCTCTAGATTAATGAAAGACCATTGATCGGATCTCTAAATTATGACTGGGAACAACTTTGCGCCCTTCTTTTAGGCCTAACCACGAATGACACCGTTCTTAAGATAGGTCGTCTAAGCCTACCATGGTTAGCTGATCAATTTAACAACTTCGCCCATCTACCAGACCATGCAGATGAAGAGGATTTGCAACAATATGCTCAAGCATATATTCTCACGTTGATTGGAGGATTGATATTTTCCGACAAATCCAACAACAACATGCACCTGATGTATCTTCCTCTCTTGGTGGATTTTGATATTGTCAGGACTTACAGTTGGGGCACTAGATGTCTTGCATGATTGTATAGGCAACTATACAAGGGTGTAGTTATAGAGGAAAAGACATTGCAGGCCCACCTTTATTGCTACAAATTTGGGCATGGGATCGATTTCCTTTTCTAGTGCCTCGACGACTCCATAGATACGAGAACAATTTAGGTAACAGACCACTTACAGTAAGATAAGCATATTTACCTCATTATTATTGTGTTCATTATTAAATACTAATAGCTAAAATTCAACTTGTGATTGTTGTAGATGGAATGAAAACTATTCTGTAATTAGAGCACCGACGAATGTTATATTACAGTATAGGCACATACTCGATACACATATTCCTAACCAAGTAATATTATATTCGTTCATATATCATATCTTCATAATGTTTCAATCTTCTGGTTAATTCATATTTTGACATATATGCATGCAGATTATTTGGGAGCCATATAATCATCTTATCCAACTATTGTCGCCATACTGTCCCGATGGTAATGAGATATGGACGTCCAGATATCCACTCATATGCTTCTTCGTTGTTGAGTGGCATCACCTAGATCGTGTGATGCGTCAATTTGGGATATTGCAACAAATTCCTCAACCTTGTAACACAGACGCCCCGTTTCATTCACACGATCTAAGGGGTAGGCATGAGCGAGACTTGATTGCATATTTGGCTCCTCAAATTTCAATCTGTGAAAATCGACAGAGTTTGGTTGTTAATGGATCTGCTATTAACAACAGTGTAGGTACCGAGCCTGGATATATTGAATGGTATTCCACTGTGACTAGGCAGTACATAACTAAAGCAGTAGCATCCTATCAGTTGTTGGTATGAGTTTATTGTTTACTAGGATTCTTTGATTTTATTTCTTCATTGCACACCAAAATAAATTTTAAAGTCATTAACTTGTTATTCAATTCTTTTTTAGGCCGAGCTTCAAAATTTTAAATTATCTGCTAAAAAAGCCTTGCATAGACTCACCTCGATATATCGAGTGCGATATTTCGATGATGATGTTCTAATGGAAGAATAAAGTGATCCAACAAGACATGAGGATGTTCATATTCGACCTAATGTTTGGAATGAATATCAAACAATGCCACTCGATCATCTTACACATACTTCCATGATTTCCTCGCCCTCGACATTTGAATTTTTTCCAACAACCCTCAGTACACTAAGCATGGAAGAAGGATAAACTTCACATGTTCATCCAAATGTTCATGACCAGTATGTGACATGTCGACAATGTAGTGAGGGTATACACTTTGTAGAGGAAAGTCAACCATCAAGTGTAAGAGGGCATGGCGATCAAGGACACTATGTCACTCAACATGATCAAACTAGGCGTAATAGAGGATCTTATTTGAGTCGTGAATAAAGAACATTGTACATATGATTAAAATTATTAATGAAATTCAATTACGAAAATGCAGTTGCAGTCTACAACACATCGTAAAGAACCTTGGATATTATTTACAATAGTTGAAAGTTAATATCTATATTTTTGCATAAGTTTCTAACAACTTTAAACAAAAGCAATAATTTGAAATTAAAAATTAATATTGAGTATATCAAATCAATCATAGAAATTTCTTAATCTCAAAATAACATTATTGTTTATACTATTAAAAAATTAGTAATATTACTATCAAAATAAAAAAACGAGATTAGTGAGATAGTTGATTTTAGGTAATAATGATTTAGAATTAAATAAATGAAATATTATTAACTGTAAAAAAAATATAAGTAATGAAAGAGTTGGGTTTCAGATTGTTAAAAGAATGAAAAAAATAATAGAAAAAAATATTTTATTATTTTTCTTAGCAATGCGTCTCTTCATGAGATACATTTTTTTATTATTTTTTTTTTATTGAATGTGTGTGTGTGTGTTTTTTTTTTTATTGAATGTGTGTTTTTTTTTAATGAATGTGTCTCTTATTGCTTTTTCAAGAGACACATTCAGTATGGAAAAAAAAAAATAATAAAACAAATAAGTTTCAAAACCTCCCCACAAATCTAAATAACCCAGAAAATCACATATTTAAAAACCTATTCATATTTGTCAGCATCTTCCATTTTCTTTTTAAAAGATAATGGAACTTCAATGCCATCATAAGATATGATGACATGGGCTTCTATTAAACCCATATATCTCATAGGATGGATATAATCCTCCCACTACAATGAGGCTCTCTCAACTATTGAGAAGGATTTTTAATAGATGTGCTAGTACCATCTACAACTTTTGCTGATGTACTAGCATTTTCAACATTGTTTGTTGAAGTACTATTATTTTCATTGGAAATTTCACTTAAAATTGATTTATTGTGTGGTTTTTGATCTCTTATATGATTTTCCTATAAGAATATGACATTTGTCGATACACACACCTTGTTCTTCGTAGGAGACCATCTCTGGTTTCTTTGAGATAGCTTACAAATAGACAGACCCTCGAATGAGATTCCAATTTCATTGGATTTGTTGTCAGCACATGTGCTAGATATCTCTAAATTCTTAAATGTTGTAAACTACTACCTTTTTTTAATCCAAAAGGTGTTTCATAAACACTTTTGGATGAAACGTTGTTCAGTATATATACTACAAGCTTTCGGATGTGCTCGGGCAGGTTAAGAGGATTGACAAATTTTGAGCTTGATATAAGGAATTTGAGGCTCAAATTTTAAGGTAAGGAAGTTAAGATGTTTATGATCAAGTTTTTAGAAGGAAATCTTACAAAATAATGCCTAGATTTTAAGTTATTCATGCTAGAAGTTGAATATGGAAATTTGGTGGTTGAATAAGCAGACAGCTGCTTCTAAGGGACAAGCAAGCAACTGGCAGTCCAGGTTAGCGTTGGTGAGCACGCATGAGTATGCAGGGTTGAGTGCAAGGCACTGACTGTGGTGTGTGCATGAAGTAAGTGCACGACTAGGAGGGAGGAAGCCATTGACCAAAGGCGTTGAGGGAAACGTAGGCAAGTGCTCGACGCATTGACATAGTCCACGTGTCTTAGCATCTAAGTGAGTGTTTTGATCGCATTACCACCCACTAGCTGATCGTAAGGTAATATTAAGTAAGTTTCTAATGCATTAGGCTATGTGAAGCATAAGCTCTAAAGGGAGCTAGTGGCATCAACCAAAAGTATTCATTAATGTCACAGGGCAAATGCCAATAAAATAAGCCTATCATCCATGAGGAATTAGCCTAAGACTGTGAGTGACAAAGTTTATGAATGTTTTATCTTGTGTGTTTTCGACGCATGAATTACCATTGAGCTAGTTTTCCAAGATGTATTCCTAACCATGTTCCATGTATGAACTTTTAACCTTGCGATGAGTTTTCTAAGTAAAACACGATTTCCTTAAGCATTACTTTGATGCATGCTCTAGTATGAGAATAGATGTGTTGACACATGATCTAATCTTTTCTTCAACATTGAGTTTTATGAAGCATGCGTTAACAAATATTCATTTACTCGAAGGGAAACTCAACATGAGGAATTCCTTGAGCAGAAGCAGATCGTCCAAATTCCATTGTGATTGAACGCATACATTTACAGTTATATAAGAAAATTATGCAATGAAAGTAAATTACAACATGCTTTTCAAATAAAATACATAGTTTAAGGGATATTACCTTTGAAGAGAACTTCTTCTCGTATCCTTCGAATGGTCACGAACTCTTCGATTAAACAGCAAAAAGGACTTAAAGGCCTTCTCCAAATGGAAGAGAACACTACCACTCGGCTTCCTCAGCTTGCTTAGGGTGAGAACCTAGGAGTGGTGAGCTCTGACTATTTTGGTTAAGAGAATATTTGTGAGTTTGGAAGAGGAAGACGATTGAAGAAGAAGCACTATCGCATAGCAAACTTTTCGATAGGACAGTCGGTGAACAACTCTCATCGACGAGATCTACACAATAATTGATGACAACAACCAAATCTACGCAGATCTCATCGGTGGTTGGGCAGGACTAGCTTGAATTCACGTTTAGCAACAGACGAACGACCATCGGCGATAGCGCAATGGTGGTCAAATGGTTGCGATAAACATAAATCATCGGAGAGAGATGTATGGACAACATGACGAATGGTCCACTGATCGGTAAGCGGTGGCGAGCGATAATGTTAGACGGAGCTAGTGAGTGGCTGAGGATGTGCAACTGGCTAGATGGAGGTTGCAGATCGAAAATGGGAGAGAGAGATGGCTAGCGTGAGAGGGAAAGGAGGAAAGAAAGAAGATGGTCTCGCTTTGTGCAGCTCAAATGGCTTAGATGACTAAAATGACTCGTTCTGTTTCTTTACCTAATATATATAATTACTCCATATTAAAACCCTAATTTTGACTTCCCAGTAAGTATCTATTTTCCTTTTCCTTTCTCCTTAAATTTTCCAATCCCACACAAATTTTTAAATTCAAAATTCGCATATATCAGTTGAATTTAATCCAAATTTATGAAATCTTTTATCAATTTATGTTTTAAATTGAATTATTTTAATCTAATAATTGATTTTTTCCTGACAATACAAAATGTAATCCAAATAATTCAAGATAATTGAATTAAAATTACTTGAAAATTCGGGATCCCATGAAAAGCTGACAATAAGTGTCCTAAATTATTAATTAGGATTCACATCATAACTAAATTTTATGTCGATTAACAAACAATGTAATGCATTAGCTAATTAACCTAAATACATGAATTAAGGTCTAGGACTACATTATGACAATTAGCTATTGGAAAATTCAATTAATCAATTGATTATTCTTTATCCCTAGGCTACTCAAGACAACCATATATTGTTACCAGAAATGCAATGAAAATAAACATAACAACCATATGCAGTTAGCAGGAACGTCGTGAAAACAAAGATACACCCAATAGATAACCCATGCTACTTTGGCAACCACACCTAATAAATTACAGAGATAAAACTGCAAGAGAGATAGAAATAGGGGCATTCAACAACAAATTCTCTCATTAAAGCTAACAGAGTTCATCCAAATTCATGAACTAAATGATACAAAAAAGATTACATACCTTGGGAATATATAATCAATACTCATAAACATCGAACCATTTACAATCCAAAAGAGACAACCTAAAATTAAGAAAATAGGTTAGAAGGTGTAGAACTCATAAAAAGGCCATAGTTCGGTATGGGCACCTCTCTCACAAACCCTTCATGAAAACCCTAAAAAAATGAAGTGACTTTTATAGAAATCGACAGAGTATCACAGTGCCACAACATTGAGGTCCTCTAAACACGGCACCGAGCCACAGCATCTTGAAGAGCCATCATTGAATACATGGGAGCTAACATGATTTGGGCCCAAAAAAATAGCTTATTTCCGTAACCAAACAAGAAATAATTGTAATAATGTAATCAAATTTAAAGAACCGAACCTTATATGAAAGGTCATAAAAGTTGGGTCGTTTAAACTTTGTTAAAGATTTTTATCCACGAATTTCAAGTAGGTACATCAATTAATATTGATTCGTGGAGCATTGGCAACATGTAGAGAGAAGAAATGAAACAAATGTCTTTTCCTTCGATTACAATGTGGTTATGCCATGTGTAGCCTGAAATTAAATAGTCATACGTTAGATCTTGGAACGGCACAAGTGGAGGGTTGCCCTTAAAATGACTCCATTCAAAACAAATAAAGCCAACATTCAATACAATTTGTTACATTGTGCTCATAATTTTATTTAATTTTATTTGTTTAAAGTTAAAAAATTAATTTAAATAGTAAAACGGTTCAAAATATTTATAAGATATAACAAAATATTAGAACTATCAATGATACACGTTGATAGATACTGATAGACTTCTATCGCTGTCTATCAATATCATTGATAGAAGTCTATCAGTATCTATCAACGTCTATTATTGATAGTTCTAAAATTTTGTTATATTTCGTAAATATTTTGATTTATTTTTTTATTTTTAAAGTTTGTGGAGTCAGAATTTGAAATTTGAAATTTTTAATGACTTTAGATGAATGATTTAATGATTTAACGTATTAATGTATTAATTAGTTTTGCAATATTTAGATGAACAATTTGTACTTTAACTTAGCACCTAAAACAAAAATGATATAATTAACGTTTTTCTTTTGTGGATGGGAGAAGCAGAAAAGTCTGATGATCAAGGACAAAACTATTTTCTTAAAAATATAAAACAAAATTATGTAGACAACCTTAAATTTAGAAATTGAGAAATCGTATCATCCTTAAATAAAATAGAATATTTGAAGGGTCAAATTTTCACTCTAATTATCGAATTCAAAAATAAAAATAAAAATATTAATTGACGTTATGTTTTTATGAAGAGGAGTATTTGAAAATTTCGAATTATTAATAAAAGTGGATCATACAAATATTAATCAAAATAATTTTTTTTAATTTTTTATTTACTGATTAAAATAATTTTATAGTCCAAAATAAATATAAAAGAAACTCTTTTTATTAACAGAAACATATATTGGAGTGTGAAAGTCGAACTTCCAATCTCTTCATGAAAAGTGTATATCCAGACCATGAATTCCAAGTCAAATTCTAAAAACAAAAACAAGTTTTTAAAAGTTACTTTTTTTTTTTTTTTTTTTACAAAACGTTGCTTGATTTTTTAGACCATTGGTAAAAAGTAGATATCGAAAGAGGAAATTTGGTAGTAGAAGTAGTATCTATATGCTTAATTTTTAAAAACAAAGAAATAAAAAACCAAATGATTATCAAACGAGATGAAATGAATGTTTGTAAACATAATATTTAAAAACTAAAAATAAAAAAATAAATGGTTACTTAGAGACTAAATATTAATTGTTTAAAACTTAGATAACAAATTGAAACTATAACCCGAAATTTAGAATCAAAATTTCCGGAAAAAAAATTAAATTTTAGGGATGACAAAATCAGAAAAATACTAAAGTCTTAAAGGGAGAAATTTTTATAAAAATATTTTAGTTTTTATGGAGAGAAAAGTGTGAGATATATTAATAAAAAGAAATAAAAGCTATGTGGTTATGAGAAAGAAATAATAATTATATAGCATAGAAACTTTTGGGGGATAGAAATATTAAATTTTAAAGAGAATTTTCAAAGAGAGAAATTTGGAAAGGAAAAAGTTCTAATGATAGCTTCTTTTCCTAGGTACATTTTAGTTCTAAAATGTTATTTTCTGATCGAGTCACACGGAGCATTTCCCATTAGGTATTTTGTCAATATCGACTTGGTCGTGGCCAAGGTCGAGCAGATGGCTTGGACCAAACCCCAAGCCACCTCTCTCTCCTGACTCCTATACCCATTTTGGTCCTAGAGTGCTATTTCTTACCCATGTCTTATTATTTTATTAGCTTTCTCACTTCTATTTGTGTTTGATCTCAATTATGCCTTAAGTCTAAAATTATCTATAGCACTACATTTTCTAGTTTTAAAAAATTGTCGAGTTTTAAAAATACTCAAAGCAAAGAATCGGTAGGTTCAAATGGGATAATTATAAGTTCCCTTTTTAAAAGCCAAAAACCGAATAGTTATCGTGCCGTTTAGTAATCATTTTGTTTTTGAAAATTAAGCATATTGATACTACTTTCTCCTCCAAATTTCTTCATTTGTTATCTACTTTTTACCAATAGTTTAAAAAACCATACCAAATTTTCATAATTAAATAAAGTAGCTTTCAAGGAGTTGTTTTTATTTTCAGAATTTCATTATGAATTGAACCATTGAACTTAAGAAAGATGCAAATCATTGTAAGAAATCTAGATGACATAGACTTAATTTTTAAAAACAAAAACCTAAAATCGAATGGTTACGAAACGAGACCTATATGTTATATATATATATATAGCTTTTAAAGTAGTATTAAATTTATAAATTTAGAGAGTATAGCTTTTATCTCAAAATATCTCTCTCTTATATACTTGGTAATTGATGTCATCAATTTCACTCCACAGTTAACAAATTAGAAGTAGGTGGTGGGGAAATAAATAAAAGTGGCTGGCAAATATGTGCATACATTTAGCATCATGAGACTATAAATACAAGTGAAAGCCTTTTGGGAAATACACACACCCACTCATCTTTCTTCTCTTTCCAAATACAAAACTAATCTTCTCAAAACCAAAAGAATGGGGAAACTTCATGGCACAGGGCTTTGCGTTCTTGTGGTGGTGGCGATTCTCGCTGCAATTCGTCTCGGCGAGGCGGTGACTTGCAATCCCACGGAGCTGAGCCCTTGTGTCGGCGCAATCACATCGTCGGCCGCACCTACAGCTGCTTGCTGCCAGAAGTTGAAGCAGCAAGAACCTTGCTATTGTGTGTATCTAAAAGATCCAAGGTTCAAACCTTATGTACAATCTCCTCGAGTTAGAGCCGTTGCTTCTATCTGTCGCATCCCTGTCCCTAGGTGTTAGAAAACTACCATGCTTTCTTATGAAATGGAAGTTGGTATTGCTATATACCAACTCAATCCCTATTACAAAATGAAACTATAAATAAAAAATGGCGTGGATTAGATTTATCTCTGTGTATGTTTCAACTTTTTTACTATGTATATCTTTTAAGTATTGGACATTTTAATACCATTAACATAGCCTTTAAACTATATAGATCTAATGCATGAATAATTTTGACTTTTAAACGTATTTTAAATTAAAAATTTGGTCTCTATGGTTTGGAAAGAAAATTATTTTAAAACTTACCATATAGTATTATGGTTCGATAATACATTCTAAATAGTTCCGATAGGATAAGAGATTATTTACGAGGGTTTTATCAAACCATAAGAACATAATTCTAATTATAAATCAAATTGACTAATTTGACAATTTAATGTTTGATAATACCTCATTACCTATTCAAAAGAAGTTGAGTTCTTATACATCGACATGCATATAATTGAAGAGAAGATAATTTTATAGCACAACATTTGAGTGTCATTAAAGGGAAGAGGATGGGCTATTGTGGATACATATTGGTGTTGTTGACCTCAAAGAATCATGAAAGAAAACATAGATATGTAGATCCAAAGCTTTTTCCCTTTCATTATAAGTTCCCATCGATCACTCTCTCATGAAGTTTTCTTTATTCGACCTCTCATGGCTTTTCTAGCACGGAAAAGTTAAATAACAACTTTTAGTTTTCGGTTTTTAAAAATGAAGTATACAAACACTAGTTTCACACTCATATGTATCTTTGTTTTTGTTATTTCCTTTCCAATAATGTTTTTAAACTTATACAAAGTTTTTGAAAACTAAAGAAAAAGATAGTAGTTTTTTATTTAGGAATCTTACAAAGAATTCAAATGCTTGTTTCAAAAAACGAATACCGACATATCGATCGTGAGAAAATAAATACAATTTTTTAAAAATGAAATTATATATCAAATATTACCTTATCTGAGAACTTAGTTTTGATTTCGAAAATACTATTTAAAAGTAGATAACAAATCAAAGAAATTAGTAGGTTAAGAAATAATGTTTATTAAGCTTAATGTTAAAAAATCAAAAGAATATTATATATATATCAGTTAGTGATATCAAAGAATATCTTACACAAGCTCCAAATGATGTGTGTTCCTCCCCTCAAGAAAACACTTTCTTGCTCATTGCCAATTAATCCCCAACTTCATTCCCTCCCTCAAAATGACTTAAATTTTAAGTTTGAAATTTTACCTTGAACTCTAAATATTTTTCTATGTTTGTGGACATGTAAATGTCTTAAATATTTTTAAATCAGGCTCCATGTAACAAATTTTGTGTTGCGAAAGATTGTGAATTAATAGAGTAAGATCACACCAACAACAAATTAGGAAGAAGAAGAAGAGTTAATGATGTTTAAGAAGAGAGAATAATGCAAAGTGATTGTTGCATAGAAAATCCGTTAATAAATTAAGATAAAAATCACGGACAATGATAGAATAACTCAACTATATGAAATAGGAATTACAAAAACTTTCTTTCTTGTACACCAAGAAGAAACTCTCTCTTATAAGATGAAACTCTTTCTATTTTATTTGTATCTTTCTCACTTGATTTGGGATGTTTTGCAAACAATGAGTACCGACCTATTAATAGTCTAAAGAATTTGGTCATCAAGTAAATTCAATGGCTCCAAATTGACCTTGATCAATTTGAAAGATCTAACTATAAAAAAATTAGCCTTCTGACAATGTGAAAGATATAGTAGACCAGAAATTGACCTTGGACAAAGTATAATATCCAATGACCACAAATTTTTTGTGCCACCAAATTACATGCTGAATTGCGCTTGCAAATTAAATAATATTATTTCAAATTTCTCTCATTATGCCTATTTAAGTAAATCTGGATCACCAAGTTTGTTTAGGGCTGTGTGTTTATACCGGATAAATAATCAATTGAACTCCATCGACATTTTAAATTTGTGAATCAAACATGGAGTCTATAATTTTTATCCGCTCAATTTAACTAAGGTTGAGCCAGCTAAATGTCATAAGTGTGGGTCTTAATAGTAGCTTATGAAAAAGAACAAAATTGTGGAGGGTGAAGTCTTATTTGTTTTCAATGTTTTGTAATTAACATTTTCCCCATAAAAAGCTTTGAGAGCTTCTTGTAGGTGTGATTCGTAAACATTTTTCTTGAGAGAAACGTGAGAATTTTTTTTTTTGAGTCGTTGTAAACTCTTGTATTCTTACTTGAAATAATATAGCTTGGTGTCACATCTCTTTCCTTTTTTATTTTATTTTATTATTGTTCTTGTTGCTTGAAAGTTTAAATTGGCTACTATCAACCATATGAAATGAGGTAATTATTCGAAGTTATTACAATGAAAGAAGTTGTGATGAAGCTATAAATCATGATAGCATCTTCGAAGATATTACAATGAAGGTTAATTTTCGGAAGCCCGTGACAAAAAGAGCAAATTTTCATCATTATCAAAATTTAATGCTCCATATCTTCTTCCTTTTCTTATTTTATTTTTGAAAGAAACCCATAAGAGAATAATAATTATTAGGCATTTCAGAACATCTCAATTAGGTGGATACATACTTACCGCCTTCCTCATATTCTTCATAAGGCTCCAAATCTTTACAATGTTGTCCACTTTTAGTATAAACTTTCACGATTTTACTCCTACTTTTAACTTAAAATCCTCATGTCAATAAAAATATATTTTTTTTTACTTATATATACTCACGATCTTTCTACGATACAACAGACATAAAGGCTTGGCACATTCAAAACATCAAGTCCATTAAAGCCATAACATTTGGTGTTCGTAGTTTCTAATTTCTTCAGGAACTACCGTTATTACATATCTTTCATGGTTCATCAGTTACTTATACCGCCAAAAAAATGCTTGATTTGTTGTTGAATAGAAGCATTTTTTGAGCTAGCTTTAAGCACTTAGTGGGCTTCCGTTTCCTTTATATAAGGTAATTGATGTTATGAATTTGGCTGCACTCGTAACAGATCCCATGCATGCAAGTATTTTGTGAACAGCTTCAAACTTTACAAGCCTATAAATTAAACCAATTCCTCTCTTTCTTTTCCCCATATACACATATCACAGTCCTCTCAAAAACCGCAAGAATGAAGAAAGTTTCAATTTCAAGTCTTTTCCTTTCGGTGTCGGTGATGGCAATGGTGATGGTGGCGCTTATCACCGGAGCTCGACCAGCAGATGCAGTGAATTGTAACCCTATGGAGATGAGAGCATGTCTTCCTGCATTCGAGTCGTCCGAGCCACCGACCGCTGAATGCTGTGAGAAAGTGAAGGAGCAAGAGCCATGCTTATGTGAATACCTCAAAAGTCCAGTATTTAAGCCTTATTTAGAATCTCCCAATGCTAAAAAGATTGGTTCTTCCTGTGGTGTTGCCTTCCCCACCTGCTAGAACTAGAATCTCTCTGTACTTTGGTTAGGCTTTTGTGTGAAATGAAAAAGTGTATCCACCAACTTAAACTAATATAAAAAGCATACTATAAATAAAAGAGAATGACAGGATATTTTCTCCCTATGTTTCAATATATATATTATAAATCATTCCACAAATTGCACATAGCACAAGTTAACTATAAAATAATGTCCATCAAGTTTTTGAAAAAAAAAGTAATTACAATTGGTAGCACTTTTAGGAATAATAATCAAGTGTATAACATGATTTAAAAAAATTGCAAATATAGACAAGTCTATCCACGATAGACTTCTATCGTTGATAGACTCTTGCCAATGATATGATTTATCACTGATAGACTCTTACCAATAATATGCTCTATCATTGATAGACTATTTAAATTTGGTCATATTTACATTTTTTTTACATCATGTTATATTTGTTAATAATTTGGGTCTATATTTGCAACTTTCCCAAAAAGAAAAGAACACACGAAAACACATTCGCCCGTTTGATAACATTTTCGTTTTCTGCTTCTTTTCTTATATCCTATTTTTTCAAAAACTATAAATAAAAATGTTTGATAACTATTTTTATTTATTGATTCTTGAAAGAAAACAAAAAAAAAACAAAAACAAAAACTTTTTTATATCCATTTCTTCTTTCTTGTTTGTTGTATTTTTTTTTGCTGGTCTATCCGTTTATTTTAGACTTAAAATATAATTTCATTATGTAAAATAAAAAATATATAATATGCATTAAAGTATAAAAAATAATTAGAAAACATTTATATTATCAAATACATATAAGTCCCAATGCAAAATTAGCAACAATAATATAATTGTTTCTATGATTCATATGTTGCTAAAATTTGATTTTCCATATTATTTATCATTCAAGTATTTGTCTTGAACTTGATCGATGTCGATTTAACTCCAACTCAATGAGATTATTATGTAAATGTCGTGTTTGTAAAATATTGATGTAAAATAAAATGAATGTTCTAGTAAACAAGATTTATATATTATAAAATTCTAACTAGTTTCAAATGTACTGAAAATAAAAATTATAAATTAAAATAATATATGAATATGTATATTGAAAATGTTGAAATTTGAAATTCAAGAATTCAAAAAGTATTTAAATATATCTATTGAAACTTCAAATAATATATAAATCTAAAAATTAGAAAATTTAAATTAAAAGTTAAACTAATATAAAAATATTATCTTGGATTGAATTTGAACGAGAAATGTTTCGATCTTTAAGAACTAGTACATTTTTAGAAAATTCATTGAAATAATTTTTCTTAGTTCTCAACAAAAATTGACCATTGAGATTTAGATTAAAAGTTAACTTTTTCATCCTATCGATTGTTTTGAGCTTTTGCAATGAAATCTCGAGTAAGATTAATATAAAAATTCTATATAACTAGGCTTTTTCAATAAAATTCCGTGCAAGAATAATATCGAGATTGTATATATTTCTTTAATTTTTCTTTTCTTTCTTTTTTTTTTTTTTGTGCAAGATTTGTTCTTTTCCAAAATTTCAAAATGATAGTGCAACCCTCTAAGATCCAACTGGAAAATCCATTTGATAATTGATAAATCCATCTAAAATATAGGAAATTCAAATAATCTTTGAAACATAAATTGGATGAAAGATTTGAAAAGTTACATAATATTTGATAAGAATAAGAGAAAATAAGATTTGAAAAGACTACCTAATATTTGAAAAAATTAGTAGAATTATAGTATTGATCTGCACAAGATTTAATCGAGAAGACTCGAAACAATCGATAAAATGAAAAAAAAAAAAATCTTTTATCTAAATCTCAATAGTCGATTTCGGTAGAGATGAATCGAGAAAAACTAAAATAAAAAGGTTGTTATTTATTAAAGATGAAAACTTTAAGGAACTAATTATGTGACAATTTCCCGATGTGAACCCATAAGGTGAGAGGAGTAAATTATGCATACTACTACCATCACTACCAACACAACAACAATGGAATATTTAGAATTTTTTTTTTTTTTATATTTTAGAGAAGAAAATTAGAATTAAATCGTTTAATTGAAATGGACTATTTTGATTTATTACGTTAAACAGCGAATAACAGAACAGGATGAAACAATATTTTCTCAAATTTGGGTTATTTTAAAAATTTAGAAATAAGAAACAAACAAATTTATTTCATACTCCATAAAAAAAATGAGAACTTTATGATCAAATGACCCTATAAAAATCATTATTTAGAGTAGACACGAAAGCAAGCATAGTTGATGGACAGTAGAATACGTTGTTAACTATATATGCGTGAACTTCTGAGTAAATGGAGGCTCTTTTTGTTATGTCTCTTTGGGTATTATATAAAGGATCATTTCTCCTATTTATAACTAAAGCCAACTCAAGCAAACCAATTTAAAGAGAGGAGAGTGATTCTAAGATATAATAATTTTCTGTTCTTGTGCATTCTTCAGTTTTGTAAGATATCGAAGTTTCTTTCTTTGAAATTGGGAGATAATAAAGTTAGCCAATAGAGCTTTGATCTTGATTAAATTTTCAATGGAAGAATCCATCGAGCTCTTAATAGATATAGTCTTTTTAACGAACCGACTCCCTAGTACTTATGTTATGCAGTCACTACATGCATGCACAAACAGATTAAATCAGTACATTTTCATGATTTGGTAAAAACCAACTAAATACTATAAAATAAATAACTGAAATTTATTTAACAGAGTACCCTTAATGCCATAAAACAAAACTAGAAAAGTCTCAATAAAAAAAAAATTAAAAGTATAAATACCAGAACTCTAAATTCAAACATGAAGACTAGAAAATTTAAAACATAAATCATGAAAACATGAGAGGAAACATTGACTGGTCCTAGTAGCTCGATCACATTCTGCTTGTCATTCGCTGGCGTACCCTTACCTTTTCTTGAAAAAGAAACATGAGAAAAAATGAGTATAAAATATTCATTAAGTAACCCCACTACCAGGGTCAGGCTAAGCATTTATGTCCAATAAATCAATATGAACTAAACATCGTGAGCTAGTGGGATCTAATATGAAGTGCTAAAGTTGTACATGGACACCCACCCTACCATAGGTGAGATGTACTCATATCAACTGGTGAATCCGAAAGAACACATAACTGGTGGACCCGAAGGCACACGTAAACTAGTGGACTCGAAGGCACATATATCTGATGGATCCGAAGGCGCACATAATCTGGTGAACCCTAAGGCGCAAATAATCTGGTAAACCCTAAGGCACAAATAATTGAATATGAGGTGTACATAGCTACGGGTAGAAGGACATTGTCACTAATTTGGTTTTCAAGAAACATGCAATAAAATGTCCCTTATCATGAAATCATGACATAACATAAATTCATGATTCATAGCATAATATCTCATAACTCATAGCATTAACTAAATTCTTTTAAAAAATAAAAAATATATCTCTTTTGAACTGTTAGGAAAAACCAAAAATAATATTTTAAATCTATTTTGCATGGCACAAAGACAGCTCCAACAGTATGTAGTATCGCCATTCTTATTAGGCTCATGCCTAATTATCCTTTCTAATAAGTTCATAAAATCTCAAAACCAACACTACAAGAAATTTGGGCTTTGATGTCGGTTGGAAAAAACTAAAAACGGATGCACTATGTCGATTTCATAAAAAAAAATGGATCTTTAATGTCGATTTTAAACCAATATTATCGGTTCGCCTACAATGTTGGTTTCAACATTGTAGGTATAGTTTTTTAATCATCATATTTTGTTTCCTTCCCTCCCCCATTTTCATTTTCCTCTCAAATTTTGAAGCTGAATTACTAATATATATTATATCTTTAGGGTTTTAAGTTTACACCCTTTAGTTCTGCTACTCGTATGCTCTTGCCATCTACCTTTCGTGCTCTCTAGTCCTTCACCCTCTTGCGAGTTGCACCTGCCACCTACCTTTCACGCTCTCCAGTCCCTCGAGTTTTTCTGCTTCAGCCTTCGTCTCTAGTTTTGGTAAATATCAGTCAAGTTGCAATAAGGACTAAAGGACCAATGTTGCAAAAATGCTCTCGTTTCCCCATATTTTCTATGCATTTGAAGTATTTCAACATTTCTAATATATTGTTAGGCCTCTTATCAAGCATTTGTACAAGAGAAGGGGTAAGGGGTAAGGGGCAAAAGAGGAATACCACAGACATAGCTTAGGCTGATAGTTAGGTTGTGGGATCTTGGGCTATACGTTTTGTATGGGATTTTGGGGATTGGAAGATATTTAAACGTTTTGTTGCTTAGGGTTAGTTGTCTTGTCTTTTCAATTTGTGAACATTGAGTTTTAGAAGAGGGGAGTCCTTTTTTGGCTGGGAGAAGGTTGTTGGAGAACTGGTATTTGTCTGTGTTTAATATTTGCAGGGCTTAGACTCGTTTTGAATATTATTATAGTAAGGCAAGGAACCTTACAAGTGGTATCAAAGCCACGAAAATCTTTGTGGAAGGAAAAGAAAATAATGCAGAAACATATGGAAGAGCGTTTGAGCACAATGGAGAGTGACATTGGACTCATCAAGCAGGAGCTGAAAAGGCTTCTGGTGTTGGAAAAGTCGATGGATAAGAACCAGATCATGATGGTAGAGATGTACGGGGATCGCAATAACTCTCAAGGAACCGCCATAGGAAAAATAAATGTGAAATCAGATATGGACTAGGAAACAATCGGAAAGGAAGGCGAAGGAGAGATGTTACGAGGGAGAGAGCATGGGGATGAGCAAGAGTGGATTAAGTTAAAAAAACTCGAGATCCCCATCTTCAACAGGGAAGACCCAGATGGGTGGTTTTTTAGGGTCAAGCCCTACTTCCAGTTGCATTTGCTATCAGAGAAGGAGAAGTTGAAGATAGTCGTGGTGAGCATGGCAGGGAAGGTGCTGAACTGGTACCAATGGGTGGAGAATTAGAGAGAGTTTAAATTGTGGAAGGAGCTCAAGGAGGGTATTTACGTGCATTTTCGGTCACGGAAACAAGGGACAACGTGCATCCATTTGTTGGCCGTAAATAAAGAGGGAACAGTCACCGAGTACTTACAACATTTCAAAGAGCTATCTATTCGTTACCGGTCCTGGTGGAGGATATCCTGGTCAACACTTTCACGAATGGGTTGGACCCAGTTATACGGACCAAGGTGTTTGCAATGAGGGTTGTGGGCCTAGAGGAGATGATGGACGCGGCCTAATTGGTAGAGGAAAGAATTGCAGCGGGAAGGTCGATATAAGGACCCTATGGAAAAGATGGAAAAACGACCTAGAAGGCAACAGTCAAAGGCCCAGAGGGAAATACCACACAAATGGTCACGTGGGTAGAGAGAATGCCAAAATTAAACAACAACCCTAGAACAAATAGATGGGAAATACCTTTTAAGAAGTGAACAGACTCTGAGTTGCAGGCAAGAAGAGAAAAGGGTTTTTGTTACCGCTGCAACGAGCCGTTCAGCAAAGGACATCACTTTAAAAATAAGGAATTGCACCTCTGTGTAATGGTGGACGAGGTCGAAGATCTGGAAATGGAGGACATGCAAGTAGAAGATCACATGTTGGAGGTCAGTCCGGTGGTTGAGTTGTTGTTGAACTCGATAGTGAGTTTAACTGCTCTTAGTACTTTTAAGCTCAAGAGGAAGATCGGGGAGTAGAAAATCATGGTGGATTGCAGAGCAACGCATAACGTAATAGGACAACAGGTGGTGGAAAGAGTCGTAGCCTAGAATTAAACAGTAAGACCTTCTGTTTGCCTAGAGATTCTTTTCATATAGACGCTTGTCATGCCATCACTTCGTGCATTCTTTGTAAATTTTGGTATTTTCATACGCCTGTAGTCTCCATTCATCCAGCTCAAGTAACTGAAGTTTTCTCTCTTCCCCTACAGCCTTAAGATCAAAGTTATGCTTTTTAACTGCCCACATTACCTTATACTCTAGTTCCAGCGGCAGATGATAAGCCTTTCCAAACACCGGCTTGTCTGTTTGTCTGGGGGTGATATGCGGTGGCGATCTTATGGTGTACATTGTATTTGATCAGCAGTTTGTTAATGATACGATTCACAAAGTGGGTCCCTTCGTCACTTATTATGGCACGTAGAGTGCCAAAACAAGTGAAGATGTTTCACTGCAAGAACTTGGAGACTGTTGCTGCATTGTTTGCAACGCATGAAACCACTTCAATCCATTTGGAAACATAGACGACGCCAACATAATGTATTTATGACTATTTGACGATGGAAATGGTCCCATGAAATCTATACTCCAGACATCAAATAGTTCCACTTCCGATATGATGTTCATTGGCATCGCATTTTTCTCTGAAATGTTTCTAGTGCGTTGGAACTTTTCGCATTTCATAGAATATTCTCGTGCATCCTTAAATAGAGTTGGCCAGTAATACCCGTTTTGCTAAACTTTTGCCGCTGTGCTGTCCCCCGAAATGCCCTCCATATGGTGATTCATGACATTGAAAAAGTATGCATTGAAAAGCAGTCTCTGGAACACAGAGTCTCAATATGTGGTCTGGTCCCCTTTTGTAAAGATTTAGCTCGTCCCAGTAGTAGAATTTGCATTCATGAATGAACTGTTTCTTTTGATGGGATGTGTAATTTTCCGGAAATTATTTGTAGACCAGGAAGTTGACAATATTTGCATACCAGGGTAGTTCCTTAATCTTAAGTAACTGCTCGTCAGGGAATGATGTGTTCACCTCCGACTAGATGCGATCCACTTCCGGATTCTCTAACCTTGATAAATGGTCAGTGACCTGTTCTTTGTTCCCTTGCAGTCGATTATCTCCATATTAAATTCTTAGAGTAGGAGAACCCATCGAATTAGTCTCGGTTTCACATCTTTTTTGGTCATTAAATATCTTATCGTCAAGTGGTCGGTGTGGACTACAACTTTTGATACCAACAAGTAAGGTCTGAATTTTTCAATCGCAAAAATTACCGCTAAAAGCTCCTTCTTGGTGGTGGTGTAGTTTACCTGCGTGGAGTTCAATGTTCTGCTGGCATATGCGATGGGGTGTAACATTGTTTTTACTTTTTATGCCAAGACTGCCCCCATCGCATATCCGTTGACATTGCATATCAACTCAAATGGCTTTGTCCAATCGGGTGTGATCAAAATTGGCACTATAGTCAATGCGTCCTTTAATGCTTTCAATGCGGTGAGGTAGTATGGATCAAAGTCAAAAGGTCTATCAACTTCCAACAACGCATTTAGCGGTCGAGCTATTTAGGAGAAGTCCTTCACAAATCTTTTGTAGAACCCTGCGTGTCCTAAGAAACTCCTTAAAGATTTCACATTTGATGGAGGTGGAAGTTTTTCTATGGCTTCAATCTTTGCTTTATCCACCTCTAGCCCATTCTTTGAAACCTTGTGCCCAAGCACAATTCCTTCTTTAACCATGAAATGGCACTTTTCCCAGTTCAGCACCATATTAGTCTCTTCACATCTTTTCAATATATTCTCTCCAAAGTTTTCAGACAGATTTCATATGTTTGCCCATAGACTGAGAAATCGTCCATAAAGATTTCAACTGAGTCTTCAAGGTACTCGGAGAGATTGCCATCATACACCTTTGAAACATGTTGGGCGCATTGCATAGTCCGAAAGGCATGCATTGAAAGGTAAACGTTCCATATGGACAGATGAACGTGGTCTTTTCTTGATTCTCTGGTGCGATCATAATCTTGTTATAGCCTACATACCCATCAAGGAAATAGAAATAGTCAATCTCTGATAGTCGATCGAGCATTTGATCAATGAAAGGTAAAGGGAAATGATCTTTCTTTGTCGCCACGTTGAGTTTTCTATAGTCCATACAAATCTGCCAACCTGTGACAGTCCTCATGGGGATTAACTCGTTGTTTGCATTAAGGACTACTATCATCCCGCCCTTCTTGAGAACGCATTGTACGGGGCTAACCCACATACTATCGGTGATAGGGTATATAATGTCGGCATTTAACCACTTGATGATTTCTTTTTTAACAACTTCTTTCATTACAGGGTTCAACCTGCGTTGATGTTCTATCGAGCCTTTCTTGTTTTCTTCAAGCCGAATTCTAAGCATGCAGTACGTCGAGCTAATACCTCTGATGTCTGCGAGCGTCTGTTCGATTGCTTAGATATATTTCTTCATGATACTGAGCAGCACAGTTTCTTTTTCTTTGGGTAATGCAAAGGATATGATTACTGGCAATGTTTCATTCTGGCCAAAGAAAACGTACTTCAAGTGATTTGGTAGAGTTTTCAAATCAAGTGTAGGTGGTTGGTATAAGGAGGGTTTCTGTGTTTTTCTTTCTTCATCCAAATTCAACATTTCTTCATTGTTCATTGTTTCTGTTATTGCATGGCAAGTTTGTAAGGATGTTGTCGCATCCTCTCTTTCTTCATTTTCTTCCTTGAAGGCCCAATCTTCAATGCAAATGTGTTCATCGTTGGAATCTGATAAGCCTTCATCTTTTGGGAACTCCATTACATTGATAATATTAATCCTATGCTTCTTTCCATTGATACTCATTGTGATTTCTTCCTTGTGCACATCTATTTGAGCACGACCAGTAGATAAGAATGGTCGTCCCAATATGAATGGCACATCTTTATCCCCCTCATAATCTAGAATAATGAAGTTTGTAGGTAGAATGAATTTGTCGATTGTTACCAAAACATCCTTTAATTTTTCTTCAGGGTGTACCATGGACCTATCTGCAAGTTGAAGAGTCACCGTTGTGGGTTTTAGTTGACCTACATTCAATTGTTTGAAGATTGAAAGGGGTATTAAGTTTATGCTTGCCTCAAGGTCGCACAATGCTTGAACAATGTAGATCCCTCCTATTGAGAAGGGTATTGTAAAGCTGCCTGGGTCACGCATCTTTGGTGGGATTATAGTATTTGATTCTTGTGTTAATGCCACCATGGCAAATTTTTCTATGCTTCTCTGCTTCGAAACAATATCTTTCTAAAACTTGGAATACACCGACATCCGATCTATCGCTTCTATAAATGGAATATTTATGTGTAGTTGTTTCAATTTTTCCAGGAAGTGATGATATTGACCTTTATCGTTTTGCTTCTTTTTCAGTCTTTGAGGGAATGCAGGTAGTTTTACTTTTACTGTTTTATTGTCCGGAGGTTTAGATGTGATCATATCTTCAGGTTCCATAGTCTCAGACTTCTTTGACTCAGTTTGCAACAATGGTTTCTTTGATTCAATTGCATGTTGCTCCATTGAATCGGTCTTGCTAGGCTACTTCCTGACTTCTACCGTCGCCTTTCCACTTCTTATGATAACTGCTTGGCAGTGTTCTTTCCCTATATTCCCTGGATTGCGTGGAATCTCAGTTGAGCTAGGCAATGTCCCTTGCGGTCTGTTCTTCAACTCTTCAACAATTTGTCCTATTTGAATTTCCAAATTGCGGATGGATGTGGCTTAGTTCTGAAGGATTGTTTCATTCTTTTCGATGTATTGCTTTAACAAGTTCTCCAGGGATGATGATGGTGGTGTTTGAGAGCTACTAGCTTGTTGTTGCTGTTGTCTGTTAGTTCTTTGGAAAAATCCTGGTGGTTCTTCTCTTTACGCCATAGGCTGACTGCCTTGTTATTGGTTGTTCTTCCTAGCGAAATCAGGGTGGTTTCACCACTCTGGGTTGTAGGTTTTTGAAAAAGGATTGTTTTTTACAAAGTAGATTGATTGGGGATTTCGTGGACACTCCTCAATAGAATGCAGTTCTTCACATGCAATGTAGTTGGTGCTTGTTTGTTCTAGTGCATTGACTTGCCCACTTTGAGTTATGGAATTTTTAATTGCGGTGCCTTGCAACAAATTTATCATCGCATTCATCTGATTTTGCAATGACGCGATGGCACTATTACTTGTATTACCTTCTCTGGATTTTTCTATTTGATCACTTTCTTGCCAATCTTCGTGGTTTTTTCGAGATGCGATCAAGAATTTTCTTTGCCTCATCATATGTCTTGTTCAGCAAACCTTCTTCTGCTGCCGCATTGGAAGCTTTCTATGATGCAGAATTGAGTCCATGATAGAAAATTCCATTTGGAGACAATCCGGCAATCCATTGTGTGTGCAGTCGCGTACGAGTCTCTTGAATCTCGCCCATGCGTCATTGAGCGGTTCATCTTCTTCTTGTTCAAAATTTGTGATTAATTTCCTTCTTCTGGCATTCTTTGTGGGAGGGAAATACTTCTTCATAAACTTCTCCACAACTTGTTCCCATGAAGTTATCTCTCCTAGTTCGAGAGAGTATGCTCATTTTCTTGCTTTGTCGCATAGTGAAAATGGAAATAACGTGAGTCGAACCTCTTCTTGGGAAATATTAGGGAACGCAAAAGTGTTACAAATTTCAATGAAGCTTTGTAGATAGTGATGGAATTCGAGACATACGCAGCGGAAAAAGGACCTAATTACACTCTAATTGCTTTTAATTTAAAGGAAAAAACATGCAATTTGAAGGGAAAAAAACAATAATTAACTTATCTTTGAAGCTCCCAAGAACCGCTTTTCCTTGCTGAATCTCGACCCAAACTCTTTCGGACCACCACTAGAGTTGACCTATTATCCTCTGGACTCAGAACCGAGTTTTGGGACCCGGTGGATGAAGAAAACCGAGAGAAAGAAAGAGATGGAAAAAAGAAATGGAATTTTGGATTAGGTTTGGGTTTTAAATTTTTCTCCATAAAAATATGATTTTTCTAGTCCAATTTTACAAAAAAAAATTTGACAAAATGGAAAAACCTTTTTCATTCAAAATGAAAGCCCATTTTATAGAAAAAACCATGCAACAATTGCATGAACCAAAATCCATAAAAACCCAACACCTATAATCTACTATCTTAGTGAGCTTAATGTCTCTACTATAAGCTAACACCTAGCCCACTATTTTGTTAGTAGAATTATCCAACAAAATTTTGGATTTTCCCGCTAACTTTAGTCAAAGGGCAAAATAGTCATTTGTTCAAAGTCAAACTTTGACCAAAAAGTAAACATTTTGACTTTTTATGATTTTTTCCGTGTTGACTAATTTTGACCTCCCGAGCATGAATCCACATTCATTTTCTAGAAATTTAAATCACAATTGAATATAAAGTCGGTCAAAGTTTGACTTTTCAAAGTCAAAAGTCAACTTTTTGACTTTTTACATCTTGACCATTTCCATCGTTTCCGAACTTCTGAATATGAACATATTCATATTCTTGATATTTAAATCACATTTAAATATTAAAGCTGTATCTCTAAACTGAAAAAACCCGACCACTATATCACATATACTTGTCGGTTTCTCTCTCTTCACCAAATTCGAACAATTCAAATTATTCTATCATAATGTTTTAAGTTTATTCCATATGAGCTAGTAGGAAAACCTAATGGACCTATAGAACATGGGCTCCAACAATCCGAGATTAGCTAGTTAAACTCTTTAGACAAAGCTAATCAACATTCATTAACTAACGGGTCATTCCAATATAGTTCCGTAGTTGCACTCCGCTCACTATAGATATATTTGTGTCCATTTGATACAACCATGATTAGTAAGCTAATCCTTCACAGGTTGTTTGTAATCTCGGCTGGGTCATAAAAACCGTTTTACTCCCAAGACTACATCTTGTTCTTTAAGTTCCATTGATCCTCTAATGAACAATTGGTTTAAGGTCCAACCTATAAACCGAATCCCTCTCGGGCCAAGGAGAGGGTGGGGCCCCTTGTTCAACACCTGGATTCAGTACTAAAGGGAACAACCTATCTACTATCTATATAATGGGTATGAGTGAATTCCGTCTTGCGCCCTATGTTCCCAACTATCCACTCGATCTTACCCCTGAAATGGGAGGCTTATTAGGCCAACGATATTGAGTTGCCCTCACCTATGCAGATCTAAGGATAATTCCGAGTGAACATAAGTTCATAGTTAGCTCAGGATTAAGATAAGTTACCTAGGTCATCAATTAATGTAATAGTCAGTTTTATACATAAAACGACATTTAGAACGTAAAAAGTGACTATTTCATGGTTCAGTCTTATGAAAACTCATTGCATAGGATGCCCCCACTCACATATCTCTATATGAATGATTCAGGATCGCATCGTTTGTACTAACTACAAAGTGGGCCGCATCCATAGTGTCCTCAGAATAAGGCGGCCAACCTTATTCATATAATATAGACCATTTTGGCTATATATTTCAACTTGATTCACATTTATGTCACTACAAAAAGTTCAAACTACATTAAATAGCCTTAGGACCTTAGTTTATTGGATTCAAGATTACAATTTCAATAACAACTTTATCGAAAAACAAAACAGAATATGTTTATTAATTTATAAACTACGAGTTTTAGGATATAAAATCCAACAAATTCCCACTTGGACTAAAACTCCTAATGGAGTATCACAATGTTGAATTTAAGTGAGAAAAAAATGAGTACAATAAACATGTGAATACAATAAACTAGGGCATATACCCAAAAGTTATCCCAGTTGTCCTAGTTTACAAACTTCATAGACCTAGACTCTGTAGGTGACCTTCAACACTTTATCCGTCAGGGCTTTTGTAAAAGGATCAGCAATGTTTTGCTCAGAAGATATCTCGGTTACTACAACGTCTCCACGATGTACAATCTCCTGGATCAGATGTTATTTGCGCTCAATATGCTTACAGCGCTTGTGGCTTCTTGGTTCTCTTGAATTTGTAACTACACCACAAGTAGCTACGTATTCAGCTTCCATTATGGAGTCAGCTATACAGGTTTGTTTTACACTTCTCCACACTACTGCTCCTCCGTTAAGAGTGAACATTGATCCAGATGTAGACTTTCTAGCATCTTTATCAGTTTGAAAATCAGAGTCAGTGTATCCAGTAAGGATCAAATCCTTAGTACTATACACGAGCATGTAGTTCCTCATTCTCCTAAGATACTTGAGGATATTCTTAACGACAGTTCAATGATCATATCCAGGATTGGACTGATACCTACTGACTATCCCTACTGCGTAGCATATGTCAGGTCTAATACATAACATTGCATACATCAGGCTCCCCACTGCGGAAGTATAGGGAATGTGTCTCATATCCTCAACCTCTTGAGGTTTCTTAGGACATTGATCCTTTGACAAATGAATTCCATATCTGTAAGGTAACAGACCTCTTTTGAATTCCCTGTATCTTATACTTGAAACATTTTTGTTCTATATAAGTTGCTTGAGACATGGCTAGTATTCTGTTCTTGTGGTTCCGAATAATCTGAATCCCCAGAACATATTGTGCATTTCCTAAATCTTTCATTTGGAACTGCGTTGCTAGCCATTTCTTGATGTTAGTTAGGTAACCTACTTCATTCCCAATGAGTAGAATATCGTCAACATAAAAAACTAAGAACGCTATATTAGAATTGACGATCTTCTTGTAAACACAAGGCTCATCAACATTCTGTACAAAGCCATAAGATTTGATCGCAATATCAAATCTTATATTCCAAGATCTAGAAGCTTGTTTCAACCCATAAATGGATTTTTGAAGCTTACAAACCTTTTGTTCTTGACCCTGTGCAATAAACCCCTCTAGTTGAGCCATGTAGATGCTCCCCTCAAGATCCCCGTTTAGAAAGGCTGTCTTGATATCCATCTACCAAATTTCATAGTCATAAAGGTGGCAATGGATAAGAGTATTCTAATCGACTTAAGCATGGCAACGGGAGAGAAAGTTTCTTCATAGTCCACTCCCTCTCTCTGGGTATAACCCTTTTCCACAAGACAAGCCTTAAAAGTCTGTACTTTACTGATTTGGTCTCGTTTTCTCTTGTAGATCCACATACAACCAATTGATTTTACATCATTTGGTTGATCTATAAGTTCCCAGACAGAATTGAAGTACATAGACTCCATTTCGAGGTCCATGGCTTTGACCCACTGATCACAATCCATTTCTTTTATTGCCTGTTTATAGGTCGATGGATCCTCTATGCCGTCATTAGGTATGACGATTTGTGTTTCTGTTAAACCCAAGTAACGGTCAGGCTGATGAACAACCTTCCAACTACGTCGAGGCATTATCAACTCTTGAGAAGGATGTGACTGACCAGGTGTACTAGTTTTATCTACTACTTTAGTAGATGAACTAGCTCTATCTGTAGCGTCTTTGGAAATTTCATTCAATACTAGTCTACTGTGAGGTTGATGACTTCTTATGTGGTCTTCCTCTAAGAATGTGGCATTTGTCGATACAAATACCTTATTCTCTTGAGGATCGTAAAATAAACCACCTTTTGTTTCTTTTTGATAACCTACAAATAGGCATAGTTTTGAACGACGTTCCAATTTTTTAGGATTTTGCACCAACACGTGTGCCGGACATCCCTAAATCCTAAAGTGACATAAACTACCTTTACACCCTTTCCATAGCTCATAAGGTGTTTTTGAAACACTTTTAGAGGGAACGTTATTCAAAATATAGACAACAGTCTCTAATGCATGTCCTCAAAAGGAATCAGGTAACTCAGTAAAGCTCATCATTGAGCGAACCATGTCCAACAAGGTTCTGTTTCTTCTTTCAGATACACCGTTTCGTTGAGGCATATTAGGTGCAGAGAGTTGTGACTTGATTCCTTGTTCTATCATATAGTCCTGGAATCTTAAGTCCATGTACTCCTCATCTCGATCTGATTGAAGTGTCTTAATTTTTTTACCTAACTGGTTCTCAACCTCAGCCTTATATTCTTTGAATCTTTCAAAAGAATCAGACTTGTGATGCATTAGGTAAATATGACCATACCTTGAATAATCATCAATAAAACTGATGAAATATTCATACCCACCTCGTGCTTTGACATTCATCGGTCCACAGAGGTTCGAATGAGACCTTTTCCAGTAAAAGATCTCTTAGTCATTTTTCCCTCAAGACAAGACTCACATAGAGGTAAAGAATTGTCTTCTAACTGATTTAGGAGTCCATATTTATGTGACCAAGTCTTAAGTGCCATAGATAGGTATTATAAGAAAGTTTTTGTCTTTTATTCTGAGTTTCGACTGTTCTAAACATCTTAGTATTTAAGAAAAAATTTTCTTTAGTTGGTCTTAACTTATATAAGTTGCTTTCAAGTATAACAGAACAAATTTGAATACCTTTTCTGAAAATGAACGCTTCATTAACTTCAAAATATATTTTATACTTTTGTTCCATAATACAAGCGATAGATATTAAATTCCTCTGCATAAGAGGTGCATACAAAACATCTTTAAGTATGATATATCTATCGTTGAAAAACAACTTCAAGTCTCCCACTGCTACGGCCGAGACAACCTCTCCTGTTCTAATCTTGAGGGTGATCTCGCCTTCTTCAAGCTTTTTCCAGGAACTAGTTTCCTAAAAAGAGAAGCAAATATGATTAGTGGCTCCTGAATCCAATATCCAGGTAGAGGTATCATACTCTACTAAACATGTTTCAGCAACTTGTAAATCATATTTACCTGGTGCTTCTTTCAAGGCAGGGGCCTGAGGACATTCCTCAGTTAAGACAAATCTCAAGTCATCTATTACTAGTGTTGAATTCATATTGTTTTTCCATGTTGAGTAATTATCGCCATTTAGTTTCTCGGAAGCTAAGAGTTGATCTAGAGAGCTAGTCATGCTGAAAAGAAAAACATATCCTTTTTAGTAAAAAAAAATTAATCTTTTAAATCCAACCAAGTTTAGCAAAAAAAACTAATAATGTACCCTTCATTATTATATTTTGTAACGATATTTCAATGGTTTAGAATAACCTCTATCGAGGGGTGATCGACTATTCCTCCATTGAACCAAGACTATCTTGACTAGATACTATCACCAGAATAACTTTTATCCCTATAGTAACTCAGTTATCGCTACTTTGGTCAAGAATTTATTAACACTTAGTAATTCTCGTAAGTGTAACCCTCCATTTTCAGACCTCAAAGATCAGAATCATTATGCTCTTGAAGTTGGAAAGACAAGAATGAAAATGGACCTGAGAGGCCTTATCAATTTCTAGAGTTCGCGAAGTTTTGAATCCTATAATACAACCCTCCGATTGGTAAGGTCGTCCAGGGCAGACATGTAGGCGCATTATAGGAATCTCACGGTGCAACCTAATGGAAGAGACCGTAGGATATGTTGACACACTTCCTTCTCCCACTTACTATGAACAAATTCCCCTATTCACCCTAGTATTGACACATGCAAACACTCTCCGAATGGAGTCCGCTCCCAGGGCGGCCCAAAGCCAAGCATGAATCTCACGGTGTGAACTCATAGGGACGCTAGAGCTAAAAGTACATTACTTCTCTCCAACTGAAGTGTTCTAGACGGTTAGGGTATAAAATACTTAGGAATACATTTCGGCTAACTAAACATATCCTAAGTCTAGGTGATTCATCTGAGTATAACTTTTATACTGGATTTTTAACCTACGATGTCTAGATGATAAACAAATTTTATTACCTCACACTGCTCATGCATGCTCATAAAACCGGTTTAACTTATCTCAAACGCTTGCTCGATCTCCAGGTAGTAGGTGTTCCGTGAACCGTCAACTTAAAAACCTTCAACCTTAGTCATCTTATCTGACTTTTTGCCAAGATCTTGCCGAGTGAGTTTTCTTGTAACTTCGGTTTTACATGATATCGACATATTTTCTATGAAAATTGGGATTGCTCGATGGTTAACCTTAAATGAGCATGCATCTTATCTTTGTTATAGATTTTAGGAAGTCTAGGTTATTTTATAACAATTATAAAATAAATTATAATAATTATAACCCTAGAGCATTCATCTATAACATGTTTCCTTCAATCAAACATGCTTTAATTAATCACTTATATTAATACTAAGGCATGCATAGTATATATTTTATAACACTTATAAGATATAACAAATGCATGTCACATGCTTTTCCTATGGTTAAACTATATGGCATACTTAATGCACACATAATCAAAACAACATTATACATCACATGTATAATAGGTAAACAATACTAAAGTGGATCGATTTTGGCATTAAAAACAAACAAATAACTAATTTATTACAAAATTCAGCAACCAGCTTCCCGGAATCGGCTTCAAACACTTTGAACCATCTTGAATCGGCCAAAAAACTCTCGAACCGGCCAAAAAGCCCAAAAACCAAATTGAACCGGTCAAACCGGCTCAACAAGGTAAAACAGACCGGTCCAGACCATCTGGACTGGCTGGTCAACGGAGGCACGGGGCGGGTCGGGTCGACGAAACGCGCGATTCGCGAGCAGGCGACGGGTCGGATCCGGGCGGGGCAGGCAGCGAAGCCAGGTGCGTGTGCGAGGAAGTTTCGGGTGGAGAACCAGGTCGGGTGGTGGAACGGGCCAGATTTTTTGTCGACAGCTGGCGCACGGGGCTTCTCCAAATCGGATCGGATCCAGGCTGGCGGGTCAGGTCTGGGAGCTCTTCTCGGGTCTGGAGACTAAAATCGGGTCTGTAAGTATTTTTCTTCAACCTTTGATTCTGTCCTCTCTTCCGGAATCAAGAAATTACAACCTAATTTCAACTCTAATGACTCTAACAAATTTACAAACCCTTTTTCACACATTAATGCTCATAAACATGTGAGTAATTACAAATGTTCACAAGAAATTTTGAGAAAAAAATGTCAAAATCATAATAAATCCACTTTAGTCCACATTTCATTCAACACTTGACTAGATAGGAAAAAAACACCCACCAAAAGCAATTGAGTGTAATTCTAGCATGCTCTGATACCACATGATGGAACTCGAGACATACGCAATGGAAAAGGACCTAATTACACTCTAATTGCTTTTAAAGGAAAAAACATGCAATTTGAAGGGAAAAAAATAGTAATTAACTTACCTTTTAAGCTCCCGAAAACCGCTTTTCCTTGTTGAATCTTGGCCCGACTCTTTCGGACCACCACTAGAGTTGACCTACTATCCTCTGGACTCAGAATCGAGTTGTGGGACCAGGTGGATGAAGAAAACCGAGAGAGAGAAAGAGATGGAAAAAAGAAATAGAATTTTGAATTATGTTTGAGTTTTAAATTTTTCTCCAAAAAAATGTGATTTTTCTAGCCCAAATTTACAAATTTTTTTTGACAAAATGGCAAAACTTTTTTCATTCAAAATGAAAGCCCATTTTATAGAAAAAGCCATGCAACAATTGCATGAACCAAATCCATAAAAAGCTAACACCTATAATCCACTATCATAGTGGGCTTAATGTCTCCACTATAAGCCAATACTTAGCCCACTATTTTGTTAGTGGAATTATCCAACAAAAGTTTGGATTTTTCCACTAACTTTAGTCAAAGGGCAAAATAGTCATGACTTTGACCAAAAAGTCAACATTTTGACTTTTTATGATTTTTTTCGTGTTGACTAATTTTGACCACCCGAGCATGAATCCACATTCATTTTCTCGAAATTCAAATCGCATTTGAATATAAGGTCGGTCAAAGTTTGACTTTTCAAAGTCAAAAGTCAACTCTTTGACTTTTCAAAGTCAAAAGTCAACTCTTTGACTTTTTACATCTTTGACCATTTCCATTATTTCCGAGCTTTTGAATATGAACGTATTCATATTCTTGATATTTAAATCACATTTAAATATTAAAGCTGTATCTCTAAACTGAAAAAACCCGACCACTATATCACATATACTTGTCAGTTTCTCTCTCTTCACCTAATTCAAACATTTCGAATTATTCTATCATACTACTCTAAGTTTATTCCATATGAGCTAGCAGGAGAACCAAATGGACCTATAGATTATGGGCTCCAATGATCCGAGATTAGCTGGCTAAACTCTTTACATGGAGCTAATCAACATTCGTTAACTAACGGGTCATTCCACTATAGTCCCGTAGTTGCACTCTCTGACTATAGATATATTTGTGTCCATTTAATATAACCATGATTAGTAAGCTAATCCTTCATAGGTTGTTCGTAATCTCGGCTGGGTCATAAAAACCGTTTTACCCCCAAGACTACATCTTGTTCCTTAAGTTTCACTGATCCTCTAATGAACAATTGGTTTAAGGTCCAACCTATAAACCGAATCCCTCTCAGGCCAAGGAGAGGGTGGGGCCCCTTGTTCAAGACTTGGATTCAATACTAAAGGGAACAACCTATCTACTATCCCTATAATGGGTAGGAGTGAATTCCGTCTTGCACCCTATCTTCCTAGCTATCCACCCGAACTTACCCCTGAAATGGGAGGCTTATTGGGCCAGCGATATTGAGTTACCCTCACCTATGCAGATCTAAGGATAATTCCGAGTGAACAGGAGTTCATAGTTAGCTCGGGATTAAGATTAAGTTACCTAGGTCATCAATTAACGTAAGAGTCAGTTTTATACATAAAACAACATTTAAAACGTAAAAAGTTACTATTTCATGGTTCAGTCTTATGCAAACTCATTGCATAGGATGCCCTCACTCACATATCTCTATATGAATGATTGAAGATCGCATCGTTTGTACTAACTACAAAGTAGGCCGCATCTATAGTGTCCCCAGAATAAGGCGCCCAACCTTATTCATATACTATAGACCATTTTGGCTATATATTTCAACTTGATCTACATTTATGTCACTACATAAAGTTCAAACTACATTAAATAGCCTTAGGACCTTAGTTTATTGGATTCAAGATTACAATTTCAATAAAAAATTTATCAAAAAAAAAAAAAAAACATAATATGTTTATTAATTTACAAACTACAAGTTTTAGGACATAAAATCCAACAGATAGGTGTCCGGATCTTCACCATGCCATCCTCCAAATTGTCCTGCTTTTTGTATCATCTGTAACATTACTGGCTTCATTTCGAACCTTGATCCATCCAATGTTGGTCTCATGATTCTTGGGGAGAAATCATACAAGTTTGGTGACGCATAGTCCCAGATGGGTCTATTGCGATCATTTGCCAGTAGGATAGGATTTGCCATTATATTGTTTTCATTTGCTGCTCGTTCCTCAGGTTGTTCAGCCATTCTGTGAACTCTTCCTTGTCGTCTACGTCTGTTTTTCTGTCTTCTGTGAAAGGTTCTTTTGATCTCTTGGTCGTAATTGGGCTCAGGAGCATGTCCTTCGCTCATGGTATGCTTGCTTCTTCCTTTACCGATGGAATTGCAATGCACAAAGGTCGAAAGGTGCAAAGATCAAAGAGATTTGATGTTAGCGCAATCTATACCATAGTCCCTGGCAACGGCACCAAAAACTGAAGGATCTCATACTGAGAGTTCCATGAGCGTGTTCAGATTGCTCTGATTTCACAATGACCGAAATAAAACAAATTTACATTCAACACATATAGTTATGCACATTAATCTAATTATCGGCATGCTCAGAACACAATAAATGACAGGAAAAGGGTTCATACCAGTTGAAGACTCTCTTCGAGCTTCTGAACCCAATGCAGTAGAAACCCTCCAACAGATCTACCAACACCCGGCGGGTATGTCGACTGCAATAGCACGATCAGTACAAGCATGAACTCTGCAGTAGAGACAACACCACTATTAGTGAAACTCGGGTATCCTCGGAGTGAAAACCCAAAGAGTGGGCTTTGTTGAGTTTGGTAGAGGATGGAGGACAACAATTCGTGTAGACAATAAGCAAGTGGGAGATAAACTGTGCTATCTATAACGCTGGTTTTGATAGGTATGATTGATAATGTTCTATGCTCGAAATGATGCGATACTACCGCTATATATGCATTAATGATGGGTGTTCATGTAGTATGCCATGCGTTTTCATAAGTTTCCTTACGATAGAACCAAATGTAATTCCACCGCAAGTTTCTCAGTGTGATCCGAGGTCGAACACGGGGAGTGATTTAGGTTATTGTTGTATGTTCATGATATATGCAACTAGGTTTTCAATCTTTAAAAATGTGTTTGTACTGGTATATAAATTACGATAAAATAAAGTAAAGTAGTAAAGATGTGATAATAAAATGAAATACAATAAACCTAAGCTAGATGATACAAGATACAGGCTTCATGTACAAGATGCTAGGGTCAAGGCTGGCTGTGAAAGTTGTGGAAAGACGTGGAATGCGGCGGCAAGTCATATGAACAGAATAGAAAGAGAAAGACAAATAATATAAACAACGCAAGTTCTCAATTTGGTTGAAGCTACAAAAGCTGTTCCGCTCTTCTCTTGGCGTACACCTTTTAGTGATCGGCCGTGCTCCCATAGGTCTGTGTTGAAACAGAGACTAACGTAATGAACGCAAGGTTGCTTCCATGTCTGGAAGTACTACTTGCTTTAATTAACACATTCTTCTGACCTTCTCTCGATAGATAAGAATGGAATCTTCACTTCTGCTCTCACAGGTGAAGATGTCGTCTAGCATGCCTTAGCTAAACACCTTTTATATCTTTAACACAGATTAAGTACTTGGTTAATTCATATTGCTTATCAGGGAATTAAGACGACATCATGAAGAAAGTGATTGACGGGTGAACGAAAATAGACAGAAAATGATAAATGAAAGCTATCGAAACATTTAATATCTCTATTAAGCGTTTGATACATGGTGTGCGAATGAAGAGATAAAGGAAACATGAAATACAATGATGAAAGAGATAGAATAGATACAAATAAGTGCCAATGTCTTGGCACTGATTCGATGGAGATCTGCTTGCCGGATAGGATGGATTTGATAGTAGGAAGAGCTTCCCTCTCAGGCTTGTTCCACCAGTAGTAGGGATCTTTGCACAGAGCTTTCAATCGGGTGTTTGACAGGTTAGNCTTCCCTCTCAGGCTTGTTCCACCAGTAGTAGGGATCTTTGCACAGAGCTTTCAATCGGGTGTTTGACAGGTTAGATCTGAGATTCACCTCTCGACCTTATCTTGTCTTCTTCACGGATTTTTTCACTTAAGCACTCAACTCAGCCTTTTCTCTCAACAGTTTTGCAGCATTTACCCCGTATCCCGTAGCATTCTTTTTCTCTGAAATCTATGAGATATTTATAGGTACAGGTCTTTAACTCCGGCCTTGTGGGCCCCACTGATGGTTATGATAATTCTGAAGATGGACGGATATTATTCCTTCTATTATGCAATAAGACCGTCAATTCTACACAACCATTAGTTGTACACGTGTCTCAATCCTCCGCTTTTGCATTGCTCAGCTGCATCTTTTGATCATGGATTCGCATGCGGTGTTTTTTTATTACCGCATGCGGTTGAAACACAGCTCTGGATTGATTATCGCATTGCGCCGTCATTGCGGTAATCGTCTCTTCATTGTTGATTGACGAGCGCAATGTGACAGAGATGCATTGATCAGTTTCTCGTAAGACTTGAGTGCAAGCGGTGACTTGGTCTCTTGCAAAAAAGAGTAAAATTCAGCTTGTCGTCCATCTTTATGGTGTTAGTGGGTGTAATTGCAAACATTTATAATTATTGTAATACTAGTCTAATTTTCATACACTAGGTGCATATTTACTAACTTTTGGCCATAATATCTAGATAAGGTGGCATAAATAACTTATATTTCTACAAGTTATCACTATTGTATAGCAGAAGTGCTTACCGTATAGAAGAGCTGAACGATCGTTTAAGAAAAACGTATATGATCGTTAGAGAAATTGTGAGGCTGATGATCGTTTAGACGACAGTGCTTCTATCGTATAGGCTCTTGTGATCGCTTTCACGAATTCCTTTTGGGCAGACAAAAATATGAATGCACGATATGAAAAATGAAAACGATTTTCTTTTTTAACCCTCCGGTTACCATAACCAATGTAGCCCACTTCCCACATCCGAATGTGGACAAATTAATTAATTATCATATATTTAATTAATTGATTAAATTAATAAATATAATAATATTATATTTATATCCTATAGTTTGATATCACATATCTACTATAGTATTTTCTCCTCTACTTGATATAAATCATATTTATATCTAATTTCCTCCAAAATAATGTATCTCATACATTTAGCCAAGTATATCATATATAATTAACCAGTCCAATTATATCATATATAATTGAACTTCCTCTTGTCAATTTGAACATTTCAAATTAACCCAAACGCTGGTTTTCGACTTTATCCAAGCTACCCAAGTGACCTAATGGACGTGTGGTTCGAAGCTCCAACGGTACGTGAATAGCTAACTAAACTCTTTAGCCACGAGATCCACCATCCATTAATTGTCAGTGATTCCACTAAAGACCAACAATTGAACTCTTCTTACCACATATATATTTCTGTGTCCATCGGATATAACCAATCATGAGTACGATGACCCTTCACAGATACTCGTAAGTACAGCTGGGCCAATTTACCATTTTGCCCCTATAGTTACATCTCACTCCTTAAGTACCACTGATTCCTCTAATGAACAATACAACATAGGCCAACTATATGTGAACACCTCTCGAGTGAAGAAAATGTGTGTGGTGCCACATTGTTCAAGCCCCGGAATCAGTCCTTAAGGGAGCCATCTATCTACTTACCCCTGCCTCGGGGAAGGAGTGAATTCCATCTTGTGTAGCTGAGTTCTCAGCTCCCAAATCAGACGAATCCCTAAAATGGTAGGTTTGAATCGGTGACCTGGCCACTCGCACCGATACAAATCAAAGGATCGCCCTCAATGGCAGGAGTTCCCACCTCACTCAGGATTGAGTTCATGTTACCTATGGTCATCCTAGTGAAGTGAAGTCTCTGTCATGAACGGTGTTATATAACGAAACATTATCACTTCGTGGTCAGGTCTTATACAAACTCTTTGTATAGGACGCCCCCGCTCGCATGTCCCCAACACGAATGATCTGGATCAGACCATCTGTGACAAGTCACAACACTTGTGACCATTCCAAAAAACGGGCCGCGTCTGTAGGGTTACCAAGATAAGGTTTCCCTTCTTTATCCATTTACTACAGACCATTTTTGTTATCACTCAAGACATGATCCACTTGTATGTCACCACATACATGCTTGAGTCACATACAGATCTAGGGATTTTATGTTTGTTGGTTTGTGGTAAAGCAAATAAAACAATTAACCGAGCAAAATACAAGTTATGAAGTAAATCTCATATATTAACAACACAAGTGTTCATACATACTTCTTACAAACTACAGGACACGAGACTTTAGGGCATCAACCCCAACAAAAACTTAATGTGTTGATTTATCATGTGATGGTGTGTATGCGATGATGTGTGTATACGATGATCATATAAGTTTTCCTAACAAAGCCTAAGTATAAGCCTTTTTAGGTTCCTAGTAAGTCCAGGGTAGAACACAGGGACTACTAAATCGATATGTAATGACTATCTGATTCTATTGCAGTAGTGATAAAGAAGTAGATGGTGTTTTGATTTAGACTTTCCTATGCGATAGAGTTGAACGTGGAGTGATGAAAGCATAGAGTTATAACAAGTATGCGATGAAGGGGTTGAGAAGGGATTTAGCTAACGTTTCTCAAGCTTGTGTACAAGTTATGCGATCATTCTATATACAAATATTAGTACTACATTTCTCAATGCAAAATGCCACATTTCTATTTCTAGAACGCATGCGATGTGTATGAGAAACAGTAGATAGAAGTTATTTTTAAGTTTCTACTCTTGCTTATGCAGTCTAATCCGACTCTCTCAAGCCTAAGATTCTATCTTTAGACTACTCTCTCAAGTACGTCCAAATGATGAATGATGCATACATAAGACAAGATGATCGCATAAAATGCATAGCTTAAGTCATGCTAGCTAAGTACTTCTCAACCCGTTCAGAAATTTAGTTACTCATGCATGGTGTGGAGAGATTGAACATAAATCGAAATGAAGTTTCCATTTTCTGAAAATAAAGTATTGAGTACAAAATAACAAGCCAGGTAAGCAATGTCTTGCTTCCCGTTGCTTTTTACACTACTCTTTATCACTTCAACTATGTTCTAGTTGCGGATTCTTGCTCTTGCAAGGGTTGGCCTTCTCTCCTTTGTATTGTTTTCTAGCAGTCTCTCAATCTGTCTGGGAATGATTTCTCTCGGCTTCGCCTCGCCTCCTTGTTCCTGTCTCTTATACACATCTAGATGTGTATAAGAGACCTGTCTGGGAATGATTTCTCTCGGCTTCGCCTCGCCTCCTTGTTCTCTCTCCGTCTCTGTGTATATATGTGTGTGTGTCTCCCAGGGCCCTTTCTCTCTAGTAGCATTAGTTATTTATAGATTTCAAAGTGAAGCAGCTCCTTTTACCAATGATTGCAATGACGGGCTGCATTAATTCCCTACTCTGTTGTGCCGTTTAAAGGTCACCGAAAGTTCAATGTACTTGCAATAGTATGGTTTTTAATGGCTTGTCGACTAAATTCAAAATCGACCATTATCATCTTTATGTCCCATCTTGATTTATTATGTTGTCGCCTTGATGCGAGGTCTTTATGCGATCACTTTTTGAGAAACTTCTCATGATCGCATGACTTATGATCGCAACTTCAAGCGTACTCTCGCATTGTGCCCTTGGATCGCAATTTCCTATGTGCCATCACATTGTACCTGCACAGAATAGGCAAATTAACTGCTTTTATGCGATGAGCACTCGCGATTGCAATTCCTTTTTGTTTGGCGCTTTCACACATGATATTGCCTATTTCACCATCGATTTCTCTTATTGTTTTACTAACTTGAGCTATAATAACTTGTATTTCTACCAGTTATCACCTCCACTACTCCCTGAATCATGGATGGCTTTTCTACAAGGGATATTTGGTGCTTGAACGCACTTCAGAACTAATACCCACAATCCTTCACACATATTTCGATGGATTTTCTAGAGGGTCTATCCAGTTCTTCGGGTTGTGAGGTGATTCTTGTGGTGGTGGATCGATTGAGTAAGTACTCTCATTTTGCTGCCCTAAGCCATCTATATTCGGCCAAGACCGTGGCTTTGATTTTTATTCGGAAGGTGGTGCGCCACCATGGCTTCCCTCGATCGATTGTGTTGGATCAAGATCGAGCACAAAGAACTTAGTTGAAACGGAGCTCGGCGTACTATCCACAAACCGACGAGCAGACAGAGGCTGTGAACAAATGTGTCGAAATGTACTTGCGTTGTTTTTTCAAGAGAAACCCAAGACATGGAGCGACAAACTGCCATCGGTGGAACTGTGGTACAATACATTGTATCACGACTCGATCAAGTCCACTTCGTATGAAGTTGTTTATGGGAGACCATCCCTACCCATCATCTCTTATGGCCAGATAGAATCCTCTACGAATGACTCTATTGAGAAGCAGATGTAGGACAAGGATGAGGCTTTGGGGATATTAAAGGAGCACCTTACCCATGCACAGGAGCAGATGAAGAAGTTTTTCGATGGCCACAGGCGAGAAGTCATTGTTGTTGGCTTTTATGTCCTAAAATTCATGGTATGCAAATAATGGAACTTATTCTGAAAATTCAATAAAAGTGTTATTAAATAGATCTATTGCTTAAATAGAAATCCAATAAACCTAAAAGTCCCTTGACTATTGGATGAGTACTTGAACTTTATGTGGAGACATAAAGGTGGATCAGGTTCGAGTAAATAGTCAATATGATATATAGTATATGGATAAGGTTGGGTACCTTATTCTAGTAACACTATTGGATACAGTCTACTCTGTCGTTGTTACAGGGAGTTGTAAAGTACTACAAACGAAGGGATCCTAATTCGTTCATGTTCGACATGAGGAGTGGGGATGTCCTTTTGCAAAAGAGTTTGTACAAGATCGGACCACAAAATGAGTCACTCTTACTTTATAATGCTATTTATTGTTTAAGTCCTACTATTTCAAAGTGATGACCTAGGTAACTTGACTTTAGTCCTGAGCTAACTATGAACTCTTTTATTCGAGATTACCCATAGATTTGCATAGGTGAGGGTTGGCTCAATAGTGCAGGCTTAAAAAGACTCCCATTTCAGGGGGTAAGACTGGATAGATGGCTGGAGATATAAGGTGGAAGAGGGAGTTCACTCCTACCCGCTTTTAGAGATAGTACAGAAGTTGCTCCCTTAAGTGCTGATTCTGGGGCTTGAACAAGGGATGCCACCCTTTCATTTGGCATGAGAGGGACTCAGTTTTGTGATTGGATCACAAAAAAATTGCTCATTAGGGGATCAGTAGGGGATTAAGGAATAAGAGGTAATTTTGGGGGTAAAACAGAGATTTGACCCAGCCGTTATTACGAACAACATGTGAAGGGTTGACTTATTAATCATGGTTATATCGATTGGACATAATATATCTACAATGAGAGGAGTTCAACTATGGGCTTTAGTGGAGTGACTCATTAGTTAACGAATGGGGGTTAGATCGGTCTAATGAGTTTAGCCGATTAATCTCAGATCATTGGAGCCTATGATTTGTAGGTCGACGAGGTCCCCCTACTAGCTCGGAAATGGATTAGCTCTAGAGTAGCGTGATAAGTTAATTTGAAACGTTCAAACTAGAATCAAACGAAATTGGAGAAAATATATTTTGATATGATTTAAATATATGAAGATGAATTTGTGTAAAAAGTAATTTAATATTAGATATGAAATTAATTAGAATTATTTAAATCGTTTAAATCATTATTTATTAATTTTATTAGAAAAATAATATATGAAATTAATTTTTAAAATGAATAAACTTTGATTTTAGAAATAAAATATGATTTAAAAATCAAAATTGGATTTTGGAATATGAAAATTACACAAAAATGAAAAATGTGTTTTATTCATGTTCATCTTCAAAGTAGTTCACTAGAAACCCACCTCTTCCTTTATTAAACTCCAAGCATGAGCTGCATTCCATGCAACAAATCTCTTTGCATGATAGTCTGCAATATATTGAAGAGATTGGAGTGAAGTAAAGGTGATGAACCGATAGAATTTTTCAGAAAAATTCTTGAGAAGAAGGTGTTCTTCAATGGGTTGGTTAAGTGAGCTTTCTCCAAATTCCCTTTGATTCCAAATTATTTTGAGTCCCACAACTCAATCTAGAGCACCAAGAGAATAGTAGGGAAGATCTTGTGGTGGTCTACCAATGATTTGGAGGAATTAGCAGCTGAAAATAGAGATTTCAATGGTTCGGCCACGGTATATTCTTGAAACCCATTAAACTCTGTTTTTGTATGTTTCTGTTTATGCCAAAATTAATGAATTAGAGTGCTCATGGATTCTGAACTCTTCCACTTCGTGCTGGTGTCGATCCAACAACTTTCGAATCTAAAAACTGGGTTTATCTAAAAATTCTCCCCTACTGGCAAAGATCGTTAGCCAAATGGCGTTGTGAGAAGTTGTCCCCGCAGTTTTTTGGACCCTTTCCCATTCGGGGACGGGTTGGTGAGGTCAAATATCTACTTGATTTGCCAGATACTGCCAAGATACACTCGGTGTTCCATGTATCTCAGTTGAAGAAAGATGTGAAGCCACCATGAGGTGCAGCTGGACGTCTCAATTCTCAATGACCAAATGGAGTTGGTCTTGGAATCGGAAACGGTCGACCAGATGAACTGGAATGATGTAGAACGAGAATGGGAATGCTTGGTCACTTGAAAAGGGAAACCGACACATGAAGCTACTTGGGAGTCCTTCACTGCATTCACCAGTCTTGTCTTTTTTATTTGTGAAATTTGAGTTTTGGAAGAGGGGAATCCTCTCTTGGCTGGAAGAAGGTTATCGGAGAACTGGTATTTGTCTGTGTTGAATATTTGGAGGACTTAGGCCTGTTTTGAATATTACTATAGTAAGGCAATGAACCTTACATATACATTTGGAATTTGGTGAATAGAAGAAAAATTTGTATGAGCATTTTTCTTCAACTGACGATAGAAAATTGAAGAAAATGAGGTTAAGTTGAGAAAGTTAAGGTTATGTACTTGTTCCATGTGGTAAGATTGTAGTTCTTCATTTCCTCTCTTAATTTATGGAACCAATTTCCCTTGTGTTACCTTGTTAGTTAGTTAGTGAGAGACTAATCATGTGTAAAAGAGCCTTCTTATATTTTGTAAAGCACATCAATGAAAATATGAAATGTTATCTTCACTTAGTTACTTGGAAGCAATTGAATGAATGATTCAAAGAGTTCTCTTTTCCTTGTATGATTTACTTAGTTGTCGTATTTAACATCTAGTCTTTCCATTATTCGTTCTATTGTGTTGTGAAGCCTTTTGAGCAGGTCCCATGTTCAAAGTATATGGATATTGGTTGGATTCATGAGTTTGAGTGTGGAAGAAAAGGAGAAAATGAATTTGTTTGATAGAAATTTTGTTGGAGATTTTCCTTCTTATTTCTCTTAATTCAACTAATGGAGGTAGCCTCCTTTCATACAGAAGATAATGAACCCAATAGGGTTTTTCACAACTTACACAAAAAATTAAATAATAGAAAAAGTAAATAATATAATCTAGATGTCAGGTTTCTGATGTAGGCATGACCAACGACTTCATGTTGGTTTAAAATGGTATGTTGAGGAATATTCTTCATCAGATGCTTCATCCTCAAATTGAATTTTTGCTTTCCCTTTATTTTTATGCCTTACACTCCCCGCAAATGAGAGGGGAGTTCAATGACCCCGAGTTTGGAGCGCAGCAGATGAAAGTGAGAGTGAGTGAGGTGTTTGGTCAAGCAGTCAGCGATTTGATCAACAGATAGTATGTATTGAACTGATAACCGCCCACGTAATACTTGATCACGAATGAAATGCTAGTCAATCTCTATATGCTTTTTTCGAGCATGGAAGAGAGTGTTGGAAGCAAGAGCTTCGACACTGAAGTTGTCACACTAAAGAATCAACGAGATGGTTTGCGGGAAACCTAATTTTGTCAGAAGTTGACAGATCCATATAATTTCTGCCATCGCATGAGCTAAAGCCTGATACTTAGATTCTATACTCGAGCGAGCTACAAAATAGTGCTTTCTAGAGAACCATGAGACCAAGGAATTTCCCACAAATACACAGTAGGCTGCTATAGAGCGATGATCATCTATATTAGAGGCCTAGTCAACATTCGAATAAGAAGTAATAGTTGTCCCATCATTGGGCTGAATGAGGAGACCAAAGTGACTAGTGCCTGAGAGATAACGAAGCACTCTTTTAACAACACTCCAGTGCTCATTAGTTGGTTGATTAAAAAATTGACTTAAGTGATTGACACAATAGGTAATATCTGGTCAGGTGTGAGTGAGATATTGAAGGGCCCCAATTGTACTAGATGCTAGACAATTGATTAGGGTGGTGGTTGTGATGAAGGCTTCCCACCAATATTTAATTGGCATTCTAGCTTTGGCTAGCAAAGTTAGCTCGGTCTCAACAACTTGCTGGTGTTTCTGTTCTACTCTTCCATTTTGTTTAGATGTGTGTGGGCATGAAAGTCTTATTTGAATGCCCAATTTTTCACATAGTAGATGTATATGTTTATACTCTCCACCATTATTAGATTGTATGCATTTCATACCTACTTCGAACTAAGTATTTACTGTGTTAAAAAAGTGATTAAATGCTCCTATTGCATCACTTTTTTGCCTAAGAGGATATATCCACAGAAAACGCCTAAAATCTACAATGAAGTTCTCATAGTAACGAAAACCATCATTGGATAGTAACGGTGTTGGACCCCACAAGTCTGAGTGAACTAATTCAAATGGTGTTGTGGCTTGAGAATTAGAAATTGGAAAGGGGAGGGCATGTGACTTTCCATACTTGCAGGCTTCACAAAATTCAACATTGGCATTCAAAGTTACCGATAGATTACATTTTTTGGTTAACGAGTCAATAAACACTAGAAGATAGATGTCCAAGTCTTCTATGTCAAATTTCCTTGGACACCTTCCTATTGATAGTAACAGTGGATGAGCAATAGGTTGAACACACTACAAAGTTGTTATGATAGCTGACTTCAAGCTTCTATCAACACTTGAAGCATTACCAGTAACCATTTTTTTTGTGTTCAACCAATAGAGTCCATCTTCAAGATCCCTCTTCAACATCACCTTGCTCGAACGCGTGTCCTTTACAACACAATTATCTGCATCAAATTCCAGAAACACATCATTATCTTTAGCTAGTTTTGAAACACTAACTAAATTTTTAGCAATTTCAGGCATGCATAAATTATTTTTTAGAGCGAGCTGCCAATTTTTTGTTTTTAAACACTTTTAACAACATGAGATATGTTCAATTTATTACCATTCCCAACTATAACTTTTTCCTTACCTCTATAATCAATGGACTGAATCATACTGTTGATCAGCAACCATTTAAGGTGTTGCTGAAGTGTTCTGAGAGGGAATGAAGACATATGGAGTGTTCTGGTTGCCTTTGATTTGTGGAGCTTGATTTCCCCCTTTGTTCTGATTAGTAGGAGTCTAAAACTCCCTATCATAGTTGTGATAACAAACATCAGCTGTATGTCCATTCCTAGAGAAGACTTGACAGGTGAGTCCGTTATATCCACTGTTGTTCCACCATCCTTTGCCTCGATTTCGTCCACCTCCACCGCTATGATTATTGTTCGTCATTTGTCTACTATTTTGCCATACTTGACATGTTTACAAAGGATGAATTGTTGAATGAAACAAAAAATTTCTAAGTATTTTTAAAGTCTAACCTCTTTTTGAAGGCTAGGAGTTCTATTTGCATATCAGTCCAGGAAATTTCTAGATGCCCTTGAATGGTTGCAACAATCGGGTTGAACTCCTCCTCCAGTCTTAGTAGGACTTGGGATACCAAGGCTCGTGTAGGAATCGGACTTCCAGCAAGTCCAAGGTTTTCTGAATGGTTTTTCATTACTCTTAAATATCCAACAAAATGTTGGCAAGGTTGATACTTACATACATGCATTTAGAAAATTTCATTACACACAAAAGTATTACATAACATTTGAATGGAGAATCCAAGTGATGCAGGTCTTCATCAAAGGAAGAGTGAAAGGTTCTCTTTAACAATTTTGATGTGTTATTTGGTGTGGTAACCATTCAGGTTGAAGAAGAAATTGTCATTCAGTTAAAGCTTGAGGACATGGTCGATCTTTCCGGCTTCCTGGACCCAGCAACTGGATGTAAAGTCTTTCCTTCTCCCGTAAGTTAACGTTTTAACAAATGTAAATGGTTCAAAGTTTGGCAGTCGTGACTCGTGAGTAGAGCTTTTTTTTTCAGATGCTTAAAGATCCATGATTAGTTTAAACATATATATTTTCAGACGGTTTTCTTTTTGTCTAATAATGACGTTTAACTCTGGAAATTTGGGGAGGATGGGTTTTTGGGATGTAAATAATGGCGTCTAGCTCTGGAAATTTGTGCATTTAATCTCTTTTGTTCTTCGATTCATTATAGATGTTTGGATTGGCTGTATGTGCATGATTTAATTCACTTATGTATATTATGTCCCTAGATTATACTCTATGAGACTGTATATCATTTCCTTGTTAAGTTGCTTATATATCATGCACTAGGTTATGAGGCTCTTTTATATTTTTTGAAGTTTTTTTCTTGAAAGTTATTTTTTCCCGTTCTCTCGTACAGTCGCCAACTATGGAAGAAACTAAGAAATCTAAAGGACATTTGACATCAGCCATCACTTTTTTCGAATGTGAAATCCAGGAGGAGAGCATCAACGACCTAAAGGCTGAGATGGGTATTGATGATGTTCGTCACCGCAGCCTCCTTAAAAGTTAAGTGTAGATGGAGTAAGGAAAGAAAAAGGTTCTGCCTATAAATAGTTGAGAGATTGAATACTTTATTGTTGAGTTGATCACTTGGAATAGAAAAGTGCTATATGTTATAGACTTGGACTTGTTGTTTCTGCATGATATCTTATCGATAGTATTGTCCATTATATCTGTGAAAGATGTATTTATCAAGTGTATGTTTACAAGGAATTGTACAGGGGTATAAATATTGTATTAACACGCTAAGAATAGAGCCACTAAATTAACCAAAGTCTAAAGACTCTCCAAACTACCTAGTATACAGGAGACTTAGTATTCACATGATGTAGTATACATTCACACCCTCCCTCAAACTGAAGGTGGTTGGTGTGTTCATGAAAGACATCATTTTGAGAAATCTGAATGGCACTACGATTGTCACAGTGAAGTATAGTGGTAGACGAATGAGGGACTACCATATCAGCAAGAAGCCAACGAAGCCACAAGACTTCTAACATAGCATCAGCCAAAGCACGATATTTAGACTCCGTACTAGAATGGGAAACAACGTTCTGTTTCTTACTTCCAAGAAATGAGAGAATCATCAAGGTAAAAATAACAACCAGAGGTAGAACACCGGTCAGTAGAATCACCGGTCCAATCAACATCAGAATAGCCAGATAAAACCAAGGAAGACTGGGAAGAAAACTGAAATCCATGCCCCAAAGTACCTTTGACATAATAGAGGATATGAAGAACAATAGTAAAATGAATGGTCTGAAGGGCAGCTATGAACTGACTAACAATGTGAACAACATATCTGATATCAGGTTGTGTGAATGTTAGATAAATAAGACTATCAACAAGCTGATGATAGAGACTGGCATCCTCAAGTGAGATTCCATCAAACGAAGTCAAGCGAATGTTGGATTTTATGTCCTAAAAATTGTGATATGTAAACAATGGAACTTATTATGAAAATTCAATAAAGGTATTATTGAATAAATCTATTGCTTAAATAGAAATCCAATAAACCTAAAAGTCCTTTGACTATTGGATGAGTACTTAAACTTTATGTGGCGACATAAAGGTGGATCAGGTTCGAGTAAATAGTCAAAATGATATATAGTATATGGATAAGGTTGGGTACCTTATTATGGAAACACTATTAGATGCGGCCTACTGTACAGTTGTTACAAGGAGTTGCAAAGTGCTACAAACGAATTGATCCTAATTCGTTCATGTTAGACATAAGGAGTGGGGGTGTCCTTGTGCAAAAGAGTTTGTACAAGATCGGACCACGAAATGAGTCACTTTTATTTTATAATGCTGTTTACTGTTTAAGACTGACTATTTCAAAGTGATGCTCTAGGTAACTTGACCTCAATCCTAAGCTAACTACGAACTCCTGTTTATTTAGGATTGCCCTTAGATTTGCATAGTAAGGGTTGGCTCAACAATACCGGCTCAATAAGACTCCCATTTCAGGGGTAAGATCGGATAGATAGCTGGGGACATAGGGTGCAAGAGGGAATTCACTCCTACCCTCTTTAGGGATAATGGAGAGATTGTTCCCTTAGGTGTTGATTCTAGGGCTTGAACATGGGATCCCACCCTATCATTTGGCATGAAAGGGACTCGGTTTTGCTGATCGGATCACAAAAAAATTATTCATTAGGGGATCAGTGGGGACTTAAGGAACAAAGGTAATTACGGGGTTAAAACAGAGAAATGACCTAGCCGTTATTACAAACAATATGTGAAGGGTTAACTTACTAATCATGGTTATATCGAGTGGAGATAATATATCTACACTGAGGGGAGTTCAACTATAGGCTTTAATGGAGTGACCCATTAGTTAACGAATGGGGGTTAGATCGATCTAATGAGTTTAGCCGATTAATTTCGGATCGTTGGAGCCCATGATCTGTAGGTCCATGAGGTCCCCCTACTAGCTCGGAAATAGATTGGCTCTAGAGTAGCGTGAAAAGTTAATTTGAAACGTTCAAATTAGAATCAAATGGAATTGGAGAAAATATATTTAAATATGATTTAACATAAGAAGGTGAATTTTTGTAAAAAAATTAATTTAATATTGGATTAATTAATTAGAATTATTTAAATTGTTTAAATAATTACTTATTAATTTTATTAGAAAATTAATTTATGAAATTAATTTGTAAAATTAATAAATTTTGATTTTAGAAATAAAATATGATTTTAAAATAAAAAATTGGATTTTGGAAATAGAAAATTACACAAAATTGAAAAATGGGTTTTTCAAGTTCATCTTCAACTTGCTCACTAGGAGCCCATCACCTATTCCTTCATTAAACTCCAAGCATGAGCTACATCCCATGCAGCATATCTCTTTGTATGATAGTCTACAATATATTGAAGAGATTTGGAGTGATGTAGAGATTGATGAACCGATTGAATTTTTTCTAAAAAATTTGGATGAAGAAGATGTTCTTCATTTTGGGTTATTGCAGTGAGCTATCTCCATATTCCCTTTGACTCCAGCTTATTTTGAGTCCCACAACTTAGTCTAGAGTACCAAGAGAATAGTAAGGAAGATCTTGTAATGGTCTACACAAGGATTTGGAGGAATTTGCAGTTGGAAATCAAGATTTCAATGGTTCAGGCAAGGTATGTTCTTGAAACCCATTAAACTTTATTTGAGCATATTTCTTTCAGCCAAAATTAATGAATTAGAGTTCTTATGGATTCTTAACTCTTTTGTCGTGCTGGTGTCGATCCAACAATTAGTATCGGAGCATCTTATAAGCATTCAATTCAGATTAATTCTTGTTTGGTGTGTGTTTTGTATGAAAATATGAAATTGCTGTACTGATATGGTTTTTTGAGTTTTGGTCTTTAATTTCTCTTTAATTTCCCACTTAAATTTGTAATTGGCTCTTGTTTGATGAACTTTAATGTGTTCCCATGAGTTTGTAATTTATTTGGAGTCATTAGAGTTGAAATTAAGCTATAATTCGAAGAAACAAGCAAAGAGACCGAGTTGCAGATTACAGACGATCAACCTCTATTCATATCGTCGTTGAGCTTCAGTAGCTAAACGATCGTTTAGCTTCATGCATTAGACGATGTGAAGGAAAACTAAACGATCATGTAGCTTCGGGTGATGATCATTTAGGTGTTGTGCGCTAGACGATTGTCTACCTTTGGAGCTAAGCTATGCGTTGTGTTAGTATTCGATGGCACTACACAATCGTGTAGCTTCGGGTGGGAGCTAAGCGATGCGGCGAAGAGCTATATGATGGCGTTGAGCTATCGCTTACCACAATCGTTTACCTTTGGTCGGGAGCTAAGCGATGCGTTGAAATGCGAAACGATAGGACTAAACGATCGTTTACCTCCATGCGGTATCTAAGAAATGCATTAAAATGCAAAGCGATAGCATTAAATGATCATTTACCTTTGAGCGGCAGCTGGGCGATGCGTCGAGAGCTATGCGATAGCACTAGGCAATCGCTTAACTTGAGCGCGCTCTAAACGATCAAGACGCGGCGCTAAATGATGGGAGCTAAACGATCGTGTAGTAAATTGTCCATGCTAAATGATGGAGCTATGCGATAGTGTTTGACACTAAGCTATCATTAGCATCCTTCGGCACTAGACGATGAGACTATACGATAGAAGGAAAACCCTACACGATCGTGTAGCTTTGTTAAGAGATAGGCGTTGGTTTCTAAACGATAAAGCAAACACTAAACGATAAGGCAAAACGCATGATGATGGCCGTCATTGCTAAACGATTAGCCTTGGCGAGATTTTGAGCGAGAGCAAGAGCAGTCGGTTCGGCCAATTGAGGTCTGCTTCGGTTCAGCTTCAAATTGTTTGTGATTAGTCTAGTTCAGTCTCTGCTAGTCTGGTTCAGACAGTTCGGGTCTGGTTCAAGCGGTCTTGGAGCGGTTTGAGCAGTGTTGAAGCTGTTTTTGTAATAGTTAGGTGATGCGTTATAAATGGTGATGCGATTATGGTATGAATTGCGGTGATGTGTTATGCATTGCACATGCAAGTTTTCCTAATAAGACCCAAGTATAAGCCTCACTAGGTTTCCAAGTAAGTCTAGGGTCGAACACAGGGACTACTGAATAAATATGCGAATAAATTTGATTCCTTTGCGGTGGTGAAACAAATAAGTTGGATGGTGTTTTGTTTAAGTATATTTCCTATGCGATGAGTTCGAATAAAGAGTTGATGAAATCGAGAATTATAATGAGTATGTGATGAACGGGTTGAGAAGGGGTTTAGCTAACGCTTCCTAAGGTTGCGTACAAGTTATGCGTTCATGCTACACACAAACAGCAGCATGTCATCTCTCAATGCAAATGCCATAAATCATATTTCTAGGACGCATGCAATGTATACGAAAATGTTGATAGGACTTATGTCTAAGCCTCTATTCTTGCCTATGCGATGATGAATGATGCACACATACACAAGGTGACTGCATACTATCATATCCTATTTCTAAGGTGCATGCGATGTGTAATAGCAAACAGAACTTATGTCTAAGTTTCTATCTCTTGCTTATGTAGTTCTAATCTGACTCTCTCAATCCTAGATTCTAATCTGACTCTCTCAAGTCTAGATTCTTTCTTTAGACTACTCTCTCAAGTATCTCTAAAGGGTGAATGACGCATACATAAGACAAGATGATCACATAAAGTGTAAATCTTAGGTCATGCTAGCTAAGTACTTCTCAACCCATTCGGAAATTTAGCTACTCAAGCGAAGTATGGAGAGATTGAACATAAGCTGAAATGAGATTTCCATTGTCTTATAAATTAAATGTAGAATACAGAATAGCAATAGAATGTAGAGATAAGAAGCCCGATAGCAATGTCTTGCTTCCCATGGCCTTTTACACTGTTTTTTCACTCAAACTCTGCCCAGATGAATATCCTTGCTTTCGCAAGTGTTTGCCCTCTCTCCTTTTGTAGCACTTCCCGTCAGTCTTTCGAGCTGTCGGGGAATGATCTCTTGACATTTTCTTCTCTTGGCTCAACTCCGTCTTCTAAGTATAAGTATGACTATGAACAGACGAACGACTCTCTATCTTGTATATGATCTAACTTGTTCAACCTTGGTGGCCTTTGGTATTTATAGAGCTCAAGGTGAAGAAGCTTTTCTCTCTAATGACTGCCATGATGGGCGGTCATTAAATCTCCTGCTCTAATGTGCCGATTAATGGTCATCGAAAGTTGAGTGTACTTGCTACAATGTGTCGTTAACAACTTGTCAACTAAATTCGGATTCGACCGTCATCAACTTTCCATCCCATCATGATTTATTATGCTATCATCTTGATGTGCAGTCTTTATGCAGCCACCTTCTTGAGCAACTTCTCGCGATTGCATACGATCTCTGACTTTGCGATTGCAATCTTTCAATGCACGTGGACGCCTAATTCCTTGGATCGCAATTTTACTTGCACCAACGCATTTTTCCTGCACAAAATAAGTAAATTAGGTGCTTTTATGCGATGGGCGCATGTGATGCAATTTTCTCAGTTTAACACTTTTGGACATGATTTTGTATATTTTTACCGTCGCATTCCCTCATTGTTTACTTATTTGCGTTGTAATAACTTGCATTTCTACTCTTTATCATTAGGCTTTTGCTTGCTTGTTTTGCCAAAACTAAAACCATATAAGTCTGTGTTTAATTATTTATGCATTGGATGTATGTTATAATTAAATAAATCTTGTATGTGCATAGAGTATGCCATTTAGATTTAAAATCCCATCATAGAAAGCATGCAACATGCATTGAAAGTATGTTATAATTGGTTATAATGTATAGTATGCATGTTAGGGTTTTTTGTATTTAATATAAGTTTTATATTAGATATCGAATGCCTGTATGTTGTGGATGTTTAGAATGTCTAAAGTTTTATAAGTTGTTATAAAATTGGGTTAGACATTTAAAATTCATAAAGAAGAATAGTTGCATGCTCACATAGGTTAACCACTTGTTTTAATAGTTAAAATATGTCGTTAAACTTGTAAAACTAGGGTTACAAACTCAATCGGTATATAATAATTCAAAGGATGGAGGTATTTATGTTGACGGTCTATGGAACACCTCCTACCTGGAAATTATGGCCCAATAATTGAGCGTTGGTAACCAATTTTATGAGTATTTGTGAGTAATGTGAGGTAATAAAAGGGTTTATCACCTAGACATCGTAGGTTTAAGTCCATTTATAAGAGTTATATTTGGATAAACCATATAGACTTAGGGTTGTTTTTAATTAGCCATAAAAGAACCTAAGTATTATTTTACCCAAAAATTAGAACACTTCAATGGTAGTAAATATCTTCTATATGATAGAGTTATTAGAAAAATTTAGCGGGAGATTAATAGCATACTCAATGTGTTATTCTAAGCTCTTGCATCCCTAAGATTTCACAGTCTGGATTTAAGTTGTACTTCGTGTCACCCTGGAAGTGACCTCCCTTCGGAAAGTATTCTTTAGCTTAAATTTAGATTTGAGTGAATAAGGGGAGGTTGTTCGATCAGAAATCAAGGTTATGATTTCAACTGCCACGTCTCCTCATAGTTCACACCGTGAGATTCATATGACGCTTTGTGTCACCCTAGAAGTGATCTCCCTTCGGAAAGTGTTTTGTATGTGTCAATATCAAGGTGCACGGGGGAAGTAGTTCATAGTAAGTGGGTGAAGGAAATGTGTCAACATATCTTGCGGCCTTCTCCATAGTCTGAACCATGAGATTCCTATGTTGTCTCTGTTGACGTTTTTCATGAGGCACTAGCTAGTTGTTGGCCGCAGAAATCCCTACGGAGAATTGTAACATAGGATTCGGAATAACCCAAACTGCAATAAAATGAATTTGATTTTATAGTTCCGTCTTGGGTATTGTCTTCTATTTCGGAGGCATACTCATATCGTTCTATAAGATCCAAAAATGGCGGGTCTACATTTACAAAATTATTAAGTGTTAATAATGTCTGACCAAAAGCGGTACCTAAATGACAATCGCAATATGAGTTATTATGAAAGTAATATTTAGTCAAGAATGTCTTGATGTAATATTGTTGCAAAAGAATAATCTTGGGTACATTATTAAAATTTCTAAAACTTGATTGGATTTAAATTTCAGAATGACAAGTTCAATAATATAAGTGTTAGCATTTGATGTGTTGACAAAAGAAGCATGAGGATATGAGTACTGCCAAAGAGATTATGGAATCTCTGCAGAGGGATGTTTTGATAACCATCTTTCACCCTGAGGCATGATGTCGTCAGGTACGTTTACAACAGTCGCATCAAAGTGGGGAACAATGTTTGTGAACATGTCCTGGACATAATGGTCCACTTTAATATGGCAGAAGTAAACGGTGTTGTCATAGATAAAAGAAGTCAAGTTAGTTCTATTCTAAAATCTCTTGTAAAGAGTTTTCAGTAATTTTGAATGCATTAAAGAATAAAATTGAATACAACTTGACTACTCTACTAAATGAGCTACAGGCTTATCAGACAATATTGAGAACAATGGGTCTGGTGTCAGAAGTAAATGCTACTACTACCAAGAAGACATGAATATCCTCCAAGCCTGATATTGCCTCCTCTTCGAAGAGTATGAGTATTCTTGTGAAGAGGGACAAAGGGAAAGGGAAGAAGAATCCTATTGGGAAGAAAGGCAAAGATAATGCTGCAAAGGAAAATGTTTCAACTGCAGCAAAAAAGGGCACTGGAGAAGACACTGCCCTCAGTATCTTGTCAAGAACAAAGCAGAGAAAGGTAACCAGGCTAACTTGACCCTGCGACCATTTGCTCAGCTCATCCAGTGGGAGAAGTTGTTATTTGATTTTACTTGTTTTTAAACTTGTAAAGAACAAATTGTATATATTTTTGGGATAAATGAAATGTTCATTTTCAAAAAATTATGTTTGTTCTAGCAACCTCTATTAAGAATCAAATTTTTAAAAGTCATTTGTAAATATTTAGATATTTAAATGGCTCGATGAAAGTATAAAAAGTTTAAAAGATTTCTAGATCTAACTGTTAACAAAGAGTTCTTGAGACAAGTCAGATGCATCTTGCTCAAAGAGTTGAGAGTGCCTCAATGTAGTGGGAGGAAAGTGTGCTTCCTAGCCATTATTGATAATAAGATTCTGTCCCCATATAGTTTTATCAAAAGTCTATTATATACCTAACAACGTTTACAATGATTCTCTCAACTAAAGTGTTTGAGAATTACCTAGTAGGACTAGGAATACTAGATAACCTAGGGCAAGTGGGAGAAATATTGGGTATAGAGATAATGAATGGTAAAAGATGGGTATGGGATGCCTTAGTTTATTGTATTTCTCTATAAAACTCAGAAACTCGGTCTTATATATCGGATATATAAGTTACCACTGGAGTTTTAGTCCAAGTGGGAGTTTGTTGGGTTTTATGTCCTAAAACTCGTGGTATGTAAACAATGGAACTTATTATGAAAATTCAATAAATGTGTTATTGAATAAATCTATTGCTTGAATAGAAATCCAATAAACCTAAAAGTTCCTTGACTATTGGATGAGTACTTGAACTCTATGTGGAGACATAAAGGTGGATCAGGTTCGAGAAAATAGTCAAAATAATCTATAGTATATGGATAAGGTTGGGTACCTTATTCTGTTAACACTATTGGATGTGGCATGCTCTGTAGTTGTTACAAGAAGTTGTAAAGTGCTACAAAAGAAGTGATCCTAATTCGTTCATGTTGGACATGACGAGTGAGGGTGTCCTTGTGCAAAAGAGTTTGTACAAGATCGGACCACAAAATGAGTCATTCTTACTTTATAACGTTGTTTACTGTTTAAAACTGAACTATTTCAAAGTGATGACCTAGGTAACTTGACCTTAATCCTGAGCTAACTATGAACTCTTGTTTATTTTGGATTGCCCTTATATTTCCATAGGTGAGGGTTGACTCAATAGCGCCGACTCAATAAGATTCCCATTTCAGGGGTAAGATCGGATAGATAGTTGGGGACATAGGGTGCAAGAGAGAATTCACTCCTACCCGCTTTAGGGATAGTAGAGAGGTTGTTCCCTTAAGTGCAGATTCTGGGGCTTGAACATGGGATCCCGCCCTCTCATTTGGCATGAGAGAGACTCAATTTTGCTGATAGGATCACAAAACAATTATTCATTAGGGGATCTGTGGGGACTTAAGGAACAAGAGGTAATTTCGGGGTTAAAATAGAGATATGATCTAGCCGATATTACAAACAACCTGTGAAGAGTTAACTTACTAATCATGATTATATCGAGTGGAGATAATATATCTACAGTGTGGGGAGTTCAACTATGGACTTTATTGGAGTGACGTATTATTTAATGAATAGGGGTTAGATCGGTCTAATGAGTTTAGCTGATTAATCTCGGATCGTTGGAGCCCATGATCTATAGGTCCATGAGGTCCCCCTACTAGCTCGAAAATGGATTAGCTCTAGAGTAGCGTGAAAAGTTAATTTGAAACGTTCAAATTAGAATCAAACAGAATTAAATAAAATATATTTAAATAGGATTTAAATATAAGAAGATGGACTTGTGTAAAAAATTAATTTAATATTTGATATTAAATTAATTAGAATTATTTAAATTGTTTAAATAATTATTTATTAATTTTTTTAGAAAATTAATTTATGAAATTAATTTGTAAAGTTAATAAATTTTGATTTTAGAAATAAAATATGATTTTAAAATCAAAATTGGATTTTGGAAATAGAAAATTACACAAAATTGAAAAATGGGTTTTGCAAGTTCATCTCAAACTTGCTCACTAGGAACCCATCACCTCTTCCTTCATTAAACTCCAAGCATGAGCTGCATCCCATGCAGCACATCTCTTTGCATGATAGTTTGCAATATATTGAGGAGATTTGGAGTGATGTAGAGATTGATGAACCGATTGATTTTTTTCTAAAAAATTTGGATGAAGATTATGTTCTTCATTTTGTGTTATTGTAGTGAGCTATCTCCATATTCCATTTAATTCCAGCTTATTTTGAGTCCCACAACTCAATCTAGAGCACCAAGAGTATAGTAGGGAAGATCTTATTGTGGTATACACAAGGATTTGGAGGAATTTGCAGCTGGAAATCAAGATTTCAATGGTTCGGGCAAGGTATGTTCTTGAAACCCATTAAACTTTGTTTTATCATGTTTCCTTTCAGCCAAAATTTATGAATTAGAGTGCTTATGGATCTTGAAGTCTTCCATTACGTGTTGGTATCAATCCAACAACAAACATTGAAATCGAGTGGTGTTGGAGCTATAGAAGCGTCAGTAATACTGGAGCGCACCAAAAGATTCGTGGCATAGTTTACTTGAGACAACAAATAACTGGCAGAGCTCAATGATACTTCAAGGCCAAGAAAGTAACTGAGTGAACCCATGCCCTTCATCTCAAAGTGTTCGCTAAGATAGCATTATAGATCAGAGATAGCTTGAGGATCATCCCTAATAATAATCATATCATCAACATACAGGAGAAGAAGAACAATACCTCAGTTGTCTGCCGCATAAATAGTGTCGTGTCATGAGAATTGAACGTATATCCAAGTTGAATGATAGTGGAACCAAAAGTTTCAAACCATGCCCGAGGGGCTTGTTTCAAACTATACAATGCTGATTGGAGGAGGCATACTTTCTGGGATGAACAAGAGACACTTGGGGGCAGTTGCATCTGTACTTCGTCAGATAAGGCTCCATTAAGGAATGCATTCTTGACATCCATTTGAAAAACTGGCCACTGTTTAGCTGTAGCAACTTCTAAGAGACACTGAATAGATTTCATTTGTACCATAGGTGCGACGGTCTCTTCATAATCGATCCCATACTCTTGAGAATATCCTTTTGCTACCAACCGAGCTTTATAACGCTCAATAGAGCCGCCATAGTGAGTCTTGATCTTGTAGACCCATTTACAACCAATGGGTTTCGTTCCAGGGGTAAGTCAACATAGTCCCATGTATGAATTTTATCAAGAGCCTGCGTTTCTTCTTTCATAGTTTATGCCATAGAGAATTAGTATTTGCCTCAAGAAAGGAAGTAGGTTCAACCAAGGAACTGATAGTAGAAAAACAGTGAAATTCTCGAAGGTGAGTAAAAAGTGCCCTTACCTTAGTGAAGTGTCGAACAGAAAAAGCAGGGTCATGAACATGTCCAGATTCCACAGGTCAGACAGGCGGTTGATCAAGGTCAACAGAGGCAGGCACAGACTATTCAAGCTTAAGATCAGTAGAAGATGCAAAAGAAGGGAAAAGATCAAATGAACCGTTAGAATCATAGGTAAGAGGACTCAAGAGAGAATATGAAATGTCGAAAGACTAGAGAACATAATGTGCTCCCAAAAAGTGACATGGCAAGAGTTGTGCAATCTGTTAGGGAGAGGGTCCCAACAACAGAAACTTTTATGTTCAGTTCCATAGCCAAGAAATAATAGAGACGGGCACGTGGTTCTAATTTGGTATGTTCATGAGGGTGAAGAAGTATAAAACATGCACAACTAAAGACCTTGAGGTTAGTGTAATTAAGAAAAGTGCCACATAAGCGTTCAAATGGAGAAGCATTTTGAAGAACAGATGAAGGAAGACAATTGACTGTGTAGACAGAGGTGAGAGTGGCATCACCCCAACACTTTACAGAACAAGAGGCAGACATAAGTTGTGCCCAGATGGAGTCTAGGATGTGACGATGTTTCCGCTCTGCTCGCCCATTCTGTTGAGAGGTATGAGGACAAGAGTGCCTTGCTGGGTGAGAAAGGAAAGGAGCCTAGAGGCCTTTTATTATAAGGCGTTATCTGTACGTATAACTTTAATTGGGTGAGAAAACTGAGTGTGAACCATGTTAACAAAATCAATATATATTTGAGACAAGGAAGAGCGGTGTTTAAGGAAATATGTCCAGGTAAACCAAGAGTAATCATTAATGAATAAAACAAAGTAGCGATACCCACGACAGTGAAAATAGGTGCGGGTCCCCAAATATCAGAGTGAATTATATCAAAAGGATTATCGCTTATATAACTAGACTGAGAAAAAGATAATGCAGGTTGTTTTGCAAGTTTGCAATTCAAACAGTCAAAAGATACAAATTAGACATTATTCAAAGGTCGTTTTGCAAGTTTTGCAAGTTTTCGGAAGAAGCATGACTGAGAAGGATGCGTGAGACTGTTCTATGAAATGCGATAAGTGCCAAGCACTAGAAACATTTCAAAAAAAATTCAATGCCGACGAACATCATATTGTATTTGGAACTTTTCGACATTTGGGGCATAGACTTCATGGGACCATTTCCACCATAAAATGGTCACAAATATATTCTGTTGGTCGTCGATTATGTCTCCAAGTAGATTTAAGCGGTATCATGCGTCGCAAACGATGCGGTGACAGTCTCCAAATTCTTACAGAGGAATATCTTCACTCGTTTTGGCACCCCACGTGCCATAATAAGTGATGAAGGATCCCACTTTGTCAATCGCATCATTAACAAACTGCTGCTCAAATACATGTCCATCACAAGATCGCCATCGCATATCACCCCTAGACAAACTGACAAGCCGAGGTTTCTAATAGAGAAATCAAGCTAATTTTAGAAAAGGTTATGAATCCCTCACGAAAGGACTGGGCCATGAAGCTTGAAGATGCCTTGTGGGCATATAAGACTGCCTATAAAACACCAATAGGCATGTCCCCGTATGCGTTGGTGTTTGGGAAGGCATGTCACCTACTGCTGGAATTAGAGCATAAGGCACTGTGGGTAGTGAAGAAGCTTAACTTTGATCTAAAGGCCATAGGGGAGGAGAGAAAACTTTAGTTACTCGAGCTGGACAAATGGAGACTTCAGGCGTATGAAAATTCCAAGATCTACAAAGAACGTACAAAGTGCTGGAATGACAAGCGACTGTGTGAAAAGAATCTCCAAGTTGGTCAAAAGGTCTTGCTATTCAATTCTAGGCGATGACTCTTTCTGGGAAAATTGAAATCACGTTGGTCCGGACCATTCATAATTAAAAAAGTATTCCCACACGGTGCGGTCGAATTAACAAATGAAGAAGGGACCAGCGCATTTAAGGTTAATGGACAAAAAGTCAAGATGTATCATGGAGGAGACTTTCATCGCGAGAAAACCTCCATGGACTTGAGGAATCCGGAATGAAGAAGAAAAGAGTAGTCCCTGCGTTGATAAGCAACACAATTTATCTTACTTTTTGCATAACCACTACTCTTTAGAATTACCTACTCCTTCTTTCATACTTTTGATCCTCTTGATTTTTAGCAATGATCGTAGTGAATGATTATGATGGAACAAAGTGATAACCTAAAACACGCGATCGGTTTGATCAGCCCATCGCAATCAAGGAATCAACCCACCGCAAGAAAGGATGCGATAAAAAATGATGTGGGCGACAAAGTAAATTTGGGGGTTGTATCTTTCCTTGCTTCATCTTATTTAAATTTTGCACTTCTTGCATCTCATTTTTATATTGTTAAATTTTGCTATCATATCCTCTTTAGTTTGACTCAATCTTGAAATTATGATTACTTTATTTAGTCGCCTCATTCTTCCCCATACCAATCATGACTTCAATGATGAAAATTCATGCCTTTATTTCTTACCACATGTACTAGAGTCAAGTTAATTTCGAGACAATCAATTTAAGAAACATCTCTAAAAATTATCAGTCTGCTAGTTTTCCTTCAAAACTATTTTTATGAAATTTCCTAAGTCCATCGCATGAGTTATTTCGTCTATCAGCAATGACTACATTACTATGTGTAAATTTTGGGGTGCTAGTATTGTTATTTTCAACCTTGTTACTTTTATTCCAATCTAAAAAAAAATATTATAACGTCGAGATCGGATCCTGATCGAAGTTGGATGTCCGCATGGAGGCACCCAGTGAGGGAAGCCAAAAACAAAGGTCGGAATGGTTGATCAACACACTAAACCAAGTGCATCTAACTCCGCTGTCAAATAAAGAAATGGGCATGAGTTTTGACTGAGAAATAGAGCCTTGCTCGTAGTTGGATGTCCGCATGGCACCTATGGGGGCAACCCAAAACAAAGGCTGGGAATTGGATAAGTGCAAGATCACATAAAGAATATCTAAATCACGCAAGGATAAAAATCACTTGGAACACCCCAGATAGAGAAAATTTGAAATAAATCATGTGATGTCCTAGAAACGAGTAAAAGTTTTTTTTAAGGTTAAACTCGCGGTTCTTAAAGTTTAGAAATACTTTAGGAAGAGATCAGGATATAAATTAAGAAGGAATTAGTTCATGAAATTTAAATAAGGCACCTTGAAAAGTCTAGGTAGGGTAAAGGCGGTTGACTTTTTAATGAAAATATTTAGTTTATGCTTGAGAACAAGCATTGTTTTAAATTTGTGAGTGTGATAACTGGTAGAAATACAAGTTATTACAGCTCAAATAAGTAACACAATGAGAGAATGCAGTGGTAAAATAAGCAACGTCATGTCCGAATGCACTAAACAGAAAGGAATTGATGTCGCAAGGGCTCATCGCATAAAAGTAGTTATACCTATTCTATGCAAGAACAATGCAATGGCACATATGAAATTGCGATCCAAAGGAACAAGGCGTTAGTGTGCTTGAAGATTGCGATCGCAAGACATGCGATCGTGAGAAGCTTCTTAAGAAGGTGGCCGCATAAAGACTGCCATCAAGGTGACAACATAATAAATCATGATGGGATAAAAAGCTGATAACGGTCGAATCCGAATTTAGTTGTCAAGTCATTAAAAACCACACTATAGCAAGTACACTAGACTTTTGGTTACCATTAATCGGCGAATCAGAGTAGGGGAATTAATGTCGCCCATCTTTGCAATTATTAGCAAGAAAGGCTGCTTCACCTTGAAATCTATAAATACCGAAGGCCACAAGTCTAAAAAGAAGTTTTTTAGTGAGTTAGAGAGTTAGTCTGTTCACGCACATACTCATACATATACTTAGAGGACGGAGAAGAGCAAGGAGATGAGAAAGCTGACAGATCATTTCCAGACAGATCGAGAGACTGCCGGAAACAAACACAAAGGAGAGAGGGCCAACACTTGCGAGAGCAAAAATACACATCTAAAACAGAGTTGGAGTGAAAAAGAGTAGGGTAAAAGGCCACGGGAAGCAAGGCATTGCTTACTGGGCTTCTTATCTCTCATATCCATTTGTGATTTTGTATTCAATACTTTATTTACAGAAAATGGAAATCTCATAAAAATTTTCACTGTGCCGCAACGCGAGGGTAGAGCATCACGGTTCTTTTGATATTAATACTCTCAGGTTGAGGGCGCAATGGGCAGTGTTGCCATACTACAAAAAATGCGTATGCGATCTCTCTTCGAAGCATTATAGTACCCTAGGGCAGCTCGTGCGACACTGCGTGTTTTGTACGAATTTGCTCCTATCTTCCTTGCAGTGTGAAGCATGGCTCCTTGTTGGGTGTTGTCGTGCCATCATCAGGTGTAAAATGGTAAATTTGGTCTTCTCTTTTCAGTTGATGCAATTAAGTTATGTTTTGGCCCGTTTTTGCTCTTTTTCATCACTAATGCTTCGTTCTAACCGTTAGATACTAAAAACTTATAAAATAAACACATAAAATATAAGAACAATTTTGAATTAAGTAGAATGTGATGGCAAATTTTAAGTACCAACAGGTTTATCTTGCAGGAATTTGCCACAAAATCGCCTCCTGCCATTAATCTAAGAATAATATTTTCAGCTTGACATGTGGACTTTTCCTTGTTTAATGTGTGTACGATGTTTGTTTAAAAGGAAGTTTAGTTTGTATGGTTAAAACCTTTTTGACTTACAAAACAAATGTTCGATTTAATGTGTAGATAAAACATATCTATAATGTATCATTTTCACTAGTGAATTTGTAATAGAAATAACTAGAAAAAGGCTTAGAAGGAAGTCTTATATGTTGACTTTTTTATTTTGAGTTGTAACCTCCAGCTCACCTTGAGTTTCTTCTTGTTCTTGTAAACTTGTATAAATATGAGAACCATTCTTGTAAGTTAAAAAAGAACAAGTAATAAAAAAGTACCCTCCCTTAGCATAGTGGATGTAGGGTTCGACTGAACCACTTTAACTCTGTGTGTTCTCTCTTTTTCATCTTCAAAATTCATTGCTATGTACTTTGTCCTCTTGGCTTCCTCATTCCAATTCAGACAACATGCAGATGAAACACTGATGGTTTGAAGCTTGATTCTTCTGATTTTACCATAAAACACTCAAGAATACGAAGGAAGGAGGAAGAAGAACTCTCTCTTGAAACCATTAGTCTTGCATTGAATTACTTTGATCAGATCTGATTGACAAGCTGAAGCACTTTCAGCCTTTGCTGATATGTAGAAGGCTGAAATTATCTACAGATAATTTCCATATCCCACTAACTCTTCAGAGCTAGATCGAGTATTAGAGTCTGATGTTTAAGTTGAGACTTCAAGTGTAGTAGGCTGAGTGTCCTAGTGTTTTGGGCCACAAGTGGTATCAGAGCCAAGAAAACAACTCAAGACTGATCGAAGATTTGAATTCTTGCAGACAAAGATTCAGACAAAGTCAATCTTGATGTTCAAGAATGACTACAACCAGGTTTGAAATTGAAAATTTTGATGGAAAGACAGATTTTGAGTTGTGGAAAGAAAATATCAAAGTAGTGGTTGGATAGCAAAAGGTACTTCTTGCCATAACAGACCCAACAAAATATCCTGATACACTCACGGATGCAGAAAAGGAAACAATGGAGGTAAAATGCCTATGGAACCATTGTTTTAAATCACTGACGGTGTTTTAAGGAAAATAGTTGATCAACAAGTTGCTTTTGAACTTTGGAACGTATTAAATGAAATCTATCTCAATAAAGATCTTCCTTATAAAGCTTACTTGAGCGAAAAATTCTTTACATACAGAATGGATGCTACAAAATCCCTCACAGAAAATTTGAATGAATTCAATAGGCTGTCATCTGAATTCAGATCTATGGGAGATAATATTGGAGAAGTAAATGAGGCTTTTATCCTACTAAATTCTCTACCAAACTCGTTTAAAGATGTTAAAACAACAATGAAGTATGGAAGAGAGAAGATTACTACAGAAGCAATTATTGCAATAATCAGAGTTAGACAACTTGAACTACAGATGAGCAAGAAAGATTAGCAAGGAGGAGAAGGTCTGTTTTCAACCGGGAAAATAAAGAATAATGGGAAGGGCAAGCAAAATAGGGGTGATAAATCCAAAATCAAGTTTCATTTTTTCCATAAACTTGGACACAGGAAAAAAGATTGTTACTCCTTGAAGAGAAAACTAAATCAACAAAACAAAGGAGGGTAAAAAACAGAGGCAGCCATAGGGGAGAATTCCTTTGCATATTCAGATGCTTTAGCTGCAACTGATGAATGTGGTAAGTAGAATTCTATGGAAACTCAGGACTGGGATATAGATTTTGGGTGTTTAGTCCATATGACACCATTTAAAGGGTGGTTCTCTATCTACAAGAAGTGGGATGGAGGCTTGATTTACATGGCAAATAATAATATATGTAAGGCTGTTGGCATTGGCTCTGTTTCCTTAAAACTGCAAGACGGTATAGTGAAGCTAATAAGGAATGTGAGATATGTTTCTACCTTGAAGAGAAATCTCCTATAATTTAGGATGTTTGACTCCATTGGTTGTGAGTATAGGGGAGTTGGAGGCACGATTGAGATAATAAAAGACTCAAAGGTGGTCTTGGTGGCTACTAAAATAAATGGTCTATATGTCATTAAAGATGTGCAAATGACACAATAAGCCTCGATGGCTTCAGATTAAGATTCTACGAAGGATGGGCTTTGGCACATGAGGCTATCCCACATTAGTGTGAAAGGGCTGCAAGTTCTTTCTAAACAGGGGATTCTTCCTAAAGGGATTCAAAACAGTATGGAATTCTGTGAGCATTGCATCCTTGGAAAAGCAACTAGGCAAAATTTCCCTAAAGGGTAGCATGCTACCAAGGAGATACTTGAATATGTGCATATGACCTATGGGGTCTAGCTCACTTTCCTTCACTAAGTGGAGCAAGGTATTTCCTTTATTTTGTTGATGATTTTTCAAGGAAGAGTTGATTTTATTTTCTAAAAACTAAAGATGAAGTCTATGGGAAATTTAAAGAATGGAAAACCTTGATTGAAAAAAAAAACCTCTAAACACATTAAATACTTGAGAGCTGACAATGGTCTAGAGTTTTGTGAAGAAGAGTTTAACATGTTTTGCAGGGAAAATGGAATTGCGAGGCACAAAAGAGTGAGGTATACACCTCAACAAAATGAAGTTGCTGAGAGACTCAATAGAACAGTGCTTGAAAGAGTGAGGTGCCAGCTGTCAAATGCATTTTTTCTTGAGAAATATTGGGTAGAGGCAGTGTTCTATACTGTCTATACCCTAAACAGATGTCCACAAATCTATTGAGATAAAAACCAGAAGAAAGGTGGCCAGGAAAACCTCCCAAGTTGAAACACTTGAAGATATTTGGGAGTGTGGGGTATGTACATCAAAGCCATGGTAAGTTGAAACCTTGGGTTGTTAACTGTATGTTTCTAGGTTTTACACTTGGAATGAAAGGATACAGATGATGGCATCCTTTCAACAGTAAGGATTTTGCGTTAAGAGAAAATGAGAGGTTCATGTTAACTGAGCAACAATATGTACCTATGTCAAAGATTAGTAGCATAAGGTTTGAGGTAGAGCCTCAAAATGAACAGGGAGCTTCTTCTTCTCCACAAAACTTAGAAGTTGAAAGTGAAGACACTGGTGAGGCAAGGAAAAATGTGTCTAGTGAACAAGAAGAGACACATAAAGACCCAAAAAACTATACCTTAGCAAGGGATAGGACAAGAAGAACAATTCTGCCCCCTGCAAGGTACACAGAACCTGACTGTGCCAGTGTTGCATTAAGTGCTGCCATTTCACTAAGCAACAGTGAACCTACAAGTTTTGAAGAAGCCACTAATAGTCCCGATGCTAGACAATCGATTGAGGCCATGAATGATGAAATGAGGTCCCTTAATCTAAATGAAACCTGGAAACTAGTACCCTTACCTAAAAGGTACAAACCTATCTTATGTAAGTGGACATACAAGTTTAAAGAATAAATTCTAAGGGTACAAAAGTCTAGATTCAAGGCAATACTTGTTGCAAAGGGGTTCACATAGAAAGAAGGCATAGACTATACAAAAGGTTTTTCCCCTATTGTAAAACATACATCCATTAGGCTACTCCTCTCCTTAGTTGTTCAATAGGATTTGGAGTTAGACCAATTGGATGTAAAGACAACATTTCTACATGGTTTGTGAATGAAACTATCTATATAAAACAACCCTAAGGGTATGTAAAGAAAGGAGAAGAAGACTTGGTGTGTCTACTAAACAAATCAATCTTGGGCTCAAGCAATCACCTAGGTGTTGGTATGACAAATTTTATGTGGTAATCTCTAAAATGGGATTTAAGAGAAGTTCCTATGATTGGTCTATGTATATCAACACTAAAAATTTTGAAGAACCAGTGTATCTACTCCTTTATGTAGATGACATGTTGTTGGTAGGGAGCTCCAAAGAAGTGTTAAGACAAGTCAAGACCCTTCTAAAGAAAGAGTTTGACATGAAAAACTTAGGGGAATCAAGGAGAATCCTAGGTATTGAAATCAATAGGGATAGAAAGCAAGACAAACTTTATATAAGTCAGACAGATTACTGTGAGAAAGTGCTACAAAAGTTTAAAATGAATGGTGCTAAGCCTGTTATCACCCCCCTTGTATCTGATTTTAAACTTTTTGCTACTAATAGTCCTAAGAGTAGAGATGAGGATCACATCAACCATATGAAGGGAGTTCCCTACTTCAAGGCAGTGGGATCATTGATGTATCTAATAATTTTCACAAGACTAGATTTGTCCTATGCTACAAGTTTGGTCAGTAGATACATGTCCAATCCTGGTAAATTTCATTAGGAAGCAATTAAATGGATACTAAGGTATCTCTGCTCATCTAAGGAAGCTCGAATCCTATACAAATAGAATGAACCCTCTAATGATGAAATGTATGGTTATGTGGGTGCTATGCAGGGGACTAGATAAGAGGCGTTCATTACCAGGATATGTTTTCCTATGGGGAAACTGATGGAATACACAAGCATGCAACGGAAGCAAACAAAATCAATAAGCATTTTAATTACATTTAATTTAAGTTCTAAAGCATGCTTTTTAAGAAATTCAAAAAAAGGTTTCAAGAAGAACATACCTTTGATGATTTCTCCCAAATCCAAGTTGCTCTTCACTCCAAATCAGCTCCAAATTGACAGTTAACCACTAAGAGGTCTTCTCTACTATTCTCAGCCTAATTTGAGTGATTTTGGTGAAGGAAATTCTGGTTTGAGAGGAAGAATAAGATGAATTGAAAACCAATTTTCCAGCTCCAATCTCTATCTCCTCCTTCGAAATTTTGTACTTTTAATCACTGAATACATACAAGCAACATCTTTTCAGCTCAATATCCAACAATTGCTTGAAGATTTAATGGCATTTGTGTGTGATTATAGGAAGAACACCTCCTACTTGAGGTATTTGTGGGCAAAACCCACTTAACCTATTTTTTCAAAATTTTCGATTTCTTAATTTCCACACAATTCAATTAATTCTTAATTAATTAAAAAAAATTGATTCATTCTTAATCAAATTAAAAAATTTCAAAGATCAATTTCTCAAATTGAATTCTAAAATTGAAAATTAATTTGATTTTTAATTAATTATCAAATATTAAATTAATCAGACATATAACATTAAACATAAATCCTATTCATGTAATTAATATTTAAATAAATATTTAAATATTATAAACTCTCTAATTTCATTTAATTTCAATAAGTTAAATGTTAAATAATTATATCAAATATAATTGTACAAACTCTAATCTAGAATTTGAACTTATCCAAATTCAAATCCTAATTTCAATTTGAACATTTTAAAATTGATATCATTCCAAAGTCGCTCAATTTAATAATTCAAGGTGTTCATGTTTTACAAGCTAATAGAGGGACCTTATGAGCCTACAGATCATGAGCTCTAACGATTAAGATTAATTGGCAAAAACCCTTTAAACAAAATTAATTAGTATTCATTAACTATGAAGTCACACCACTAAAGCTCGATAGTTGCACTCTCTTCACTGTAGATATATTTGTGTCCACGTGACTTACCCATAACTAGTAAGTCAACCCTTCACAAGTTGTTCGTAATAACAGCTGGGTCAATATGTTGTTTTACCCTTGATATTACGTCTTGTTTCTTAAGTTCCTACTGATCCTCTAATGAACAGTTGGTTTATGATCTAATCACTAAACTGAATCCCTCTCGAGCTAGTGAGAGGGTAGGGCCCCTTGTTCAAGACCTGGATTCAGTACTTAAGAGAACAACCTTTCTTCTATCCCTTAATCAGGTAGGCATGAATTTCGTCTTGCACCCTAGGTCCCCATCTATCTACCCGGTCTTACCCCTGAAATGGGAGGCTTATTGAGCCGGCGCTGTTGACCCAACCCTCTCCCATGGAAATCTAAGGATAACCCTGAATAAACAGGAGTTCATAGTTAGCTCAGAATTAAGATCGATTTACCTAGGTCACTAAGCGAAATAATTGATAACGTGCAGAAATGCACGTTATCATATTGCTAAGTTATTAAACAATGTTGGATTGCATTCATGAAAAATGATAAATTGCATTCATTAAGCATAAAATCTATAATGTTGTGGTCGCGTGCGTCAGCGCATTGGAACTATTGATTTTTGTATTTTTTTGTGCAAAATATGCGTTAACGCATTGCAAAGATTGCGATCATAGGAATTCATCGGTCGAGCGCAACTTCGCTCGTAGATATTCACCCAAGAAGAATCACCGCAACATGGTGGATGCATCTGGACGAAAGGATAATTAAGATCGATGGGACAGAAAGCTGACAACAGTCAGATCCAAATTAAGTTGACAGCTGATAACGATCACAAAGTACAATGAGCTTTATCGGTGACAATTATCCAACGTATCAATCAGGAATTAAAGCAATCCCATCTGTACAGCCAGGAGAGAGAAGTCGCCTTTCACCTTCGATGCCTTAGAAATACCAAGTGCGTTCTTCAGAGAAGGGGTTAAGCAGTCGATTACTTCATCACCTTACAAGTTCACACCTCTGTTCATAGTTCTCTTTTTCATTACACGGCAGAGCTAGAGAAGAGTGGTGATGCTGGAGATCGTCCAAGGAAGCTCGAGAGAGGACCTTGGGGCATAAGAGTAGAGAGCGGGTTGACTCTCGCGAAAGCGGGAATATCATTAGAGCACGAGTAGAATAGTTTAACTCTTGGTTGCAAGAAATTGCTCCAGGCTCTTTACTGTACTTGCATTGTTATTTTGTACTTCATCTTTTATCTATTCAATGGAAGTTATATTTCTACATCTGATCACTCTCTTAATACGCATGAGTAGCTAAACTAGTTGAATGGGTTGAGAGGAACTAAGCTAACATGATCTAGGAAGTTCATTGCTTGCGATTGCCTTGTTTTATGCTGTGCGAAACATCCCTTTAAGGTTGCTTGAGAGAGAATCTAAAGAAAGAACCTAATGTCTCTAGAGAGCTAGGTTAGAATCTGACTTGAAAGAGCAAGATTAGGCCTGCATAAACAAGAAATAGGGACTTAGAGATAAGCTCTGTTTGTCAACATGCATTGCTTGTATCCTAGGAATAGGAATGATATTATGCGGTCGCATATTTGTGTGAATGTCATGTTGTCATCGCATAAATAGAAATAGAGCTTTATGTGTAAACCCTATAAACTTATCGCATATTTATCACATGTGTTCTAGCCTTAGAAACGGTGGCATTCACGCCGAGAGGTGGTTTACTATTGTATGCATGTTGCATGATCGCAAGGCATGAACGCAACCTAGGGAGTATTAGCCGAAACCCTTCTCAACCCGTTCACCGCATATTCATCGTATCTCCCATTGTCAACTCTTTTTAAACTTTGCCGCATTTATTATTTTCATTAACGCAACAACAAACCAACCACTTTATTCATTTACCGATTACCGCAAAGTTTTCATAAGAAAATTATCAATGCAAACTATTTTCACAAGTCCCTGTGATCGACCCTGGACTTACTAGGAAACTCGGAGGAATTTACACTTGGAGTTCACTAGGGAAACTTGAGTGCACAATGTAATTCCATCAACACATATCATCCATATTTCCATTCAATAAAATAATGCATCAATAATCAGTCTTAAATAGTAAACAACGTTATAAAGCAAGAGTAACTTATTTCTTGGTCCGATCTTATGCAAACTCATAGCATAGGTCACCCCCACTTCTCATGTCAATACATGAACGAATCTAGATCACTTCGTTTGTAGTATCTTTACAACAACTTGTAATAGCTACAAAGTAAGCCGCATCCAATAGTTGATAATGGGTAAAAATGCACGTTATTATAGCATAAAGTTATAAAAGAATGAAGGATTGTGAGGGTAAAAATATACAAAATTGCGTCTAAAAGCATTAAGTTTAGAACATTGCGATGCATGCGTGCATCATATTAAAGAAGCTAACTTATGCATTTTGTGCAGAAAAATGTGTTGGCGCATGGCGAAATTGCGATCCAAGGAATTTAGAGTCCGAGTGCATTAAGAGATTGTGACCGCAAGGCTATACGATCGTTTTTGTTCGCAAAAATTCTACTCGAGAAGGTGGCTGCATAAAGCCAGCGCATCGAGGTTAAAGCTTAATAAACCATGATGGGACAAAAAACTGATGACAGTCGATTCCGAATTAAGTTGACTAGCCGTTAACGACACACTGTAGCAAGTACACTCAACTTTTCGATGACAATTAATCGGCGCATCAGATAGAGAATTAATGACATCCCATCAGTGCAATCATTTGAGAGAAAAGCTCTTCACCCTGAAGCTCTATAAATACAGAAGGCCTTCTTCGTTGAAGGAGTTCGGCGAGTTTAGTTTTTCATTCTAGTTGAGCCATATAGAAGATAGTTAGCCTTTCTTCATAGTATCCTTATACTTAGAAGGTGGAAGCGAGAGAAGAGAGAAGATGTCGAAAGATTGCCCTAGTCAGTTTGACAGAGTGCTAGGGAGCATGGAAAATAGAGAGAGGGTCGACTCTTGCGGAAGCAAGAATATCTTTCAAGCAGAGTAGAGAAAAACAGTGTAAAAGCCTTGGGAAGCAAGAGATTTCTACCAGGCTCCTTATCTTTACTTCATATTGTCATTCTGTATTTCGATTTCATTTATAGAATGGAACCTACATTTCTACATCTGTTCATTCTCTTTACATTACGCATGAGTAACTAAACTTTCGAATGGGTTGAGAAGTACTTAATTTTCATGACCTAAGATCTTCATTGTATGCGATCATCTTGTCTTATGTTGTGTTCATCACCCCTTTAGAGCTACTCGAGAGAGAGTGTAAAGAAAGAACCTAAGACTTGAGAGAGCTAGGTTAGAATCTAGACTTGAGAAAGCAAGATTAGATCTGCATAAGCAAGAGAGAGAGCTTTAGAGATAAGCTCTGTGTGCCAACATGCATCGCATGCACCCTAGAAATAGGTTATGGTAGTATGCGGTCGCCTTGTGTATGTATGTGCCATTCATCATCTCATAGACAAGAATAGAGGCTTAGACGTAAGTCCTATGGAAATCATTGCATACATCGCATGCGTTCTAAAACTAGAAGCCATAGCATTTGCATTGAGAGATGACTTGTTGTTGTATATATGTAGCATGATCGCATGACATGAACGCAATCCGAGGAAGTGTTAGCTAAATCCCTTCTCAATCCGTTCCCTTGCATACTCATTGTACTTTCGTATTATTAACTCTTTTCTCAAATCCTCAGCATAAACTTTATACTTTAAACAACATACCAACTACCGCATTGATTTATTTGTTACCGCAAAGTAATAGGAAAATACCATCGCATACTGTTTCCTTAGTCCCTGTGTTCGACCCTGGGCTTACTAGGCAACTTAGTAGGGTTTATACTTGGATCTTGCTAAGAAAACTTGCATGCACAACGCATATTCCACCAACACATTCTACACCTTTATTTCATCACATTAACAACGCATCAAGTTTTTGGCGCCATTGCCGGGGACTATAGAAATACATTGTGCTAACGATAACTTTTTGATTTTCTTTGCAGACTCTCCTTCTCTATGCACTGCTTCTCCTTGGGTAAGGGAAGAAGCGGGCGTCGTATGAGCAAAGGACAAAATCCTAAGCCTATTTATGACCCAGAGATTGAGAGAACTTTTCGAAGAGGAAGAAGAAACAACCACCAACGATAACAAGAGAAAGATCCAAACATGGCGAAACAACCAGAAAATGGAGCATCAAATGCAAATAATATCATGGTGAATCCCATCCTCTTGGCGAACGACCGTAATAGGCCCATCTGGGACTATGCGTCACTCAACCTTTATTATTTCTCACCAGGATTCATGAGGCCAGCTCCTAACGGATTGAGATTCGAGATCAAACCGGTGATGTTGCAGATGATTCAAACTGCCAGACAGTTTGGCGGTAGGCGTGGCGAGGATCTGCACCTCCGGAGTTTTATTGAGATCTGCAATACGTTTGTGTTCCCAAATATCTCTGCTAAGGAGGTTTAATTAACACTGTTCCCATTTTCGTTGTGTGACAGGCACGGAAATGGGCTTATTCTCTCGAACTAGGGGAGATTACATCTTGGGAACAAGTAGGTGAGAAGTTCATGAAGAAGTACTTCCCCCCGACGGAGAATGCCAGAAGGAGGAAACTAATCACTAATTTTGAACAGGATATTGACGAATTGCTCAGTGACGCCTGGGCGAGGTTTAAGAGGCTGGTAAGAGATTGCCCGCATAATGGCTTACCAGATTGTTTACAGATGGAAATTTTCTACCACGGATTGAACTCTGCATCACAGATGGCTCCCAACGTGGCAGCAGTTGGATGTCTGCTTGATAAGACATACGATGAGGCCAAGAATACACTTGATCGCATTTCTAAAAATCATGAAGACTGAAAAGAAAACGATCAAAGATTGAGGATAAAAGACAGTGATGCTAATAACGGGGCCATAGCAACCCTACAGAACCAAATGATTGCGATGATGAATTTGTTACAAGGAATCGCAATCAATAGCCAAGGAACGCATAGTGGGCAAGTCAACGCAATCAACCAGATGACCACAAATTATGCTACCTGCGGTAAAGGCCACCCAATGGAGGAATGCCTGAGGAACCCACAGTCAGTCTATTTCGTGAAAAATAATCCATTTTCTAATACATACAACTCTGGGTGGAGAAACCACCCTAACTTTGGGTGGAAAAATCAACAACAAAATTTTCAATCAGTGGCGCAAAAAGAAGGGCCACCAGGATTTTTCCCGCAAACAAATAGTCATTCGCAAAACCAAGCCAATAGTTCTCAGGTGCCGCAATCGTCATCTTTAGAGAGTTTACTAAAGCAATATATTGAAAAGAAAGAAACAGAGCTTCAGAACCAAGCGATGTCTATCCACAATCTGGAATCTCAGATAGGACAGATTGCAGACGAACTCAAGAATAAACTGCAGAAGGCATTGCCGAGTTCAACAGAACTCCAGCGCAACCTAGAGGGTACGGGAAAAGTGCAATGTCAAGTTGTGACATTGCGAAGCGGAAAGGCTGTGGCAGAGGAGAAGAAGGAGCCAAGCTGGAATGCTCACATTACGATGGAACCACAGACCCCATTGACTCAAGAAGAAATAAGAGAAAAGGAGGCGATGGAATCGGAGATTGCGTCCACTTCAAAGCTGAAAGAATAGGGAACCGTGAGAATACAACTACCATCATTCCCCCAGAGACTCAAAAAGAAGAAAAATGTTGAGGTACAGTATCAACAATTCATGGATATGCTGAAACAGTTGCATATTAACATTACGTTCACTGAAGCGATTGAACAGATGCCCAAGTATGCAAAGTTTCTGAAGGATATGGTGAGGAAGAAGAGAAGCATTGGTAAGTTCGCAACGATGGCATTGATGCAAAGTTCAAAATCCATAATTCCACTGAAAATGCACGACCCTGAAAGTTTCACCATACCCTGCTCTATTGGAGGGTTATACATTAATCAAGCGCTTTGCGATCTCGGGGCCAACATCAACTTGATGCCCCTTTAAATTTTTAAGCAATTGAATGTGAGGTAGCTGGCACCGACGACTGTGACTCTCCAATTAGCTGATAGATCCCTTTTGCATTCAGAAGGGAAGGTGAAGGATGTTCTAGTTATAATCGACAAATTTATATTACTGGAAGACTTCATCATCCTGGACTATGAAGCAGACAAAGATGTACCCATCATCCTGGGACGACCATTTTTATACATTGGTCGCGCTCAGGATGATGTGTACAAAGAAGAGATCACACTGAGCGTGAATGGATAGAAGCTCAGGTTTGACATTAGCAGAGCAATGAAATATCCTAAAGAAGAAGACCTCAATGAATCTGATGATGAACCAAGTTTGAATGAAGAAGAAAAGTCTGAAGATGAAAATAAAAATGAGGATGCGACCGCATCCATAATAGCCTACAATGCGATCACAGAAAAAACAACCACAGAAGATGAGATGATCGCATCCACAAAAGACAAGCTGACAACGAGTGAAGAAAGAAAAACAACAAAACCATCCTTGGAATAACCACCAACAATAGAGCTGAAGACCCTTCTAAACCACCTGAAGTACGCATTTCTGGGGCAGAATGAAAAGCTACTTATAATAATTCCTCTACACTTAATGAAGATCAAGAAAATGCGCTGCTAAGCATCTTGAGAAAGTATGTAAAAGCAATTGGCTGGACGCTCGCAGACATTAGAAGAATCAGCCCCGCATACTGCATGCATAGGATTCGTCTCGAGGAAAATTAGAAAGGATCGATCGAACATCAACACAAACTCAACCCTGCGATGAATGAGGTCGTGAAGAAGGAAATAATCAAGTGGTTGGATGTGGAAATTATCTATCCAATAGTCGACAGCACGTGGGTCAGCCTCGTGCAATGCGTGCCAAAGAAATAAGGGATGACGGTAGTCCCCAATGCAAATAACGAACTGATACCAATGAGAACTGTCACTAGATGGTGGATTTGCATGGACTACCGCAAATTAAATGCAATGACAAAGAAGGATCATTTCCCTTTGCCTTTTATCGACCAGATGCTAGACCACCTAGCTGGAAATGATTTCTACAACTTCTTGGATGGATATGCCGACTTCAACCAAATCATGATTGCTCCTGAAGATCAAGAGAAAACCACATTCACCTGCTTGTATGGACACATTTGCGTTCGATGCATGCCGTTCCGCCTATGCAATGCGCCGAGCACCTTCCAGAGGTGTATGATGGCCATCTTTTATGAATATCTTGAAGACTTTATAGAAATTTTCATGGATGACTTCTCAGTGTATGGGCAAATATACAAACTCTGTCTCAACAATCTGGAGAAGATATTGAAATGATGTGAAGAGACGAACCTTGTGCTAAATTGGGAGAAATGCCACTTCATGGTAAAGGAAGGTATTGTGCTTGGGCACAAAGTCTCCAAGGATGGGCTAGAGGTGGACAAGGCGAAGATTGAGGCGATTGAAAAGCTTCCACCTCCAACGAATGTGAAGGCTATCAGGAGCTTCTTAGGACATGTTGGCTTTTATAGACGCTTTGTGAAAGACTTTTCAAAGATTTCACGATGACTAAGTGCATTGCTGGAGGTAGAAAGAAAAATTGACTTTGATGAAAAATGCCTCAACACATTCATGATACTGAAGAACGCATTAACAACTGCACCTTTGTTGATCACACTAGACTTGACACAACCCTTTGAATTAATGTGCAATGCAAGTGATTATGCAATGGGAGCAGTGCTGGCGCAAAAGAAGAAAACAATGCTACATCCCATCGCATATGCGAGCAAAACCTTGAACCCTGCTCAAACAAATTACACTACCACAGAAAAAGAATTGCTTACGGTGATATTTGCGTTGGAAAATTCCAGAGCTTATTTGCTGGGGACTAAAGTAATCATTCACATTGACCACTCGGCGATAAAATACTTGATGACAAAGAAAGATGCGAAGCCGAGATTGATTAGATGGGTTCTCCTCCTCTAGGAATTCAATATGGAGATCGTTGATCACAAGAGGATGGAGAACTAGATTGCAGACCATTTATCCATATTAGAAAATCCTGAAGTTGACCGCAATCAGTCAGAGGTGAACGTAACTTTCCCAAGAGCAGCTATTTAAAATTGAAGAATTACCATGGTATGCGTACGTGGTCAATTTTCTTGTTTGTGGACAATTTCCTGAAGACTATACAACCCACCAAAGGAGGCGGCTCAGACATGAATGCAAATCATATTATTGGGACGAGCCAAATCTTTATAAAAAGGGGTCAGACCAGATTTTGCACATGTACGTACCAGATGCTGCTCACCAACGCATATTATCACAATGCCATGACTCGCCATATGGACGACACTTTGGAGGCCAACGCACAGCAGCAAAGGTGTTACAAAGTGGTTATTTTTTGCCAACATTATTCAAGGACACAAGAGACTATGCGATGAAATGCGACCGATGCCAATGCACAGGAAACATTTCATGAAAGCATGTGATGCCCATGAACACCATCTTAGAATTGGAATTATTCGACGTCTGGGGCATAGACTTTATGGGAGAATTTCAACCATCAAATGGTAACAAATACATTCTATTGGTCGTCGACTACGTTTTCAAATGGGTAATAGCGGTATCGTGCATCGTAAGCGATGCGGCAGTAGTCTCCAAGTTCCTAAAGAAAAATATTTTCACTCGTTTTTGCACTCTACGTGCCATCATAAGTGATGAAGGCTCCAACTTTGTTAATCATATCATCAACAATTTACTGCTCAAATATAATATTCTCCATAAATTGGCCACCGCATACCATCCACAAACAAATGGTCAAGCTGAAGTGTCCAACAAAGAAATCAAGTTGATATTAGAGAAGGTGGTAAAGCCTTCACGAAAAGATTGAGCAACGAAGCTGGAAGATGCCTTGTGGGCATACGGGACTGCCTATAAGACACCTATGGGCATGTCCAGGTATGCACTGGTGTTTGGAATGGTATGTCATTTACCGCTTGATTTGGAGCATAAAGCACTGTGGACAGTGAAAAAGCTAAATTTTGACTTAAAGCCGCAGAAGAAGCAAGGAAACTTCAGTTGGTCGAGCTTGAGGAACGGAGAACTCACGCATATGAAAATGCAAAAATCTATATGGAGCGCGCAAAGCACTGGCATGACAAACAATTATGCGAGAAGAATCTCCAAGTCGGACAAAAGGTCTTATTATTCAATTCGCGACTACGACTCTTTCCTGGGAATTTAAAGTCACGTTTGTTCGAACCCTTCATAATCAAAGAAGTATTCCCGCATGGTGCGGTTGAGTTATCAAATGAAGACGGGTCCAATGGATTCAAAGTCAACAGGCAAAGAGTCAAAATATATCACGGAGAAGACTTACATCATGAGAACACCTTTGTGCACCTGAGGAACTCTGACTGAAAAAGAAGTGGGCGTTCCCTGCACAAGCATGCGAATCAATTTCATCAGGGATGCAATTTTTGTGAGGTATCCGTTGAAACCTTCAATTCATGAACTTAATTTTACCTCTTTATAGTCATTATCATTTCGTTATTCGTTGCATTTCTAAAAAAAAATTTGCAAGCTCTGTCTTTATTTGACCCTCTCAATGTTTTCTTTGCAACGATCATGGGGAACGATTGCGGAGGATCTAAATGAAAGACGCAACTAGCTTATTCCGCCTCAATCGAAGAGAGCAGGTCACCGCAAAGAAGGATGAGTTCACAAATAATGCGTGCGACAGAGCAAATTTGGGGGTTGTATCTTTCCTTGACTTTGTCTATTCCAAATTTTGCACTCTCACATTGCATTTTAATTTTGATAATTTTATCATCGCATCCTCTTTAGTCGGCGCAATCATTACACATTGATTAATTTAGTAAGTCACCGCATTATTTCTCTTTGCCAATTATGATTTCAATGATGAAACACATGCCTCTATTTTCGTATATACTAGAGTCCACTTAATTTTAGGATAGTCAAACTCATGAAATATTTCTAGAAGTTAGTGGTCCACAAGCTTTCTTTCAAACTGACTTTTACAAAATTTCCTAAGAGCATCACATGAATTCTTTCAATCTTTCAGCAATGAGGACATTGCTGCGTTTAAATGTAGGGTGTGCTATTCATTTCCAAACTTGCTAATTTTAGGCATTACAAAAAAAAACATAACGTTGCGATCGGATCCTAGTCGTAGTTGGATGTCCACATGAAACCTATGAGGGCAAGCCAAAACGAAGGTAGGAATCGTGATCAACACATAAATAAAATGATCGTAACTCCACTGCCAAATGGGCCTGAGTTTAGACTGAGAAAGAGCGTCTTGCTCGTAGTTGGATATCCGCATGAAACACGTGGGGGCAAGCAAAAATGAATGCTAGACACTTGGATCAGCGTAAGGTCATAGAAAAAAATACCTAAATTATGGAAGGATAAAAATCATGTGAAAATACCCCAGTTGAACAAGGTTTTTTTATATGAAACAAATCATGTGATGCCCTAGAAACAAGCAAAGTTTTTTTTTTAAGATTAAACTTGCGGTGTGAAACTCACATTTCCATTTTCCTTACTTAAGAAGGTGTTAAAAGGAATTAATTAAGTGAAAGCTAAATCCTATGTTGAAGAGAAAGAAATTTCTAAGTGTTGAATAGATTTTTCCTTGAGTAGTTTTAAGTTAAGCTATTGATGAAATTTGGCTAAGTGTAAGGTCAAAAGGATCCATGCGTTAAGAGTTAGGAGACGTTAACGCATAAGTTGAGAAGGCAACCATGTGTTTGTAAGGTTGGACACATGATTGGCCGAAGTGTTGGCAAAAGGCATTTCCAAGAGTAACCATGCGTTGGAAGCCAAGGAGAAAAATGGCCAAGTGTTGGACAATGCGTTAATGTGGTGCCATACGTTGGCCATAAAGTTTTGAGAGGTTACTTGGGCATGGAGAGAGATTGAAGTAGGGCCCAGAATAACGCATGTGACAACCACTGCTTTTGGAGGTTAGATCAACGCATGAGGTGCGACGGTTGCGATGGATGCATTGGACACGATGGTATGTGTCTATACGGCCGAAGGCATGTGGCCAAAGAAGATGCGTTGATAGGTTGCGGTGGTGTGAGGGCATGCGGTGCAAAGGCATGCGGTGATGCAAGGGCATGCGTCGATAGATGGCATGCGATAATAGAGGCATGTGGCGATGGAGGCGGACGCGATGGATAAGTTGGACGCGAGAGTATGCAGCTGATGGTTTGCAACCGGAGGGATGCGTTGATGACATGCGCGTGCTGCTATGCGTTGATATCATGTGACCGTACTATGCGTTGATGACATGCGTGTGATGCTATGTGTTGATGCTGTCTCTTATACACATCTAGATGTGTATAAGAGACAGATCGTGATCAATACATAAATAAAATGATCGTAACTCCACTGCCAAATGGGCCTGAGTTTAGACTGAGAAAGAGCGTCTTGCTCGTAGTTGGATATCCGCATGACACCCGTGGGGGCAAGCCAAAACGAAGGTAGGGACTCGTGATCAACACATAAATAAAATGATCGTAACTCCACTGCCAAATGGGCCTGAGTTTAGACTGAGAAAGAGCGTCTTGCTCGTAGTTGGATGCCCGCATGACATACGTGCTGTCTCTTATACACATCTAGATGTGTATAAGAGACAGGAGGCGGACGCGATGGATAAGTTGGACGCGAGAGTATGCAGCTGATGGTTTGCAACCGGAGGGATGCGTTGATGACATGCGCGTGCTGCTATGCGTTGATATCATGTGATCGTGCCTGTCTCTTATACACATCTAGATGTGTATAAGAGACAGGGTTATAAGAGATCCATTAGCAAGAACCTAGGTGAACGTGAGCTATGCCTTGAGGTGTTAAGTTGAGAACCAAGTCAACCCAAAAGTTTCTATGCGTTGGACATCCAAAGGCACGTGGGCGCATAGGAAAACCTAGTAGTATGCGTTGAAGAAGTGTTGGTCATTATCCTAGTTGAATGCATATGAAGTTGGATGAACGCATATGAAGGATGGACGCATTCAAGGACGTCATCCGGACATGTGGCTTGTTGGGAAGAAATATTAAGCGTTAAGAAAATAAGGTAGGTGTACGAGCAGACATGCAAAGTTGAGGGCTATGCGTTGGTGAAAGGGGAGCAAGATACCTTGGGTAGCGCTGATGCAAGATTGTGTTAATGGTGTGAGGAAGAGACACTTGGACATGCGGCCAAGTAGGAGGTGTCGGCCTTAGAGAAATCTTGGATGTCTATAAATAGGGCCAAGGACTTCAAATGGGAACTCAAATTCTCTTCAAAGGACATAAAGAATTGTGTATTGGGAGGAGACTATGCGTTGGTAGCAAGACCATGCGTTGGTCAAGAGGTTTCAAGAGGGGAGATGCTGTCGGGTAGAAAGGACAGGAAGTAGCATCAACTTGGGACGAGGAGTTCTCCTAGAATACTCGTGTGTTTGGAGTGATTTCAAAGCCATCTGAAAGCTAGAAGAGTCTAGTTTTCAAGGTAGGGCTTTCGGAGAAGAAGCTCCCAAGAAACGGGCTGGAGAATGAGGACAAGATAGAGAGGTCGAGCTGTTGGGTAAGCTGGGCCAGTCTTGATGTTTTGATGTTTCTGGCCAAACCACGAGACATTATGAGTTAAGATTTTGAGGTAAGCTTCCTGAACATTTTAGAACATGTTTTCAGAAGGAAGTATCTTAAATATGAAACTATGAGTAATCTAAGCTGACAATTGAATCTAGAATTTAGGATTCAAAGGGAAACCAAGGAAACCTAAGGAACTTCGGAAAGGAAAATTCCTAACCAACCAAGGTGAGTGGTTATTATGTTGTTGTATTATTGATGTAATTTCTATATATAGTAAATATATATAGGGGACAATGATAAATTGGCATGATCAGGGATATATGTTTGTCTAGTTATTATGCTTGTTAAGATATTGCTTGTATGTTTGTGTTGGAAACTGAAATTATACCCGGGATATATAGATAGCATGCTTGAAAAGGTACTTGACAGAAAACTATAGTCGGATTCGGCTGCCGGAAAAATAGAGTCGGCTTCGGTCGGCGGGAAATTATAGTCGGTGACGATCGACGGGAAATATATAGTCAAGTTACCTAAGCATAGCTAGCGGGAAAATAGTCGATGTGCACATTGGTGGGATAATAGGGTACAGGGAAAGTTTCCACAGGAATTGTTGATACATTGCTTTAATATACATGTGAAAGTGCTGGGGAAAAATGTATGATCATGCCAGGGATAACCAGCAGTAAAGTTGGGGATGTTCATATTATGTAAGAACCAGTGGTTAAGTTGAGGTTGATTATTTTAACCAGCAGTTGAGTTGGGGATAATCCAACGGTCTGACTGAAGAAATAATTGTGAACTTATGGTAATGTTCTTGTTGACTATACATTGATTTCCAAAAAGTAGATCTATGTAGTCAAAGTTATTTGTTTATCTAAAGGTACCACTCACTGGGCTTTATAGCTCATGTTTTCCATGTTTTATGTTTTACCCCCCCCCCCCCCCCCCGGTAACGGAAAGGTGAGGAGTTCCAGGGTACTACTAAGGTCAAGGTCTGCCCATGTCACAGTTACACTTCCGGAGGGTCTTACAGTTGTTGTTGTAAACTTTGTTGTTAGTCTTGGAGTTGTATAAACATTATATTGTTGTAATATAAAATGGGCCTACTTAATCAGTTGTTGTTTGCCTCCTTGACTTAATCGGTTGGTTGTTGAATTCGTTCATTGGTATCAGAGTTATTTCCGCAAGAGTTATTAGGCAGCAAGTGTTAACAAAAGGGTTGATAACTGCTGCAGTCACATCCTTTCCTAGGCTCAGAGAGTAGTCTGGGGCAGGGTGTGACACGGGGTCCCTAAATTTTAGAAATATTTTTAGAAAAGATGTGATTAGGAATTAATGAGATTTTGGAACATAGGATCGGAATAAGGCAACCTTGAGAAATCTAGGAAAGAAGAAGGCAGTCGACTTTCTAGAAAAAATCTTTAGTTTATGCTTGAAGACAAGCATTGTTTTAAATTTGGGGGTGTGATAACGGGCAGAAATGCACGTTATTACAGTGAAAAGTTATAAAACAATGAAGGATTGCGAAGGTAAAAATATATAAATTGCACCCAAAAGCATTAAGTTTAGAACATTGCGATCACATACGTCCATCGTATTAAAGCAACTAACTTATGTATTTTGTACAGAAAAATGCGTTGGCGTAAGGCGGAATTGCGATCCAAGGAATTTAGAGTTCGAGCGCATTAAGAGATTGAGACCGCAAGGCTATGCGATCGTTTGCGTTAGCAAAAATTCTGGTCAAGAAGGTGGCCGCATAAAGTCGGTGCATCGAGGAGAAAGCTTAATAAATCACGATATGACAGTATACTGATGACAGCCGATCCCGAATTAAGTTGATAAGTTGTTAACGACACAGTGTAGCAAGTACACTCAACTTTTCGGTGACAATTAATCGGCGCATCAGACAGAGAATTAATGACATCCCATCAGTGTATGTGTGCGGTCGCCTGTTTGCCAACATGAATCGCATGCACCTTAGAAATAGTTTATGATAGTATGCGGTCACCTTGTGTATGTGTGTGCCATTCATCATCGCATAGACAAGAATAGAGGCTTAGACGTAAGTTCTATGGATATCATCACATACATCGCATGCGTTCTAAAACTAGAAGCCATAACATTTTCATTGAGAGATGACTTGTTGTTATATGTATGTAGCATGATTGCATGACATGAACGCAATATTAGATAGTGTTAGTTAAATCTCTTCTCACCCCGTTCCCTTGCATAGTCATTGTACTTTCGTATTATTAACTCTTTTCTCAAATCTGCCGTATAAGCTTTATACTTTAAACAATATACCAACAACCGCATTGATTTATTTGTTACTGCAAAGTAATCGAAAATTACCATCGCATACTGTTTCCTTAGTCCCTGTGTTCAACCCTGGGCTTACTAAGAAACTTAGTAAGGTTTATACTTGGATCTTGCTAAGAAAACTTACATGCACAACCCATATTCCACCATGACATTCTGCACCATTATTTCATCACATTAACAATGCATCAATAGTATTACCAAAATAAGGTACCTAATCTTAATCATATACTATTGTAACATCCCACATTTTTTTTAGTAATAATGTAATTTCAGTAATTTTATTATTTGAGGGAATTTTTGAAATTTTGGACTTCAAGCATAACTGCGGGAATTTAATTGTTGACGTCGAAATCATTCAATTTGGAAATTAATGACAGGAATTAATTTCATTTTCGGAAAGAAAGGAATTAATAGTATAAAGTGGAATAAGGAAAAGAATAAAATATAGTTTATATTTATTTTCTTTTTAGTTTATTATTATTATTATTACTATTTTTTTTTTATAAAAAGCAAATATCCCTTCTCCTTCTTCATCGCCGCGCAACCCTTCCCCCCAGACCTTCATCTTCTTCGTCCAAACCCTACTGCCCCACACCTTTCGAGCCGCTCAGTGCCACTTGATGCGTTGTTTTATGGAATGGAAATATGGATGAAATACATTGGTTGAATTACGTTGTGCACTCAAGTTTTCCCAGTGAAATGCAAGTGTAAATTCCCCTGAGTTTCCTGGTAAGTCTAGGGTCAATCACAGAGACTTGTAAAAATAGTTAGCGTTGATAATTTTCTTATTAAAACTTTGCGGTAACGGGGTAAATAAATGAAGTGGTTGGTTTGTTGTTGTGTTGATAAAAAGAAATAAATAAATGCGGCAGAGTTGAGAAACAAAGTTGCGTTGATAGATGCAATGAGTATGCGATGAACGGGTTGAGAAGATCTTTAGCTAGCGTTACTTGGGAATGCGTCAAACTATGCGATCATGTTACTACCATGCACAACAAGTCATTTTCCAATGTAAACGCAATGCTCCTAAATCTAGGATGCAAGTGTTGCATGCAAAATGTCCATAGAGCTTATTCCTAAGTCTCTACTCTTGTCCTATGCATTGGTGCAAAATGCAAGAAAGCAAGGTGACCGCATACAATCATATCTTATTGCTAAGGTGCATACGATGAGTTTATAACAAATAATGTTCATCCCTAAGTGCCTATCTCCCATTTATGCGTTCTAATCTAGTTCTTCCAAACCTAGATTCTGACCTGAACTTCCCAAGTATAGGTCCTATCCTTAGACTACCCTCCCGAGTATCTCTAATAGATGAATGAAGCATACATAAACAAGATAATCACACAGAATGAAGATTCTCTCATTGTGCTAGCTAAACGCTTCTCAACCCATTCAACTAATTTAGTTACTCATGCGGGAATCACAAGAGTGAACAGATATAGAGAAAGAAATTTTATTCCGATACATAAATTAAGTACAAAATGCTAATGGAAGATAAGGTAGAGAGCCTGGTAGCAATTCCTTGCTGACCGAGGCTTTTTTCACTGGAATCTCTATTCTGAACTAAGATATTCTCGCTTTCGCATGAGCCGACCCTCTCTCCTTCTTAGTAGTTTCCGGTGCTCTCCCAAGCTTGCCGGAACGATCTACCGGCATAACTTCTTCCTCGAGTCCGCCTTAAAAAGGTGAAAGAATACTATGGACAGAGGCGTGAACTAAAAATGGTAAACTAATCCACTGCTTAACCCTTTCTCTGAAGAATACACTTGGTATTTATAGGGCATTAAAAGGTGAAAGGCGGCTTCTCTTTCCTGGTTATTCAAATGGGACAACTTTAATTCCTGATTGATGCGCCGGATAATTGTCACCGATAAAGCTAGATGTACTTTATGACTGTTATCGGCTGTCAACTTAATTTGGATCCGACTACTGCCAGTTTTTTGTCCCATCGATCTTAATTGTCCTTTTGTTCGGATGCGCCCACCATGTTCTGGTGATTCTTCTTGGGTGGATATTTGCGAACGTGATCAATGCAAAGTCTTACGATGAAGTTGCGCTCGCCCGATGAATTCCTATGATCGCAATCTTTGCAATGCGTTAACGCATATTCTGCATAAAAAAAAAATACAAAAATCAATAGTTCCAATGCGCTGATGCACACGATCGCACTATTATAGATTTTATGCTTAATGGACGCAATTTATCATTTTTCATCAATGCAATCCAACATTGTTTAATAAGTTAGCACTATGATAACGTGCATTTCTGCCTGTTTTCACACCCCCAAATTTAAACAATGTTTGTCCCCAAGCATAAGCTAAAGATTCCTTTAGCAAATCCACAGCAATGTTCTTTTCCTAGATTTCTCAAGGATACTTTGTTCAAATCCTATATACTAGAATTTTCTTAAGTTTTATTCAAGTCTACTCTTAAAATATTTCTATGACCTAGGGACTGCAAGTTTAACTTTCAAAAGGACTTTACTAAATTTTGGAACATCGCATGATTTATTTCAAAAAGAAAATTTTCTACTGGGGTGACAAAAGATTTATCCTTGCACAAAAATTTTCTTTGTTGCTATTTTTTTTTCTAACTTTGTGCTGATCCGAGTGCCTTGTCTTCGTTTTGGCTTGCCCCCTCGGGTGTCATGCGGGCATCCAACTATGAGCAATGCACTCTTTCTTAGACTAAATTCATACCACTTTGACATTAGAGTTGCGGTCATCAATTTATGCGTTGATCCTGGTAACTTACTTTCGTTTTGGCTTACCCCCACGTGTGTCATGCGGATATCCAGTAGTGGGGTTACTTACTGAGTATTTTTATACTCACCTTTCTCATGTTTATATTTTAGGTAAGAGTAGGGACACACTGGCGAGTGACAAGCGAAATCCGTGATCGAGCCACTGGGACTAGTTTTTTGCTTCCGCTCATGATGTTTAGATTTCTTTCATGTTTTTCCACTTTCAGTCTTTATGTTTGAAACTTACTGATTAGTATTCGTTTTCTAGACTTATTAAATTCCTAATTATGATTTATGGGTATCCTGTTATTTGACTTTTATTTAGTTTTAATGAAAATATTTTATTTGACTTTATTTATTTAGCATTTATTTCACTATGAAAATGTATCATTTTAAATTCTATTGTGTATAGTAACGGCCTAGCTGGAATCCTAGGGAGTCGGATCGTTACAACTATAGACCGTTTTGGCTATTTACTCTAACTTGATCCATCACTTTGTCTCTACATAAAGTTCAAGTATTCATATAATAGCCATGGATCTTAGTTTATTGGATTTAGAATTTGATGAATGCAATTAATAGATTCAATACCTTGATAAGAAATGTTTAAATAACATCTTTATTGATAATAGAATATGTTTAATTTTTTTACAGACTGCAAGTTTTAGGACATATGGTCAATACCTTGAGTTTCTTCTTGTTCTTGTAAACCTGTATAAATATGAGAAGAAAAACCAGAGGTGGGATAGAGTGAAAAATATTCTTGTAAGTTCAAAAAGAACAAGTAATAAAGAAGTGCCTTCCCTTAGCACAATGGATGTAGGCTTCGACTGAACCACTTTAACTCCGTGTGTTCTCTCTTCTTCTTCTTCAAATTTCTTTGCTATCTACTTCGTCCTTTTGGCTTCCTTGTTCCAATTCAGACCACATGCAGGTGAAACACTAGTGGTTTGAAGCTTGATTCTTCTGATTTTACCCTGAAACACTCAAGAATGGGAAGGAAGGAGGAAGGACTTCTCTCTCTCGAAACCATCAGTCTTGCATTGAATTACTCTGATCAGATCTGATTGACAAGCTGAAACACTTTCAGCTTTAGCTGATACGTTGAAGACTGAGATTATCTTCAGATAATTTCCATATCCCAGTAACTCTTCAGAGCTGGATCGAGTATTAGAGTATGATGATTGGGCTGAGACTTCTAAGTGTAGTAGGCTGAGTGTCCTAGTCTTTTAGGCCTGCAAATAAAAGAACTATAGTTAATTGGGCCACAAGTAATATCAGAGCCAAGAAAACAACTCAAGACTATTCAAGATTTGAATTCTTGCAGACAAAGATTTAGACAAAGTCAGTCTTGAAGTTCAAGAATGGCTACAACCAGGTTTGAAATTGAAAAGTTTGATGAAAAGACAGATTTTGAGTTGTGGAAAGAAAAGATGAAGGCAGTGCTGGGACAGCCTAAGGCTGAGACTTCAAGTGTAGTAGGCTGAGTGTCTTGATCTTTTGGGCCTGCAAATAAAAGAACTATAGTGAATTGGGCCACAGAATTAATTGGCTACTGCTAAGACTTCATCCATCTGTTTATGAGAAAGTGTGTTTGGTGTTGAGAAGCATGTTTCTTTTCACTAGCCATATCTTTCTATAATGTGTTCCTAAATTTTTATAAGTTCATATTTTGTTCAATTTTGATTGTTTGTTTTAATTTGACGCCTTTGTTGTCATTCTTAAGTTTAGACGTGCTAGTTAAGTTTAGTGGTTTTGATTGTTCAAAATATGATTCGATGTGTGTTTAATATTTAATTTGGAATTTATGGTGTGATTAAAATTATGCTTTTAAGGTTTTTTACTTCATTATTAAGTTTTTATTGTAAGTTGATTGTGTGGTTAAAGTTTGATTTAAAATTATTTTTCACTGTTTTTTTTTTCTTTTTCCATTGTGCAGTTAGTAGCTTGAGGTTTCTTCTTCTTTTTGGAGTTGGACACATATCTGGAGGTAATTAGAGGTTTAACATTGTATACTTATTTATATGTATGTTGCGTTTTATGGTTATTTAAGAAGATTCTTTTATTATTGCCTTTTTTACTCTCTATCATGTCCATGTGTTGAAAGAAAATTGTGTGCCCTGTATTTTGTGGAAAGATTATGAACATTTTTTAAATTTATATTTTAATGGAGTTTTAGGTGTTAAAAAGATGCTTTGAGTTTCTAAGATTGAGAAGTCCATAATTAGTCATCTTAGATGTGTTAGTGAATTTTTAAATGAGATTTTTAAAAGAGATGTGTTGGGTTCATAGTGAGAATGAAGGTCTTATGCCTACTTTCATCTTTACAGTGACGTGCTATTAATTATATATATATATATATATATTAATATTTGTTCAATCAATCTTTAAAAGAAATGTGAATGGAAAGATCGAAGAGAATCTTAGAAATTACCAATGAAACAAAGAAGACTCGCATAATATTTTATTTATATGCAAAAATTAATATGAAAGATAGTTTACTTTATTAGTTTATTATGTAGCATTAGGATAATTATGTTTAAGGAAATTATTGCAGATGTTTTTATTTTTTCTAATGTAAATATATAGACTATAATATTTCAATTATAAATGGAAGTCATGGTATTAATGTGTTACCATCAAATATGTGTTTAACTTGAGTACATGAAAGAAATTTTATCAAAATTTAATTAACTTAAATGATATTTAAACAATAAAATGAGTTTATTTATTGCACCAAAGTAAACGTTATAAAAAATTATTAGGCTTAAGAAAATTATTTAAATTTATATAGCGAATAAGAAATACTATCAAAAGATTATTACTAATTATAGTAATTTTAAAAAATTAACAAAAAAAAAACATTGCTATAGCCTAAGATTAAAGTTACAAATATTATATTATAATTCTAAAATAAAATTAAAGATAGCACATTATTTTAGTTATATAAATATATTGTAGCTTTTATGTAAATGCTATAAAATATTTTTATAGCAATGAACATAAGCTATACATTCATACTTTATTTTAGCATCAAGTATAATTATACAAAAATACTATAAAATGTCTATTAGAGTAAAATATGGGTTGTAGGACCTTTGAAAAAAGGCTATAAGGTCTACTATATCTTTTTTGTTGGCCATCATATCCGTTTTTATTTGTAGTGTAGTAACTTTCTATCACCGATAATTTTAAGTGTTAATCTTTCAAAGTTAATAGATTTCTCTCAAATTTGATAACCACTTATAAAAACATAAATGATATCCACTACCAAAAGATTATCAGCGACAATCACTGAAAACTTTAAGTGTATTTCAAAATTGATAGTCATTGATGTAAATCTATAAGCTATAGCCATTATTAGTTTTTCATCACTAATATAACTTAATCTTAAAAAGTTAATGGTTTTTTTCAAAGTTATAACCACTTATAGAAGTCTATCATTAATGGTCGTTGATAACCTTTAAATATTAAATATTTTAAAGTTGATTCCAATTGATGAAAGTAATCTATCAGCGATAGCCACTACTAAACACTAATAGAAACTATCAATGATTGTTGTTGATAGAAGATAGACAAGGATAGCTATTGATAGAAGTTATTAGTGATAGCTTTTAAATTGAGAAAAATAGAAGAAGCACTCGAAAATTAGTGAATTAAAATCATTGGGCTTTTTCGTGGCTTCCAATATTTAGGTCTATTTTTGTGCTATATCTACTAGTTTGCTTATCCTTGTATTATATATGCTATTATTTTGGGTTGAATTATCATTTATGCAACCAACCTTATATATTATCATTCGATTTTATTTAGAAAAAGAAACAAAATGGGATTGAATTTAAAATAAGAAAAGGTAACGTAAATGAGAAAATCAATGGGAATGAACCTTTGGGAGTTGACTTCACCAGTTGGATTCATGTTTTAATTATCTTGCATTCAACAAATACAATATTCCACTTATGGAAATATATTTCAATTTAGTTTTAGTAATATGTGAACCCTTAAATTTAATGTCTTACTGATAGAAGTCTATCAATGTCTATCAACGTCTATTATTGAAGTTCTAAAATCTTACTATATCTTATCAATATTTTTAATAATTTTCCTAAATTTTATTATTTTAAATTAAACAACTCTTAAAACAATCTCAAATCGGTAGATGGTAGATTCATTAGTCATTCAATTAAAGTCTACTCTAGATGACCCACTGTCAAGTCTATTACACACTACAATCCTAAAACATTGAACACTAATTAAATTTAATTAATGCTCAATTATCATCTTCAAAATATTAATAAATTAAAATTAATTAACATAATTAAAAGCCTTAATAAAGTCAAACAAGTAAAGTGTCATGATTTTTCAATCTTTCTTAAACATAATGGAATGAATAGCAAAATTCGTTGCCATATTTGTAACTAAAAATAACATAAATAAATAGTTTGTAAATATATTAATTTTTAACATTTTTTGATATATTAATGATAGACTATAATTACTGATAGATCATTTTAATAATCTATCACTAACAAACTAACTTTTTCTATATCACTGATTGATAAACCCTTTATATAATATGATTGATAGATGTGTCTATCATTGATCATTCACTTTTATATCTTTGTCGATGAATTTATATATTTTATTGATAAATCATTAATATGCTCATGAGTGATGACTTTTTATTACTGATAAACTATTTTATGTATATTAGCATCTATTTCTACATGTTTAATTTGTTAGATTATTCTTATGTTTATAATTGATAAAGAGCATATTCATGTTTATAATTGATAGATTATTTCTATGTCTATCCATGATAGATACTATCATTAATAGCATATTAGTAATACCTACATTATTAGTAATTTATTGTTATTTGTTATCCACTGTTTTGTTATTAATATTAAGTTATCACTGTTTTACTAATTTGAATATTTTGAATTAATATAAATAGATAATAAACAAAATGAGAATGCAAAACAAACACTTGAAGAAACCAAAAGATGGTAAAAAATAATTGACATACCCTTTTTGATCTTATTGATATGAAGTATCAGCGATTAAATCAATATAAATAAGTATGTTAACTACCAAATATTAAAAATTAAAGTTAAATGTTGTTGATATAATATTTTCTCATATTGATTCGATTAAAAAACTTCCTAATCAAATGATGGGCAAGTATAAGTGTACACTATCAACAAGTAGTAATATTATAGTATTTCAAGTATCATATTCCAAGAAATCATTTTGTAAAATTAAGATTTAAAAGAAAAAGTTTTGAATTGAAACTGAAAGTAGCCGATATAAATAGTCTGATGATAGATTTATAATTGAAAATGTAAATAACAATGAAAAATAGGGGAAAACCATGTTTTAGACCATAGGATAATTGATTCAAGCATTGCAACTGCAATGTCCTTTATATTATGAACATCTTCAACTTCTATTCAGTCTTGATTTCAAGCAGATTTAGGAATCCATAAGCAAACCTATATGTTTATGATTTATTATAACATAGATAATTAACATGAAAACCTTTAATCCTAAAAACGTGTCTTGTTTCTAAAAGTCACGTGGCGTCTTATGCATAACCCTTATGGCATTATCACACTGAAAGGTCCTCTCTTTAGTTCGATTTAACCTCTTTCGAAGACAATCATATCTCATAACTTTCTCTCATGAGTAGAAGATTGTCCAAAGTACTAACTTCAAAGAAATTTACTTCAAAGAAATTTTCGTTCTTAGAAATCTAAATTGTGTATCTCTTAATGAGTAGTGTTAAAATCGTCTCTAAAGATTCTCTCGATTTCCAATGGAATATGAATTAAAAAGCTTTATATAGGATTCAAAGAAATGGGTAGTTAGAGTGGATTATCAACTCATGATCCCAAAATCAACAATTTCGTTTAAGTTGGGAAATTTTTGTAAATCTAGAGAACAATGTGATGGCATTGGATTTTTGCCTGTGAAGCGATGTAGTCACGTTTGATTGTAGCCTATGGAGCAATATGGTGGCATGGGAGAAAAAATTGAGATTTTCTTCGCAAGACAAAATATTGTTAGTTCTTACTAAAAGTAGCTCTTTTATCTAGAGATCTTCATAGTTCGGTTCGGTTCAATTTTGGGTTCAAATCGAATTGAATCGTAAATTTTAAAAATTTATTATTTGAAATTGAATTGAACCCCTTCTTCGGTTCGGTTTTGCGATTTTGGTCTTTTTTCCCTTTATTTTATAAATTTCTATATTTTGAAATTTCCACCATTTCTAAATATATTTTTAAATTTTAAATCCAAAATATATTTCTTGTATTCAAAATATATTTTTATATTTCGAAACTAATTTTGAAATTCCAATATACAAAAAAGTTTAAAGTTTAATAATAACAATTACAATTAAAAAATATTAGGTAATACTACTAATTTAATGCAACAACAATAAACTTAATGTTCGAAAATCCAAATATAAGTAGTACAAACATAAATCTTATTGTTCTACAAACAATAATATAGAAGTTTTAAAGTCTAAACGACAATCTTCGATGTTTTAAATTACCCTACTAGTTCAACATCAACAATAAACTTAAAAATTTCAAAGTTCAGATATAAGTTCTACAAACATAAAACAAATAATAAGTACATAAAAGTTCTTCAACAATTATATAAAAGTTCTTCGACAATAACAAACTTCGAAGTTTTAAGTCACATAAAAGGAAACTTATTCAAGCCACCTTCTCCTTCTCGTTCTTCTTGTTCTTCTCCTTGATTTCCGCATGTAAACCTACTTTGAAGTCTAAAAAAATAATAAACATGTTAACATAATAATTATATAATTAATATATTTGAAATCTAAAAAGAATGTTTAAAGATACACGAACCTTCTTCAACAATTACAATATCCTCCAAATATCTTTGAAATTCAATGCTAATTTCTTTTGAATGTAACCAATTTTATACACATAGAAGTGCCTTAATTGTGGTTGGAGCTAACAAGGAACGAAAAAGATCGATTACTCTCCCACTATTACTAAATGCAGACTCAGAAGCAACTGTGGATACCGGAATTGCTAAAAGATCTCGTGCAATTTTGCTATGAACCTTATATCTAGAAGAGTTTCCTTTCCACCATTCTAAGATAGCAAAATTCACCACACGTTTAATACGAGAGTCCAATAAGTAAATATCAACTTCTATATCCACACTTTTGGTATCAACTTCTTCCATCTTTTCAAAATCAAAATGAAAATTTTTTGAAGCAGTACTAATAGTAGAAGAAGTAGTAGTAGATGTAGTCGTCGAGCTACTACCAATACAAACTGAAGATTGACTCATACTTGGACATGAAGATGAACCGATTAACAATTGAGAAACTATATTCATTAAACAATTTTCTCAAAATATTCTCCACCTTATTTCCGACTTCTTTCACCGCATCGATGTCAAACAACTAATTCAAACAATACATAAAAGAATTCATCTTTTAACATGGGTCTAAAATGAAAGCAACATTCAAATAATAATTACATTTAGCATGTGGATCATCATCACTATATTCAGAGTATGTAGTAATGTGATCCCGTAGACATATATTTCCTCTTTTTTCGAACTTGTGGTTGGGGTGTTGGTACAGGCATCTCAACAACATCATCATTTTCATTCACACTAGAACAATTGTTGTTGTGGCTATTATCATTACTGTTGCTATTTATCAAGCTCAAACTATTGCTCATGGACATGGTGCCTACTACCTAGTGCCTACAATATACACATACATAACATAAGTAAATTGAGAACTCATGAGTATATACCTCAAAATTAGAATCCCAAAATTAATATACTTTATCATCAAATGTTATGATACTTCAATTAGAATATACTGAAATCAAATGTTATGTTTTAAAAATTTGATATATCTAATCGATAGCAATGGATACCTCAAAATTGAAAAAGAGTCGTCGGTGGGTGAAGGATCTAGTGGATGATGACGGTGCATTATCGAGCGAAAGATCTGATCAGCGAAGAATCTCTAAGTCTCAGACGAGCCGGAGGTGAAGGAACGGGTATGAGGAGAATCTTGAGTGGAAGCGGATCGTCCAAATTTCATTAATTATTGAAAACAAAGTTTAGAGTAAACATATAATAGATATGCATTCAAATTAAACTACAACATTCTTTTACAAGAAAAGGGGTTTAAGAATTTCACCTTTGAAGAACCTTTCTTCACAAAACTCCCTCAAACAGTCACGTTCCTCCTTGAAGACCTTCTTCAACGAAACCTCGAAAGTAACCCGGACACGACCACAAAGAGTCCTTGGTACTCCTGAGGTGAGAACCCAGGAGTGGTGGGCTCTAACTAATTTATGTAGGAGGGATAAGATTTGGTCGAGGAAGTAGATTGAGAATTCCCTCAAATTGACAATTAATATAAATCATATTTATATTAAATTTAACAACTATATATATTTGAATCTCATTCAAATATTTATTTCCTCCCATTGAACTATAATGTATCAAATACATTATGACAATTATATCATATATAATTGAAACAATTTAATTATATCATATATAATTAAATCCCTCTATTAATTTGAACAATTCAAATTAACCCAAAAACTTATTCTCAAATAACTCATTTTGAGCTACCAAAGGGACCTTATGGATCTGTAGCTTGAAGCTTTAATAATACATGAATAATTAATTAAACTCTTTAATTACATTATTCACCATCTGTTAACTATCGGGCACTCCACTAAAGACCGACAGTTGCACTCTTCATCCTACAAATATATTTTTGTGTCCATTGGATATAACCAATCAACAGTACGATGACCCTTCACAAATTGCTCGTAAGTACAACTGGGTCAAATTACCGCTTTGCCTTTGTAGTTACATCTAATCCCTTAAGTACCACTAATTCTTCTAATGAACAATAGATCATAGTTCTACTATGACTAAACCCCTCTCCGGCGAAGAGAGGGTGTGGCGCCACATCGTTCAAGACTCGAAATCAACTGCTTTCAGATAACAGAGTTGAAGCGTCTGTGATGAATTTAGTTTATGTGATGATATCGAAGCAGAAAAGCAAAAGATGAAGAAGAAGATTAAATAAATATTAATAAAATTAAGGGACTAAAAAGATTCAATATAAAGTTCTAGTGTTTAATTATATGTACTCACTTTCTTTTAAATTGTAATTATAAAGCTATAGTAAATTAAAATACATAAATATGCACATAGAAAAAACTATTGAATAGAAACTGTGGTAACGTGTTCCACACATTTCTTATGTACGAGGCTATAAAAAGATGATGAAAGACTCAGCAAAACACACAAAACGCAAATCCATTATTCCTCTCTCTCTTTTCCCCTTCCACATAACAAAACCAATGAAGAATTTTCCCCATCACAGTTGTTTGCATTTTGGTGGTGGCAACCACAGTAGCGCTTCTCAACGGTGCTCGTCCGGTGGCTGCACAGACAATATGCTAACCATCGGATCTGAGCACGTCATGTCTAGCAATATTCGTCTTCGGGGGACCGCCCAGTCTCGGTTGTTGCGATAGCTTTAGGAAGCAACAACCGTGCTACTGTATTTATCTCCGCGATCCAAATTTGAAGCGTTTGGTGGATTCTCCTGCCGCTAAAAGGATTGCTGCAGTCTGCAAGACTATGTTCCCAACTGTGGCTGACTGCCCTAACTAGAAACCCTACTTACTTGAGTTTGGGCTCCATCTCCTACAAGAATTAAGTATTATGTCTCTTACTCTAAATCTACTATACAATATTCCCAACTAAAAATAAAGGGAAAGCGATCCTATGCTTTCTTTGTCTATGCTTCAAACTTTTCTTACATTTACCAATATATAATAAAGATTCAATATCAAGTTCTAATGTTTAGACTTTTTTTACGTCTGGTTTCTATTCTTTTAAAAGTTTCCATTTCAATAATTCGTTCACTCTTCTTTTTTAACATTTTAAATTTGTTCTCACCCAATCATATTCAATGTTAAAAAATTGACATGTTAATTTAAGGACGATAGTTCTTATGTAATGACTCGAGTTTAGGAGGAGGACATCAACTTTCCTTTTCGGTGGCTCAACCATAGGAACTTCAAAATTAATCCTGCTTAGCTTGGAACAATCCTATGTTGAGCGATATCTTGGAAATTTTACTAGGATGCATATGAGTGAGGACAAAGTGTTGGGTAAAAATTAAACTTTGTTTTTTAAAAAAAAAAAATAATAAAAAATAAAGGGAACCAACTTTTGGTTGATAATCCCACATTGATAGATTTCTAAAAGAGAGTCTCCTTTTTGTACTCAAAGCTTGGGCTATGGGTTTGGGCCCCAAGGGATACCCATGTTTTTTAAGGGGTGAAAAGACCCACCATTATGGGTTTAGTAGACATCCCACACGTGTGCCGCCACCGTCCATCCAATCAATAAAAGTATATTTCCTTTCCAATGTCTTTTTTTTTTTATTTTAGTTATTAAAAAGAAAAAAATATTTTGTCAGTTGGCCTTCTCGGTCTTCCCCACCCGCGTCTTTTGTCCGTATCTTCCTGTCCTCTGCCTTCCACACGCACGTTTAGCGTTTCCCTCTCGCGGCAGTTTAACTCTAAAGGCCTATAAAAGTACATCTTTCAACAGTTCAGAGCACAACCTTCATTTTCATTCTCTTCCATTCTCGATCGCTCTTCTCTATTTTTTTCTTTCCCCGTTCTCATTTTATCTTGGGGACGACGTGGTAGTAATTTCTGACTTGCTTGCACACTTGGGCAGAGTCATGAAACCTCTTAAATAGTGCAAGCTCCTCGATTCAGCCTATAACGAGTTGTAGGTTCTGCTCTAGACCGTTTTCTACTATCTTGAGGGTGTTGCCATTTCCAACAATTTTAAGACATCTCACTACCAATTCGCAAATGGCCCTCACTAGCAACAACGACATTATGACATCTGACCTCAACCGTCCATTTTGGTTCAAAGGAGCAAACTTCAAATGGGGGAAGCAAAAGATGTTGTTCTTTCTTACCGTCAATAAAGTAGCTGACGCATGTTCCAGGGATAAACCAATTGTTTCGTTAGAAGAACCAACCGAACAACAGTTAAAAGAAGTTGCTGACTGGGAGGAGAAAGATTTTCTATGTAAGAACTTTATACTAAATGGATTGATTGATGATCTGTATGACTAATATAACACGATGAAGACAACAAAAGAGGTCTGGAAGTGAGCACAAGAAAACTTGTGATAGGACGCATGGTCATCGCATATATTTGTTAACACATAATCATTCCAATGCATGACCATCGACACATGACTATCAACGCATATCTTAAGAACATGCATCGCATATTCTGTCCAAGGGATTTTAGTTGTTGAATAATTTGACTTCTAATTTTTTGTCATCAATAATACACAAAAAGATTGCACTTTACTCTCTTGAAATTAACGGAAGAGCTGAAAGGAAAAATATAACTTTAGTTGAGCTAGTAGTTGCTATTTTACTTAGTTCAGGAGCCATGTCTTATTGGTGAGGTGAAATCATCCTTACCATTTGTTACTTTCTAAATAGAATCCCAAAGTCTAAAAGCACAACTTCGCCCTACGAAATTCTCTTGAATAAAAAACAAACTTGTCATATTTTAGAACATGGGGTTGTCTAGCCTATGTACGGGTTCCAAACCCTAAAAGCAAAAAGCTAGCCAGTAGAGCCTATAAGTGCGTCTTTATAGATTATGCAATAAATAATAAATCCTATAGGTTTTATGATCTACTTAACCAAGTTATCATTGAGTCAAATGATGCCAACTTCTTTGAGGATAGATTTCCTTTTAAATTAAGAAATAGTGCGGGCTCGAGATCAAGTATTCTAACCTCTGTTAGGAACCCTACGTCTATAGAGGAAACCGACCCAGAACCTAGAAGAAGCAAAAGAACTAGAATCATCAAGGATTTTGGGGTTAAGTTCCAGATCTATAATGTAGAAAAAGATCCCAAAGATCTAAAAGCTGCTTTGTCCTCTATAAATGCCAACTTATGGTAAGAAACCATAAATTATGAGATCGGTTCTCTTGATTCAAATAGGACTTGACACTCAGTAGATCTACCCCAGGTTGCAAGGCAATAGGGTGCAAATGGATCTTAAGGAAGAAACTTTGACCTGATGGAATAATTGATATGTTTAAAGCCAAGTTAGTGGCAAAGGGCTTTAGACAAAGACAAAGCGTAGAATGCTTTGACACCTTCTCCCCTGTTACTAGAATTACCTCAATTCATGTCCTGTTTTATCTTGTTGCCCTTCATAAACCTCATAGTACATCAGATGGATGTAAATACCGCATTCCTAAATGGTGAACTTGAAGAAGAGATTTACATGAAACAACCTGAAGGTTTTGTTGTCCATGGTAAAAAAACATAAGGTGTGTAAACTAGACAAATCTCTCTATGGTCTGAAACAAGCTCCTAAGCAATGACATGAAAAGTTTGATAACCTAATCCTATCTAAAGGTTTCAAGGTTAATGAAAGTGACAAATGTATTTACCATAAGGTTGAAAATAATCTTTGCACTATCTTATTTCTATATGTAGATGATCTGTTAACCTTTGGGTCGAACTTGCATGTCATAAATGATGTGAAATCTGTATTGAGTGCAAACTTCAACATGAAAGACTTAGGAGAAGCTAGTGTAATCTTAGGCATAAAGTGACTAGGTCTGAAAAGGGAATTTATTTCGGTCAATCTCACTATGTAGAAAAGATTATAAAGAAATATAATTTCTTTAAATGTAAGCCAGCCTATACTCCTTATGACCTTGGTGTTAAATTGTTCAAGAACACTGGTCCGAGGGGTAGCCATGAACTAACTAACAATTTGAACAGCATATGTAATGTCAGGACAGGTGACTATTAAATAAATAAGACTGCCGAAGGTGACCCACTTGTCCTAGTCCAGCCGCGGGCGATCCTGTAGACCCATGCTCTGAAGCTGACCCTCAAACACTTTAGCTATGAGAGCCTTCGTAAACGGGTCAGCAACATTTTGCTCCGAAGCGATCTTCATGACAATCACGTCCTCTTGATGCATTATCTCGCAGATCAAATGATACTTCCGCTCTATGTGTTCGTTGCGCCTGTGACTCCTAGGCTCCTTGGAGTTTGCCACTGCCCCACTATTATCACAATAGAGGGTAATGGGCCTAGAGATATCTGGAACAACTTCCAGTTCTGTCAAGAACTTCCTGAGTCAGATGGTCTCGTTAGCAGCTTCGCAAGCCGCTACGTATTCCACCTCCATAGTGGAGTCGGTGATGCACCCCTGCTTAGTGCTTCCCCATACTACAACTCCTCCATTAAGAGTAAAGACTGACCCTGACGTGGATTGCGAGAGTCCTAATCAATCTGAAAGTCAGAATGCATGTATCTAATAAGGATCAAATCCCTATATCCATACACGAGAATGTGTAGTCCCTCGTGCTCCAAAGATACTTGAGGATGTTCTTCACTGCGGTCCAGTGACTCTGGCCTGGTGATGACTGGCAGAAATATACGTTATTATAAGCCTTTTATTTAGAATTATGAGGGTTGTTAAGTAGAATATGCAGAGATTATACTAAGAATTCATGAGAAAACGAGCTTGCGTCGATCGACATTAAGAATCTTGGATAACCCACTATTATGCATTATTATGCGTCCAATTATATATTTTTGTAGCAAACGCAGGAATCGGTCACATGTGGGGAATCTCTTCATTACAGAGGCGTCGCATACGTGATCACATACGCTTGTCGCATGGATTTTGCGGCCATTAACCGCATGCGTCCATCACATAGAAGTTGCGGCTATAGAGTATAACCATAATAGAGGGATGACCGCAAGGGTGGTGGAATGCGATGATACTTCGGAAACCAACATGAACGCATACCTTGGGAGTATCAAAAGGTGATGTTGACATTTCACCTACGACGCCGTTAGCAGCAGAGATTCAGAGCAAGCCCATCACGCCATTAGCTGCAGAATTTCAGAGAAGGACCATTAATGTTGTCAGCGATCAAACTCTATAAATAAAAGCCTTGGAGCACAACTTCAGATATCTGAGCTTTTGCCTTCGGACAGATCCCTGTGATCCAGACCAAAGCGCGAGAAGATAGTCTTGAGAGTTCTTCATCCCTTCATCCATTCCGAGTGATGACCGGAGCTCCGCTAGAGTTAGATCTCGAGAGAGATTACTCCACCACCCGTCCATGGAGCCACCGGCAACCTTGACACACATCTAATGGAAGCAAGACATTGCTTCCATCTGGCCCTCCATATCTCTTTTATCTTTGTATTGTATTACATTGTGGCTTAAGAGATTAATACATTTTGTGATAAATACATTTTTATATTTTCCTCCGATTCCATCTCCATCTTCATTTACTTAGCATCCTTTACTTTCATTGCACTAAGTAAGAGTGCTAGAGTATTGCATACTTAATCATGCGACATAGGCATATGAAGCATGTAGCAAACCACCGAGAGGTGTGCGTTGTGTGAGTGTTGTGAGAAAACCCTATTTGCCTAGTGTGAAGCTATAGCACTGCTTGTCTATAAGCGGACGCAATGCTTGTCTATGAGTAGAATCAGCAGCGTCCAACTGCCCGGGAGGGTAAGTAGTTGAATGCATTAAGCAAAGTGAGCAGTGTTCCTAGAGATAGGAATAATCTTATGTCAACCATGTTTATGTGATTACCTTGTTTTATGAGTGCATCATTCATCATTTAGGCATACTTAAGAGAGTGGTCTAAAGACCAAATCTAGGCTTGAGAGAGTCAGACTAGATCGCATAAGCAAGAATAGAGGCTTAGAGATAAGCTCTGTTTGCTATTACACGNACGTCGGCTTGTTGGAGAAGAGTGGCGTGGACAAAACTAACAGGCGATTGGCTCGACAACGATACGGCGAACGGTGAAGGAAGATCAGCGCGTAGCTCAGCAGATCTGTGGCATGCGACACAACCGACCATCGACCAAGACGTTCAGACGTGATGACGTGACGTCTTCTAAAGCTACGGTTGCGATAGCTGATCGATGACAAGATGAAAACTGGCAGCTTCAGGTCTGGTAGACGTGGGTAGCGGCGAGGTTGGTCTGGGCAGTGGGGGAGGCGGCAGCGATAGGAGGAAAAAGTTTGGGGAAGAAGGGTTTCTTGCGTGGGGAGAAGGGATGGGTTTCTTTTTTTAAAAAAATAAAAAATAATAATAACTAAAAGGGATGGGTTTCTTTTTATTTACAAAAAACATTAATAACTAAAAAGAAAATAATATAATTACATTTAAATCATTTCCTTAATCCACTTTATACTATTTATTTCCTTTCCTTTTCAAAAGAAAATTAATTCCTGTCATTAATTTTCAAATTGAATTTCAAAATTGAATAATTTTCACGTCAACTCTTAAATTCCCGCACTTATACTTTAAATCCAAATTCCAAAAATTCCCTACAATAACAAAAATTACTAAAATTATATAAAAAAGTGAAAATTCGAGGTGTTACATTCTTCCCCTAGGAACTTTCATCGTCGAAAGTTCCTTTCTGGAAAAATAAAAACTTTTACATAGGGATAATGAAACATACATGGTCTCTTATACTAACTAAGCATAGAAAAGAAGGCAGGTAAACATAGTCTCAAACAACCCTAGAGTGTCAAGGTCTAAAATGTAAATTTATCTATCACTATAGTGTCCGACCTCCCCACCTCATGTCAGGTTATGGCACTGTTCCTGTTCCATTGCTGCTGTCCACTTGAACCCACCTGATCTTAACTCGAAGGTTGGTCCCTACCATCTGTAGTGCTCCTACTAGGGCACTCATATGTCATATGCTCTTTCTGTCCACAACGATAACATACCCCTGCTCCAGCCAAGCAACGACCCCAGTGACGCTTTCCGCATGAGTTACAGATCAGATTTTCTTCTTTAATAGATACAGGTTTCTTTTGCTGAGACTCAGAAGTCTTCTGGTCTGCTTTCCTTTTCTGACCTGTGGAGACCCCAATCCCGAGCGACCTTCTGTAATCCTCTCCCACCTGAGAGTCAGCATCAATCTTCACGGCGGCCCGCAGTGCCGCAACATATGTCTTAAGGTCTAAGGTATGTACCATGTCTCGCAGTCCGCTCCTCATACCCTGAATAAATCTCTCGATCCTCGATGCCTCGGTGGCTACTAGTTCAGGAGCAAAGTGGGACAACTTATCAAATTCCTGTTCATACTCCACCGACATAGCGTCCTGCTTCAGGTTCAAGAATTCTGCCTGCTTATTGTATCGGGTGTTGGCCGAAAAGTACTTCTCATAAAAACATTCCTTGAACTGTTCCCAGGTTGCAAGGTCACCTTCAATATCGATCATCTTTTCTGCCGAATGCCACCAGATTGTCGCGTTACCAGTCAGCATGAAGACTGTGCATTGCAGTTTGTGCTCTTTNGTCTTAGGACAGATGTCCTTAGACAAAGTGACTCTATGTCTGAACGGCAGTAGGCCTCTCTTGAAGTCCTGCATCGAGTACTTGAGCAACATCTTGTCAATGTACGATGCTTGAGACAGTGCTAGCACTTTGTTCTTACGATCCTGAAAGATCTGTATACCTAGAACAAACTAAGCCTCTCCAAATCTTTTATTTGGAATTGAGTCGCTAGCCAGTTCTTAACTGCAGTTAGTAGACCTACATCATTCCCAATGAGTAGTATATCATCTACATACAACACTAACAAGACTGAAGAGTTGATGATCTTCTTATAGACACAAGGTTCATCAACGTTCTTCTCAAACCCATACGATTTGATCGTAGTATCAAACCGTATATTCCAAGATCGAGATGCCTGTTTCAGCCCGTAAATGGACCGATTCAGGTTGCAAACATTTTGCTTGACCTTGGGCTATGAATCCCTCGGGTTGCACCATATAAATGGTCTCCTCAAGATTGCCATTCAGAGAGATGGTCTTGGCGTCCATTTGTCAGATCTCATAATTATAATAAGTTGCAACGGACAAAAGGATGCGGGTTGAATTTAACTTGGCAACAGGCGAGAAAATCTCCTCATAGTCGACTCTCTCTACCTGGGTATAACCCTTTTCCACAAGTCGAGCCTTCAAGGTTTGTACCTTCCCATCAGTACCCTATTTGCACTTGTAGATCCATTTACAACTTATAGGTCTAACCTCACCAGGCTTGTAACGATCCGACCCCTTAGGACTTAGGTAAGGTCGTTACTAAAATAAATGCAGGTAAATAATTTAAAACGATGCTCAGTTATTTGAAATAAATGCTAATTAAAACAAGAAAAGTTCAAAAGACATTTATCAAATGCAACAATAATAGGTTACCCATAAATCATAAAGGTTAATAAATATATATGAAAAACGATTCTTAATAATAAGTTTCAAACATCAAAACTAAACATTAAGAGAAACATGAAAAGAACTCTAAATCTCATGATGCGGAAGCATAAAAACTAGTCCCAGTGACACGATCACGAATTCCGCTGCGGCATCGCCGGTGCATCTCTACCCTTACCTGAAACATCAACATAAGAAAGAATGAGTATGAAATACTAAGTAAGTAACCCCACTACTGGGGTCAGACTTGGCATCTATGTCCTCTAGATGCCTACCCCTAGTGGAACATATAAACTATTCTAGTCCTCATGGAACACATAAATACATGAAAAACTTATTTCTATCCTAAGGTAATTGAATATGTCCACTATCTCTAGTAAGTCCCGTAGGACCCACAACCTCTGGTGAATCCCGAAGGAAATACAATCTCTTACATACGCATGGTTATGCATACACCTCTATCGTATACACATAACCTACTTAATGTGTACCTTTTTCGTACACATGGTTACATATACACCTCTTTCATATACGCATAACCCACTGAAGGTGTACCTCTTTCGTACACCTAGTTAAGTATACACCTCTTTCGTATATACCTAAGCTACTAAGTATATACCTCTTTCGTACATCTAATTATGTATAACCTCTTTCGTATACACATAATCCACTGAGTATGTACCTCTTTCGTACACCCCCAGATCCTCTCTATAAATGTAGGGATGTGTACCTCTTTCGTACACATGGTTAGGCATACACCTCTTTCGTATACACATAACCCACTGAGTATGTACCTCTTTCGTATGCTCTAGTACCCTCTAGGTATGTATCACTTTCATACACACCAGCCCTAGTACATCTCTTTCATGTACTAGGTCGTTGGACGTGCATTACTTTCATGCAGTCACATAGTCTGGAAAGGAAAAAAATGGCATCTAACTTCCTGTTACATATAACATTCACCTAATCATGAATTTCTAAAATCTCCTCATCAAGGTCATGTTAATTAACCTCAACATACATAATTAAACTAGTGTTAATGAATCTGCTCTAGTGCATCACTTTCATGCACTAAACTATGTAAACAATCAGGTATTTGAGATTTCATAATATACAGTACGGTCTACACATTCTCATCATAAATCGCATAACTATATGAATCAGCAAATGACGAATCCTCATCTAACTTTAAGAAATTCCAGTAGGAGTGCCACTTAACTTACATTTAAGGGTCATGCTCAATCAACCTTTTAATATAACTCATAAAATTCTAAATCATACTCATACATTAAAATTCTTCCGACATAATATCACATGCTCCTATATCTTTTTTAAACAATCCATTAAATCTCAGAATATTCAAAAGTATCCTTGCAACTAGGCTTAAGATCCTAAAAAATAAATCATAAATTTATCCCCCGACACAAAGGCAATTCCAGTAGTAAGATTACTTACATCAGAATTAAATCTAAATACATCGTTCTCCAGGCAAGCAATTGATGATAAAGTAAAGAGTGTGAACTAGAACCCAAAGCAAACTTGATCAACAGTCACTTCTAAGCTTTGACTCCAAAATCTTCATAAAATACCCAAAACCAACCTCCAAAATTATCATAAAAAATAATTTAAACTCATACCCAATGGGTAACAAAAACAAATTCAAGAAATCATTGAAACCTTACCCAAAATCAAGGATTCCGACGAAATCAAAACAAAATCCAATGAGAAGGAGCCGAAGACGTCCGAGGGCGGTGAGTGGTCTGGGCTAAAGAGATCCGGCAGCGTCGGCTTGTTGGAGAAGAGTGGCGTGGACGAAACTAACAGGTGACTGGCTCGACAACGATATGGCGAACGGTGAAGGAAGATCAGCACGTAGCTCAGTAGATCTGTGGCATGCGACACAACCGACCATCGACCGAGACGTTCAGATGTGACGACGTGACGTCTTCTACAGCTACGGTTGCGGCAGCTGATCGATGACGAGACGAAAACTGGCGGCTTTAGGTCTGGCAGACGTGGGCAGCGGCGAGGTTGATCTGGGCAGTGGGGGAGGCGGCAGCGACAGGAGGAAAAAGTTTGGGGAAGAAGGGTTTCTTGCGTGGGGAGAAGGGATGGGTTTCTTTTTTTAAAAAACAAAAAAATAATAATAATAACTAAAAGGGATGGGTTTCTTTTTATTTACAAAAAATAATAATAACTAAAAAGGAAATAATATAATTACATTTAAATCATTTCCTTAATCCACTTTATACTATTTATTTCCTTTCCTTTTCAAAAGAAAATTAATTCCAGCCATTAATTTTCAAAATTGAATAATTTTCATGTCAACTCTTAAATTCCCACACTTACACTTTAAATCCAAAATTCCAAAAATGCCCTACAATAACATACAATAATAAAAATTACTAAAATTATATGAAAAGTGAAAATTCGGGGTGTTACATTACATCGAAGACTCTATTTTTGTCTATGTGATGACGAATGACACACACATATACAAGGCGACCGCATATCACCATAACCTATCTCTATGGTACATGCGATGCATGTTGGCAAATAGAGCTTATTTCTAAACCTCTATCTCTAGCTTATGCAGATCTAATCTTGCTCTCTCGAGTCTAGATTCTAAGCTAGCTCTCCCAAGTCTCAGGTTCTTTCTTTAGACTCTCTCTCGAGTAGCTCTAAAGGGTGATGGGCGCAACATAAGACAAGATGATCACATGCAATGAAGATCCTAGGTCATGTTAGCTAAGTACTTCTCAACCCATTCGATAGTTTTAGCTACTCATGCATATTTTAAAGAGAGTGAATAGATGTAGAAAAGCAAGTTCCATTCCATATATATAATCAGAGTACATAATGCAATGCGTAATAAGAATAAAGAGCCTGGTAGCAATTTCTTGCTTCCCATGACTTTTACACTGTTCTTCTCTACTCTGCTCAAAAGATATTCTTGCTCTCACAAGAGTCGGTCCTCTCTCTGTTTTTCCATGCTCCCTGGCACTCTCTTGAGTTGACCAGGACGATCTTCTTCTCTCGCTTCCATCTTCTAAGTATAAGAAAACTAAGAACAGGGCTAACTTCTATCTATATGGTTAACTCTAAAACTGGGAGAACTCCTTCAATGAAGGTGGCCTTCGGTATTTATAGCGCTTTAGGGTGAAAAGTTTCTTCTCTCTTATGATTGCACTGATGGGATGGCATTAATTCTCTGTCTGATGTGCTGAATAATTGTCACCGAAAAGTTGAGTGTACTTGCTACAGTATGTCGTCAACGACTTGTCAACTTAATTCGGAATCGACCATCATCAGTTTTTTGTCTCATCATGATTTATTAAGCTTTCACCCAGATGTGCCCACCTTGATGCGCTGGCTCTATGCGGCCACCTTCTTGAGCATGTTTTCGAGAGCACAAATGATCGCATAGCCTTGCGGTCGCAATCTCTTAATGCGCTCGGACGTTAATTTCTTCGGATCGCATTTCCGCCTTGCGCCAACACATTTTCTGCACAAAAATACATAAGTTAGCTGTTTTAATGCGATGGACACATACAATCGCAATGTTGTGAACTTAATGATTTTGGACGCAATATTGTATATTTTTACCATCGTAATCCTACATTGTTTTATGACTTTGTGCTGTAATAACATGCATTTCTACCCGTTCTCACACCCCCAAATTTAAAACAATGCTTGTCATCAAGATAAGCTAAAGATTTTCTTTAGAAAGTCGACCGCCTTCTCTTTTCTAGATTTCTCAAGGATGCCTTATTTGAATCCTATGTACCAAAATCTTCTTAATTTTTATTCAGGCCTCTTAAAATATTTCTAAAATTTAGGGACCGCAAGTTTAACCTTCAAAAAGACTTTACTAGATTCCAGGGCATCACATGATTTATTTCATAAAAAAAAATTTCACTGGGGTATTTTTAAAGGATTTTTATCCTTGCGTATTTTAGACACATATATTTTTTTCTCTATATGACCTTGCGCTGATCCAAGTGCCTAGCCTTCGTTTTGGCTTGCACCCACGTGTGTCATGCGGATATCCAACTACGAGCAAGGCACTCTTTCTCAGTCTAAACTCATGGCCAGTTGGTAGTAGAGTTGCGATCATTTTATTTATGTGTTGATCATGATTCCTACCTTCGTTTCGGCTTGCCCCCACGTGTGTCATGCAGACATCCAACTACGAGTAGGATCCAATCACAACGTAATAATTTTTTTTTTTATAGAACCTAAAAATAGCAAGGTCAAAAATGAATACCACACCCCCAAATTTAAAATGGAGCAATGTCCCCATTGCTGAAAGATTAAAAGAAATCATGCAATGCTCTTAGAAAGTTTTGTAAAAAGTAAGTTTGAAAGAAAGCTAGCAGACCACTAACTTCTAGAAATATTTCATGAGTTGACTGTCCTAAAATTAAGTTGACTCTAGTATATACAAAAAAAAAGAGGCATGCATTTCATCATTGAAATCATAATTGGCAAGGAGAAATAATGCGGTGACTTACTAAGTTAATCAATGTTAAATGATTGTGCCAACTAAAAAGCATGCGATGCTAAAATGATCAAAGTTCAAATTCGATGCGATTGTGCAAAATTTGGAATAAATAAAGTCAAAGAAAGATACCACCCCCAAATTTGCGTTGTCGCCCGCATTATTTGTGGACACATCCTGCTTTGCAGTGATCTACTTTCTTTCTGTCTCTTATACACATCTAGATGTGTATAAGAGACAGATGCTAAAATGATCAAAGTTCAAATTCGATGCGATTGTGCAAAATTTGGAATAAATAAAGTCAAAGAAAGATACCACCCCCAAATTTGCTCTGTCGCCCGCATTATTTGTGAACACATCCTACTTTGCGGCGGACTACTCTCTTTGATTACGGTGACGGAATAAAGTAGTTTCATCTTTCATGTAGCACCTCCGCAATCGTTCCCCACGATCATTGTAAAGAAAACATTGAGAGGGTCAAATAAAAAAAAAACAAAGTTAACAAAATTGTTTACTACGATCGTTCAACATGATCGCATTCTCCCTTTTTTTTGTAATAAAGACAAATATACGATAATAGATAAAAGAAAGGTAATGAAAGTTCATGAAGCATTGATATAAAAAGAGGATATTCTAAAAGGATTGCGTCCCTGATGAGTTTGAGTCGCATAGTAATGCAGGGATTGCTTATTTCAGTTTGGACTTTTTATGTCCACGACGACTTTCTCTTCTTTTCTCGGTCTTCTGAGACCTTGATTGCCTTAATCCAGAGCTTTTCCCCATTGACGTTCATTACGATTTCCCCCTTGTGCACATCAATTTGAGCGTGACCGGTCGAGAGAAATGGTCGTCTCAATATGATGGGCACATCTTCGTCCTTTTATAGTCCAGAATGATGAAGTCTGCCGGCAAGATGAATTTGTCAATTGAGATTGCAACATCTTTCAACTCTCCCTCGGGATGTAATCGGGATCTGTCCGCAAGTAGGAGAGTCTCTGTCATGGGCGTAACTTTGACCATATTCAATCGTTTGAAGATTGATAGTGAAATTACATTTATACACGCCCCAAGATCGCATAGTGCTTGACCAATGTAGACCCCCCAATTGAGCATGGTATCGTAAAGATTCCTAGGTCGCACATTTTTCGTGAGATCGTCGTATTTTGTGTTACTACCTCTGTACGATCTTATTTTCGTCATTCTGTTTCTTTTTCAATCTTTGCGGGAATGGTGGTAGCTGGACTTCTTCTATCTCATGTTCTAGAGGCTTGAAGGTGGACGCAACTTCTGGGTTCATCTTCTCGGGATCTTCTGAATCATATGTCAATGGGTCCTCAGTTGTCACTGCATTCAAGTTGGTCATGATGGGTTCCTCCCCTACTTCCGCTGTCATTTTTTCGCTTAGCAAAAAGACTGCTAAGCATTGTTCCTTTCCTGTACCCCTAGAGTTGCGAGGGAGCTCAATTGAGCTTGGCAATGCTCCTTGCGGTCTATTTTTGAGTTCGCTCGCAATCTGTCCTATCTGAATTTCAAGATTTCAGATGAACGTCGCTTGATGCTGAAGCACTGATTCATTCTTTTCAATATATTGCTTCAGTAAGCACTCTAAGGATGAAGATTGCGGTGCCTGCGAACTATTGGTGTGGTTATGCGTTTGACCGTTTGTTTGCAGGAAAAATCCTGGTGGCCTTTTCTTTTGCACCACTGGTTGAAAGCTTTGTTGTTGATTTTCCATGCGAAATTGGGGTGGTTTCTCCACCCGGGGTTTTATGTATCAGAATAAGGGTTATTCTTTATGAAGCATACTGTCTGCGGAATTTCTGGGCATTCTTCCATCGGATGTGCTTCTCCACAGATGACACAACGTGTGGTCATTTGAGCAATTGCGTTGACTTGCCCTTTTTGCGTTCCCATCCTATTAATTACGATGCCCTGTATCAAACTCATCATCGTAGTCATTTGGTTCTGAAGGGATGCGATGGCCGCGTTGTTCACGTCACTGTCTTTAATTCTTACTCTTTGATCGCTTTCTCTCAAGTCTTCATGATTTTTAGAAATGTGATTAAGGATATTCTTGGCCTCCTCATAAGTTTTATCCAGCAGACCTCTAGCTGCTGCCACATTGGCAACCATCTGTGATGTTGGGTTCAGTCCTTAGTAGAAAATCTCCATCTGTAAACAATCTGGTGTGTCGTTATGCGGGCAATCTCTTACTAGCCTCTTAAACCTCGCCCAGGCATCGCTGAGCGATTCGTCAATTTCCTGTTCAAAATTTGTAATTAACTTCCTCTTTCTTGCATTCTCCATTTGAGGGAAGTATTTCTTCATGAAATTTTCCACTACTTGTTCCCACGACGTTATCTCCCTTGGTTCGAGAGAATAAGACCATTTCCTTGCTTGGCCGCATAAGGAAAATGGGAACAACATTAGTCGAACCACCTCGGTAGAGATATTTGGGAAACAAAAGTGTTACAGATCTCAATGAAACTCCGGAGGTGGGCGTGCGGATCCTCGCCACATCTACCACCAAAATGTCCGGCAGTTTGGATCATCTGCAACATAACCGGTTTCATTTCAAACCTCGATCCATCCAAAGCTGGCCTCATGATTCCTGGGGAGAAATCATATAGGTTTGGCGATGCATAGTCCCGAATGGGTCTATTGCGGTCATTCACCAGAAGGATGGGGTTGGCCATTATATTATTTGCGTTTACGGCCCTCTCTTCCGGTTGTTCCGCCATTATTGGAGTTCTGTCTTGTTATTGATGGCGGTTGGTTCTCAATCTTTGTCAGAACGTTCTTTCAATCTCTAGGTCGTAATTCGCCAGAGATTGAAAGCTGCATAGAAAATAAAATAAATTACCGTTAGCACAATGTATTGCCGAATTCCCCGGCAACGGCGCTAAAATCTTCATGTATGTTCTTATGCGATGAAATAATGGTGAAGAATGTGATGGTGGAAAATGCGTTGTGCATGCAAGTTTTCTTAGCCAGATCCAAGTATAAACCCTACTGAGTTGCCTGGTAAGCCCAGGGTCGAACTCAGGGACTAAGGAAGACAGTATGCGATGGTAATTTTTAGATCACTTTGCGGTAACAAATAAATCAAAGGGTTGGTTGGTTTGTTGTTTACAGTATAAAGTGTATGCGGCGGAGTTGAGAAAAGAGTTAATAATACGAAAGATGTGTTGAGTATGCGGGGGAACGAGTTGAGAAGGGGTTTAGCTAACACTTCCTAGGATTGTGTTCATGTTATGCGATCATGCTACATACATACAATAGCAAATCATCTCTCAATGCAAATGCTACGACTTCTAGTTTTAGAATGCATGCAATGTATGCGATGATGTCTATAGGACTTACATCTAAGCCTCTATTCTTGTCTATGCGATGATGAATGACACACACATATACAAGGCGACCGCATTTCTCCATAACTATCTCTAGGGTGCATGTGATGCATGTTGGCAAACAGAGCTTATCTCTAAGTCTCTATCTCTAGCTTCTGCAGATCTAATCTTGCTCTCTCGAGTCTAGATTCTAACCTCTCATGTCTCAGGTTCTTTCTTTAGACTCTCTCTCGAGTAGCTATGAAGGGTGATGGGTGCAACATAAGACAAGATGATTGCATGCAGTGAAGATCCTAGGTCATGTTAGCTAAATACTTCTCAACTCATTCGATATTTTTAGCTACTCATACGTATTTTAAAGAGAGTGAACAGATGTAGAAAAACAAGTTCCATTATATATATATATAATCGAAGTACAGAATGACAATGCAGAATAAGAATAAAATGTCTGGTAGCAATTTCTTGCTTCCCAAGGTTTTTACATTGCTCTTCTCTACTTTGCTCAAAAGATATTATTGCACTCGTAAGAGTCGGCCATCTCTCTGTTTTTCCACGCTCCCTGGCACTCTCTCGAGTTGACAAGGACGATCTTCTGGCGTCTTTTCCCTTCTCTCGTTTCTGCATTCTAAGTATAAGAAAACTAAGAACAAGGCTAACTTCTATCTATATGGTGAACTCTGAAACTGGGCAAACTCCTTCAATGAAGGTGGCCTTCGGTATTTATAGAGCTTCAGGGTGAAAAGCTTCTTCTCTCTTATGATTTCACTGATGGGATGGAATTAATTCTCTATCTGATGTGCCGAATAATTGTCAACAAAGTCTCGTGTACTTACTATAGTATGTTGTTAACGGCTTGTCAACTTATTTCGGAATCGATCGTCATCAGCTTTCTGTCCCATCGTGATTATTAAGCTTTCACCCAGATGTGCCTACCTTGATGCACGGGCTCTATGCGGCCATCTTCTTGAGCATATTTTCGCAAGCGTAAATGATCGCATAGCCTTGTGGTCGCAATCTCTTCATGCGCTCAAACGTTAATTTCTTCGGATCACATTTTTGCCTTACGCCAACGCATTTTCTACACAAAAATACATAAGTTAGCTATTTTAATGCGATGGATGCAAGCGATCGCAATGTTGTGAACTTAATGCTTTTGGACGCAATATTGTATATTTTTACCATTGCAATCCTGCATTGTTTTATGACTTTGTGTTGTAATAACGTGCATTTCTGCCCGTTATCAATTGTGCGGCACTTGTTCCCGCTCATGAACAAGTTAGGCAATTCGAATACGAATAGCCAATGACACACCGGGTGGCTCTCACAACCTCCACCCCTTGTTTAGAGAAAACGATTTTAGAAAATGGGTTCGGAGAAAAAGTTTTCACAAACAGTTTGATTGTAAGAATACAGAAGAGAAAGATTATAGTAGGCTAGAAAGCAATAAGGAACAACAACAACTTTATATCATACTACTCCGGGTATGGGGAAGTGATGGCTAGTTTTATCCCCATATAGTGCATTCTGAACAAAAACACATCCGCTACCCTTGCATATGGAATGGGCGAGCGGTCACGCACTAATAAAAGTACATATAAACCTAACTACCTAGCAAAAGGAAATACATAGGAAGAAAATATAGTAAAAAGAGGTGGAGGCAGTCATGCGGCCATGGGCAACACGTCCTAGACAAGCATGACCGTGACATTCTCCCCCACTCAATTTGTTGACGTCTTCGTCAATCGACTTTGCTCGAACTCAACATATTGTTGAGCAGCTGCCTTTGAGGCCTTCCATATGGTCCCAACAAATTTCTCTGTCTTGGAGGCTTCTCCACTTCTCCAAGAACTCTTCCTAGCTTGGTCCTGGTCCTTCCGCTCTGTCGCCTCTTCCTATAAGTCTCTCGATGGCTTTTTCTCATGTCATTCTCTTTGTTGTGGCTTGTGGATGGGTCACCACCTTACATCTCTACTCGGCATGGTTGGGATGATAGGGTTTCAGTCTAGTTACGTGGATGATAGGATGAATCTTCATCCACAATGATTACTACTCTGGATAAGAGGTTTTCCCAACCCTTTTGATGACTTCCACCAGTCCTCTAAAGTTGATTAGGAGGCGATGTTCTCTTTGCCCTTAACTTCGAAACTGTCCCAGGCACAAATTCACTTGAACCCAGTCTCCTGGTAGGAACTCTCGGTGTCTAGGCTTTCTTCTTCTCTTTCTTCTCCTCTTTGGAGTCGGGGACTTGTGTAAACTGTCCGACTCAACAACACGAAACTGNCTCGGTGTCTAGGCTTTCTTCTTCTCTTTCTTCTCCTCTTTGGAGTCGGGGACTTGTGTAAACTGTCCGACTCAACAACACGAAACTGCTCCAAGACACGCAGAATGTCTTGGGGGGCCTTCTCTTCTGCGATTTCAACTGATTTGTGGGTAAAGTCCTTCTCCAACTGGAGGGCCGAGATCATCCTTATTCCCTTTGGCTGTCTGATCTCAACATGCACAATGGTAGGCATAGACCCGGTGATCACTAAACACTTGGTGAGGGGTATCGGTATTACTTTATACTCAAGCAAGAACTCCATCCCAGACACCACATCAAAGTCATCCATCTTAACGATCATGAAATCAGTAGCGCCACTCCAGTCCCCCAACTTTACGACTGTCCTCTTTGCCATTCCTTTAATTGGCAAGGCCTTAGAGTTCACTGCTTTCATTTTACCTACACCTCCTTCCCAATGGAGATTAAGCTGTCTAGCTTTTGTTTCATACATAAAATTATAGGTGGCCCCCGAATCGACCATGGTACTTTTGGCCGATTTATGATTGACCCAAGCATCAACATACATCAGTCCACCTCTGTGGGATCCTTTTTCTTCTCCTACATCCTTTTGGAGGGCAGCTAAATATCTCAGGGTCCCAACTCGTGGGTTTCTATCTTCCTCTGCCTCCACATTCTCGTCTTCTACCTGAACAACTTTGCCTTTCTAGTCCAAAGCTAATGAGGCTTGGAAAGCATTAAAGGCGACTCGTTACGGACATTCACTCGCATTATGCGGACTCTTGCATAACAGGATAAAGGCCGATAAAAATTCTTCTGATTCTTCCCTCGCCATCTATTTCCAGTCGTCTGTTGAGGAGGTCACTATCCCTATTGTTGTCTTTATCTCCTCCACTGTTTCTCGATGGGCTCGGACTGTTGCTCTTTCTCCCGTTATCAGGGGATCTCGAGTGTTGCCTCATCTCTTGAGATTCATCAATCAAGTCACATAACCATTCGGCTGCTACATATGTGGCTGAGAGATCCTGTATTCTTTGCTCATACAGTTTTGTTTTTGCCCACGGTTTTAGGCCTTCAATAAAACAGATTGTCTTTTTCAAACATGTCTCTTATGTCTAACATCAATCCAACAAATTGTTTCACGTAGTCCCTAATAGTATCAGTATGTTTCAATTCCCATAGCTTGCGTCTTGCGAAAATCTGAACATTTTCAGGGAAGAACTGAAAAACGCAACTCTTGTTTCAGTCTCTCCTACGTGTCGATGGTACACCGTTCTTCTTGGACATCCTTGAAATGGGAACTCCACCATAACTTGGCATCCTTTGCTAGGTTCATCATCGCTAGGGTGATCTTCGACTCTTCAGTCGCATTGTTCGTAGCCCTGAAGTACTGTTCCATGTCAAAGATAAAATTTTCTAGCTCCTTTGCGTCGCGAGCCCAACAGTAGGGCTTAGGCCTTGCGGTAATGCTGCGCTCGTCCATTGATTTCTTGTGATCACTCTTTCTACCTTGCGTCAACGCATATTCTACATAAAAATACAAAAATTAACTGTTTCTATGCAATGAACGCATGCGATCACAATGTTATAAACTTAATGCTTTTTCGACGCAATCTAACATATTTCATCAATGCAAAACCCTTATTGTTTAATAACTTAGCAATGTAATAACGTGCATTTCTACCCGTTATCACTTAGGCTCAGGTACTTTTACCCTTTGAATTAGGCCCCACACCCGACTGGTGCTTGATTTCCCACCACTCTCATGGTGAGGTTAATTTTTGCATCAATGTTTGCAATCTTTGCCCGGATGAAATCGATGGTGGCTCGAAAGTCCTCGGACAGTTCGGTCACCATTTGAATGATCGCTCTCTGCGAGCTATCTAGTTCTTTGACACGCTCTTCTATCGGGGCAATAGATCCCGACGAACCATCCTTTTGCTCGAGAGGCCTATCCATCGTAGTTTTTGCATCTAGGGTCTCAACCGTTGTCAACAATTCCCTGACGGGCATCCCGTCTAAACGGCCAGCGACCGCATTAATTTCATCGGCCTTGTCAGTGACTTCCTGTAACCGAGTCTCTAGGAACTGAACCTGATCAGGGACTTCTATTAAATAGAGCATTTTCTTTTCAATCTCGATCAATCGGTCAACATGGGACTTTCCCAACTGCTTGGTAGCAGACATGATCACCGCTTCTCAATTCTATGAGCCAACTGGGCTCTGATACCAACATTCACAGTCGCACTTTCTGAAGCTTCACATAGCGACTGTACGACACTTGTTCCCACTCACGAACAAGACAGCAAATTCGAATACGAACAGCCAATGGCTCACCGGGTGCCTCTCGCAACCTCCACCCCCGTTTTAGAGAAAACGATTTTTGAAAACAGGATTGGAGAAAAGGTTTTCACAAATGGTTTGATTGTAAGAATAGAGAAGAAAAAGATTGTAGTAGGCTAGAAAGCAACAACAAGAACTTTATAATATACTACTCTAAGCATGGGGAAGTGATGGTTAGTCTTATTCCCATATAGTGCATTCTAAACAAAAACACATCCCCTACCCTTGCATATGGAAATGGGCGAGCGGTCACTCATTAAGAAAAGTACATATAAACCTAACTACCTAGCAAAAGGAAATACATAGGATGAACACATAGTAAAAAGAGGTGGAAGCGGTCATGCGGCCATGGGAAACACGCCCTAGACAAGCATGACCATGACACGGGGCCTCGCTGGGGTGTTGCGAGGCCCAACTGGGGTGTCACGGGGTTGCCACGAGACCCCATTTTTGTGCGCGAACCTTCTAGCACAAAAAAGCGCAAAAATGTACCCAGGGTTAAGATCTATTAAAAAAAGTCGTATGGCAGACGATTTTTGGAACGGAGCTCGTTCGGTGCCCCAAATGGGTCATGGGGTCCCGGAGCCCAATTTTTTACATGAACCTTCCAGCGTTAAAATGCGCAAAAACG
>NC_052349.1:52140470-52158829 GCF_009727055.1 Benincasa hispida
AAACCAGGGTTAAGAAGTATGAAAAAAAGCCGTGTGCCAGACGATTTTTGGAACGGAGTTCGTTTGGTGCCCTAAAGACCCACGGGGCCCAATTTTTGTGCGCAAACATTCTGGAGCGAAAAAGTGTGAAAACGAGCCTAGGGGTTTAGAATGATGAGAAAGGCTTTGTTCCAGACGGTTTTGGGAACAAAGCTTGTTTTGTGCCCCAAACGGCCCCCGGAGCCCACTTTTTGTGCTCGAAACTTTCGGCGCAAAAATGAGCAATATCGAACCCGAGGGTTAAGAACTATGAAAAAAGCCGTGTGCCAAACGGTTTTTGGAACGGAGCTTGTTTGGTGCCCAAGTGGCCCCAGGGCCCCGCGGGGGTGTGCGGATGCCATGCAGCCTAATTTTTTGTGCACGAACCATCCGACACGAAAAAGGACAAAAACGAACCCAAGGGTTAAAATTTATGAAAAAAAAGTTCCGGCGCAAAAATATGTGAAAATGGACCCAGGGGTTAAGAAGTATGAAAAAAATTCGTGTGTCCGGATGGTTTTTGGAATGGACCTCGTTTGGGGCCCAAACGACCTGTGGGACCATGCGGGCTACCCTGGGCCCTATTTTTGTGCGTGAATCTTCCAGAGCGAAAAAGCACGAAAACGGACCCAGGGGTTAGGAACGAAGAAAAAAGCCGTGTGCCAGACGATTTTGGGAATGGAGCTCGTTTGGTGCCCTAAACGACCCTCAGGGCCCAGGCGCCCACTTCTTCCACAAAAATGAGCGAAAACGGACCAAACGGTTAAGAGCTATGAAAAAAAAGTCGTGTGCCAGACGATTTTGAGAATGGAGCTCGTTCGATGCCCCAAATGGCCCTGGGGCCCTACAGGATGTATAGTAGGGCCTCGCTGTGGGGTGTCGCAGGGTTGCCATTGAGCCCAATTTTTGTGCGCGAACCTTCCGACATAAAAAGTGAAAAAACGGACCCAAGGGTTAAGATCTATGAAAAAAAATTCGTATGCCAGATAGTTTTGGGAACGGAGCTCGTTCGGTTCCCCAAACGGGCCTCGAGGCCCAATTTTTGTGCGCGAGCTTTCCTTCGCAAAATTGCGTGAAAATGGACGTAGGAGTTAATGAGTATGAAAAAAAAAAGCCGTGTGGAAAAGAATTTTGGTATAGAGCTCAATTGGTTCCCCAAACAGCCCTTGGGCCCAGTTTTTGTGCACAAACCTTCTTGGCGAAAAAGCACGAAAATGGACCCAGGGGTTTAAGAACGATGAAAAAAAGCTGTTGTGCCAGACGATTTTGGGAATGGAGCTTGTTTGGTACCCAAACGGCCCCCGGGGTCCTGGGGCCCACTTTTTGTGTCCGAACCTTTCGGTGCGAAAATGTGTAAAAATGGACCAATGGGTTAAGAAACTAGAAACAAAGCCATGTGTCAGATGGTTTTGTGAACAAAGCTCATTTGGTGCCTCAAATGGCCCCCGAGGCCCCGCGGGGATGTCGTAGGGCCTCGCTGGGTGTCGCGGGGTTGCCCAGGGCCCAATTTTTGTGCGTGAACCTTTCGGCACGAAAAAGTGTGAAAACGGACCCAGGGGTTAAGGTATATTGAAAAAAAAAGAAATAGGCCACACGGTTTTGGTAACAGAGCTCATTTAGTGATCCCGGGGCCCACTTTTTGTGCGTGAACCTTCCAGCCAAAAATGCACAAAAAATGGACCCAGGGGTTAAAAGTATGAAAAAAAGCCGTGTGCCAGACGATTTTTGGAACGGAGCTCATTTGGGGCCCCAAATGGCCCTGAGGCCCTACAGGCTGCCACGAGGCCCAATTTTTGTGCGCGAACCTTCCGGAGATATAAAGCGGCGAAAATGGACCTAGGGGTTAAGAACGATGAAAAAAAAAGTCGTGTGCCATATGGTTTTAGGAACGAAGCTCGTTTGGTGCCCAAACCTTCTGGCGTGAAAATGTGCAAAAATGGATCAGGGGTTAAGAATTATGAAAAAAAGCCGTGTGCCAGGCGGTTTGGGAAGGGACCTCATTTTGTGCCCAAATGGCCCCCCGTGCCCTGCGGGGGTGTCGCAAGGCCTCGTTGGGGTGTCGCGGGGCTGCCATGGTGCCCAATTTTTGTGCGCGAACCTTCTAGCGCGAAAACGGATCCAGGGGTTAAGGTCTATGAAAGAAAGCCGTATGGTAGAAGGTTTTGAAAACGAGCTCGTTTGGTGCCCCAAACAGGTCCTGAGGCCCAATTTTTGTGCGCGAACCTTCCGACGCAAAAAATGTGTGAAAATGGACCCAGGGTTAAGAATTATGAAAAAAGCTGTGTGCCAGACGATTTTGAAACGAAGCTCGTTTGGTGCCCTAAATGGCCCTTTGGGTCCCACAGGGCTGTCGCAGGGCCTCGCTGGCGTGTCGCGGGGCCCAATATTTGTGCATGAACCTTCCGGCATGAAAAAGTACAAAAACGAACCCGGGGGTTAAGATCTATGAAAAAAAGCCGTATGCCAGACGGTTTTGGGAAGGGAGCTCGTTTTGTGCCCTAAAAGGACCTCGGTGCCCAATTTTTGTGTGTGAACCTTTCGATGCTAAATGCGCAAAAATGGACCCAGAGGTTAAAAAGTATGAAAAAAAGCTATGTGCTAGACGATTTTCGGAATGGAGCTCGTTTGGTGCCCAAAACGGCCCTTGAGCCCAATTTTTGTGCACGAACCTTCAAGAGCGAAAAAAACGCGAAAACGGACCCAGGGGTTAAGAACAATGGAAAAAAGTCGTGTGCTAGAGAATTTTGGGAATGGAGCTTGTTTGGTGCCCTAAACAGCCCCTGAGGTCCTGGGGCCCACTTTTTGTGTCCGAACCTTCCGGCGTGAAAATGCACGAAAGCAGACTAAGGGGTTAAGAACTATGAAAAAAAGTAGTGTGCCAGATGTTTTTGTGAACGAAGCTCGTTTTGGTGCCCCAAATGGACCCCAGGGCTGCCACGGGGCCCAAATTTTTTTGCGTGAACCTTTTGGCACGAAAAAGCGTGAGAATGGACTTAGGGGTTAAGAACGATGAAAACAAAGTCGTGTGCTAGACGGTTTTGGGAACGGAGCACGTTTGGTGCCTAAAACGGCCCCTGGGGCCCAACTTTTGTGCCCGAACCTTTCGGCGCAAAAATGCATGAAACGAACCTAGGGGTTAAGAACTATGAAAAAAAGGCAGGTGCCAGACGATTTGGGAACGGAGCTCGTTTTGTGACCAAACAGTCCCTAGGCTCCCGTAGGGGGTCGCGAGGCCCTGCTGGGTGTCGTGGGGCTGCCACGGGGCCAAATTTTTGTGCGTGAACCTTTCGGCACGAAAAAAGCACGAAAATGGACCGACGGGTTAAGATATATGAGAAAAAGTCGTATGCCAGACAGTTTTGGAAACGAAGCTTGTTTAGTGATCCTAGGGACCACTTTTTGTGTGTGAACCTTCCGGAACAAAAATATGCGAAAACAGAACCTAGGAGTTAAGAGGTATGAAAAAAGCCGTGTGCTAGACGATTTTTGGGATGAGCTCGTTTCGTGCCCCAAATGGCCCCTGGGCCTTATAGGCTGCAACGGGGCCCAATTTTTATGTGCGAACCTTCCGGAGCAAAAAAATGAGAAAATGGACCCAGGGGTTAAGAATGATGAAAAAAGTCGTGTGCCAGATGGTTTTAGGAATGAAGATTGTTTGGCCCAAACCTTCTTGCGCGAAAATGTGCGAAAACAGACTCAGGGGTTAAGAACATATAAAAAGAGTCTGTTGCAGACAGTTTTGAATGAAGCTCATTTGGTGCCCTAAATGGCCTCCGGTGTCGCACGTGGGTGTTGCGACGCCTCGCTGGGGTGACGCAAGGCTGCCATGGGGCCCAATTTTTGTGTGCGAATCTTCCATCGCGAAAATGGGTGAAAATTGACCCAAGGGTTAAGACGTAAGAAAGAAAGGCGTGTGCTAGACGAATTTTGGAACGGAGCTCTTTGGTGCCCCGCGGGCTGCCTCGGGGCCCAATTTTTCGGAGCGAAAACGGACCCAGGGGTTAAGAATGATGAAAAAAAGCCGTGTGTCAGACTACTTTGAAAACTGAGCTCGTTTGGTGCCCCAAATGGCCCCCGGGGCCCACTTTTTGTGCCCAACCTTCCGGAGTGAAAATGTGATAACTTTTAGAAATACAAGTTATTTTATGCTGCCTTATTTAGATATTGCAGCCAAAAGAGAGAAAATATGCGTCGATTGTATGAAAATTAGCTAAGAAATACAATAATTATAAATTATCGCAAATACACCCATTAAGACAATTAAGATGGTAGAAAGGGATATTTCAAGTAAGTATATTTCAAGTCTGTTTTGCAGGAAGCCAAGTCACCGCTTGCGATCAAGGCTCAGAGAGAAACTGAACAATGCATCTCCATCGCATTGTGCCATCAAATCAATACTGAAGAGGATGATAAACGCAATGACGGCGCAATGCGACAGTCTATCCAGAACTGAACTTCAATCGCATGTTGTAATAAAAACAACACCGCATGCGGACACTCGATCGAAAGATGCAAATGAGCAATGCAAACGCGGAGGATTGTGCACGTGTACAACTAACCATTGTGCATATTCGACAGATTGATTGCATAACAGAAGGAATATTTATTCTACCATTTTTGGAATTTCTATAACAATAAAGTGGGGACCATAAGTCAGAGAGTCAAAGCATTCAGCCTATAAATACCCTCAAAGAATTCATTGAAAGAATATACTTGATACGGGGGATAATTGATACGAGGCTATTGAGAAGCTGATTTGAGTGTTGATCGGAGGAAATTCGGGAAGAGAAGAGACAAGGCAGAGAGGTGAGTCTCATGCGATTCTGCCAAATCCCTGCCGAGAAGCTATGTACTTAGATCCCTTCTACTGGTTGAGCAAGCCTGAGAGGGAAGCTCATCCTTCAATTCACTCCATCAAACCGACAAACAATTCTCCATTCCAGATCTGTGCCAAGACGTTGGCACTTATTTGTATTTGTTTCTAACTCTCATTCATCAATTGTTTTTCAGCTTCTTAATCTCTTCATTCACAACCATGTATCAGACACTAAATAGTATTATTGAATGTCTTGATCATTTCAATTTCCACTTCTCTGTCTATTTCCGTTCTTCCATAAATCATTTTCTCCATGTTGTTTTCTTAATCCCTTGGTGATTAATATGAATTAAACAAGTAACTTAATCTGTGTTAAAGAAATAAAAATGTTTAGCTAAATCATGCTAGACGGCATCTTCGCCTGTGAGAGCATAAGTGAAGATGCCATTCTGATCTATCGTGAGAAGGTTAGAAGAATGCGTTAACTAAAGCAAGAAGTACTTCCAGAGATGGAAGCACCCTGGCGTTCATTACGTTTTGGTCCCTGTTTCACCACAGAGATGTGGGAATGCAGACCGATCACCGAGAGGTGTACGCCCAAAGGAAAAAAGAACAACTATCCGTAACTTATGCCTTTAATGCAATTAAGGAACTTTGTGATGTTTCTATTAATTATCTTTTCTCTTTTCTGTTGCACACATAAGACTTGCCACCGTATAACACGATCTTGTATAAATCTTCACAGTCAGTCTCCACCTCGGTATATTGTATCATGAAACCTGTATCTTGTATCATCATATCTTAGGTTTATTTTAATCGCACTCTACCTTTATCGCAATTTACTTTATTATCGCATTTTTATTACTTACGATTACTTTATCGCATTTTCAATTACCTGTATACACAACCTTTTTATAAATTGAAAAACCCCTGGTCGCATGTACCACAAAATGTAACACAATAACCTCAAATAGTCCCTGTGTTCGACCTTGGATCGCACCGAGAAACTTGCGGTGGAATTATACTTGGTTCCAACGCAAGGAAGCTTATGACAACGCATAGTATACTACAAGTTCTCATAAATAACACATATCTAGAAGTAGTATCGCATACATATAATAAAAGTCATCATTCATTCATGTGTTGTATCGCGTAAGATTAGAATATATAGTACGTCTTTACCAGTTTATGGCAATTGCATTTTGCATTCAATGCTTGAATCATCATCGCAGTCTTATTGCTGTCCAACAAGTTTATGGCGCTATTGCCGGAGAACTGGTAACGGGGGCCATGGACATGAACCTTGCTTGAATCGTTGTATATATTTTACGTCAACAAGTTATGGCGCCGTTGCCAAGGGTATGTTAACGGTTTATTGTTTGAGTAGTTTGTGGTATTTTGCAGGACAAATCTCTGTGTACTGGCTGTTCAACGTGAAAAGCAGTCTGACAGCATAGGAGTGCTAGAGTGATCCAGAGATTCTAAGTGGACCTAAAGTTCAAGTGTATTATTTGCGCTATGAGCACATCAGAGCCAATTCCAAGTGTTGAAGAAGCATAACTAATAATAACGAGGCACCCTACGGAATCCAAGGGAAAATTGGCCAGTGCAAGATTCCATATTTCTTACTGCTTGACCGCAACGTCCCAATGAGAGGACTATACGGTGCCAGATTTTTATAACTTCTCGCCAGGAATCTCAAGACTTATGGTTGAAGAGAAATGTAAGGTTCGAAATAAAACCAATTATGCTGTAGATGATTCAGAATATGGGTCAATTCGGAGTATTACAAGTGTTGACATTAAATTTAGATATACAATGATGCACAAGATACAAGGCTGACTGTGAAGATTATACACAGATCGTGTGATTGTGGTGCCAATCTTATATGTGAAGCAGAAAAAGAAAAGATAACTAATATAAACAGCGTAAGTTCCTCAATTGCATTAATGATATAATTGCGGTTTCGCTTTTCCCTTAGCGTACGACTCTTGGTGATCGGCCGCGTTCCCACATTTCTGTGGTGAAAAAGGACGAACGTAATGAACGCAAGGTTGCTTCCATGTCTGGAAGTACTACTCGCTCTAGTTAACGCATTCTTCAACCTTCTTCGATAGATAAGAATGGCATCTTCACTTCTGCTCTCACAAGTGAAGATGTCGTCTTACCATGCCTTAGCTAAACGCATTTATCTCTTTAGCACATATTAAGTTACTTGTTTAATCCATATTAATTATCAAGGGATTTAAGAAGACTTCATGAAGAAAACGATTAATGGAGGATGGAAATAGACAGAAAGTGGAATGGAAACAATCGAGACATTCAATATTTCTATTTAGCGTCTGATACATGATTTGTGAACGAAGAGATAAAAGAAGATGAAATACAATGATGAATAGAATTAAAAAAAAATACAAACAAGCGCCAACGTCTGGCACCGATTTGGATGGAGATTTGCTTATCGGCGTGGATGGAACATGCAGAGGATGAGCTTGCCTCTTAAGCTTGCTCAACCGCGTTAGCAAGAATCTGAGTATAGAGCTTCGTGGCGGGGATTTGGTTAGAATCGCTCTAACACTCACCTCTTGGCCTTGTCTTTTCTCTTCTCGGATTTCTTCCGTTCAGCACTCAGCTCAGCTTCTCTTCTCAATAATCTAGCATCAATTAGCCCCGTATCAAGTATATCTTTCATTGAAATTCTATGGGGGTATTATAGGTGAAAAGCTTTTACCTTGGCTTGTGGACCCCACTTTTGTTATGGGAATTCTGAAGATGGTTGGGAATAATTATTCTTTCTATTAGCAATCAGATCATCAAAATCTACACAACGGTTAGTTGCACACGTGTCACAAATCCTCCCGTTTGCATTCCTCAACTGCAATCTTTCGATCAGGTGCTCGCATGCGGTTGTTTGTTTTTATTATTGCATGCGGTTGAAATTTAGCTCTAGATCGACTGTCGCATTGCACCGTCATTGCATTGAATCTCTTTCAGTGATTGTCGGTCGCAATGTGACAGAGATGTCATTGGTCAGTTTGTCTTCAGCCTCTTGATCGCAAGCGATTGACTTGGTTTCCTGCAAAACAGAGTTAGAAAATATCCTTCTTCCATCTTTAATGATGTTAGTGGGTGTAGTTGCGAATAATTCATTAATTATTGTATTTCTATGCTAATTTTCATACAATCGACGCGTATCTACTCATTTTTTACCACAATATCTAGATTAAGGAGAGCATAAATAACTTGTATTTTCTACAAGTTATCACACCCCAAATTTAGAATTATGCAATGTCTTCAAGCATATCTTTACTAAGGCATAGTGCTCAATTCCTATCCTATATTTATGCGTCAATTGGTTGCTCCGAATGTTATACTTAGCACATTTCTTAACAACATAACTTCTTTCTCTTCCTTGCTAATTCTTAACAAGCCCTACTTTATTCTTCTATATAACAAATTCTTCTAAAAGATTCTTTTTTAGGTTTTTAAAAATTAGAATGTTTATCTCTTCTTTGTCAAAACAACTTATGCATCTATATGCAGTGGTCAAAACATTTGCGTCAATTTATTAGAGACTGTTGGTCATAGGTTACACTCTTCGTTTTGGTTTGTTCCACAGGTGGTCATGCGAACATCCAACTACGATTGTGTGCCAATCTCACTGTTTACTTCATGATATTCAGAGGAGTTGTTCTCTTGCATTCTTTTTCTTCTTTTTTTTTTCATACTTGTGTTGATCTTGGAAAACCCACCTTCTTTTTGGCTGCTCCCTACTGGGTGCATACGAAATATCCCAACTACGAGCAGTTCCTTTTACAACTAAAACTCTTATCAGGGGTTGGGAACATTTTTTTAGGTTTTTCCCTTGCGCTGACATTGGAGTTTTGGCAAAAAAAATTCTCCACAGAAAATGAACACATTTTCTTAATAACTGCATATCTTATCTTATTCTGCTCAGACCTTTCCCCACCCAAATTTAAAAGATGAGCAAGAGTCTTCATTGCGTTGTTTGGATAGACTAGACAAACACTTAAAAAGAAAATTTTCAAAAAGAAGGTTTGAGCAGAACTTTTGAAAGATTTAAAGGTAAAGTACTGCTAAACTAAGAATTAACTAAGTGTTAGTCCGAATTACAAAGTGTGGAAATGTTTCTAAGTATAAAACATATATTACATCATGGCAACACAAATGAAGAACATAAAAATAAAAAGATTAAGAATATTGCCAGATTTGACAAAGGATGATAAAGAAAGAAAGACACCAGGGAAAAAGTGGATGTGAATATGTACTCATTGTTATTGAATATTTAACAAAAGTATAAATAATTACAAATGAACGCAATACAAAATTTGTTTTGCCTGTACAGGAATTCAAAGAGTTTGATTAACTATAAAAAGAATGAGTTGAATTAAAAAGATTACATAAATGGCCGCATAGAAAAATATGTGAGGATTATTGCTGAGGAGCTGGAGGGTCTGGAGGGGTTTTGATGTGGACTCAGGAGAGCTCCTCTGCAAAATCAAGTGGCTGATTTGAGTTCACAGCGATGCACGCCGATCGGGACGCATGAAATCATCGGCGGTCAGAATAAGATTGAAAAATCTCGGGCGTACTGCCTACCACATTATTTGTCACTCTTCTGGACACTGTCATATGATTCTATAAATACTACGCTGCATTTGGATCAGCGCTCCCCTTGATGTTGCGGCACGCTGCCTGCTAATACTATGCGTCGCTCCAAATTACACTTTCAAAATGTTGTTGAAGAAAGTTGTTGGAGAAGATGTGTTTTGAGAGAAGAGGTATCACATTTTCTCCTAACTCAGTGCCATGGGGTCCCTTCTCTGCCCTGCTGGGGTGTCGTGGGGCTGCCACGGGGCCAAATTTTTATGTGCGAACCTTCCGGAGCAAAAAAATGAGAAAATGGACCCAGGGGTTAAGAATGATGAAAAAAGTCGTGTGCCAGATGGTTTTAGGAATGAAGATTGTTTGGTGCCCAAACCTTCTTGCGCGAAAATGTGCGAAAACAGACTCAGGGGTTAAGAACTATAAAAAGAGTCGTGTGCAGACAGTTTTGGAATGAAGCTCATTTGGTGCCCTAAATGGCCTCCGGTGTCGCACGTGGGTGTTGCGACGCCTCGCTGGGGTGACGCAAGGCTGCCATGGGGCCCAATTTTTGTGTGCGAATCTTCCATCGCGAAAATGGGTGAAAATTGACCCAAGGGTTAAGACGTAAGAAAGAAAGGCGTGTGCTAGACGAATTTTGGAACGGAGCTCTTTGGTGCCCCGCGGGCTGCCTCGGGGCCCAATTTTTCGGAGCGAAAACGGACCCAGGGGTTAAGAATGATGAAAAAAAGCCGTGTGTCAGACTACTTTGAAAACTGAGCTCGTTTGGTGCCCCAAATGGCCCCCGGGGCCCACTTTTTGTGCCCGAACCTTCCGGAGTGAAAATGTGATAACTTGTAGAAATACAAGTTATTTATGCTGCCTTATTTAGATATTGCAGCCAAAAGAGAGAAAATATGCGTCGATTGTATGAAAATTAGCTAAGAAATACAATAATTATAAATTATCGCAAATACACCCATTAAGACAATTAAGATGGTAGAAAGGGATATTTCAAGTAAGTATATTTCAAGTCTGTTTTGCAGGAAGCCAAGTCACCGCTTGCGATCAAGGCTCAGAGAGAAACTGAACAATGCATCTCCATCGCATTGTGCCCATCAAATCAATACTGAAGAGATGATAAACGCAATGACGGCGCAATGCGACAGTCTATCCAGAACTGAACTTCAATCGCATGTTGTAATAAAAACAACACCGCATGCGGACACTCGATCGAAAGATGCAAATGAGCAATGCAAACGCGGAGGATTGTGACACGTGTACAACTAACCATTGTGCATATTCGACAGATTGATTGCATAACAGAAGGAATATTTATTCTACCATTTTTGGAATTTCTATAACAATAAAGTGGGGACCATAAGTCAGAGAGTCAAAGCATTCAGCCTATAAATACCCTCAAAGAATTCATTGAAAGATATACTTGATACGGGGGATAATTGATACGAGGCTATTGAGAGAGCTGATTTGAGTGTTGATCGGAGGAAATTCGGGAAGAGAAGAGACAAGGCAGAGAGGTGAGTCTCAGTGCGATTCTGCCAAATCCCTGCCGAGAAGCTATGTACTTAGATCCCTTCTACTGGTTGAGCAAGCCTGAGAGGGAAGCTCATCCTTCAATTCACTCCATCAACACCGACAAACAATTCTCCATTCCAGATCTGTGCCAAGACGTTGGCACTTATTTGTATTTGTTTCTAACTCTCATTCATCAATTGTTTTTCAGCTTCTTAATCTCTTCATTCACAACCATGTATCAGACACTAAATAGTATTATTGAATGTCTTGATCATTTCAATTTCCACTTCTCTGTCTATTTCCGTTCTTCCATAAATCATTTTCTCCATGTTGTTTTCTTAATCCCTTGGTGATTAATATGAATTAAACAAGTAACTTAATCTGTGTTAAAGAAATAAAAATGTTTAGCTAAATCATGCTAGACGGCATCTTCGCCTGTGAGAGCATAAGTGAAGATGCCATTCTGATCTATCGTGAGAAGGTTAGAAGAATGCGTTAACTAAAGCAAGAAGTACTTCCAGAGATGGAAGCACCCTGGCGTTCATTACGTTTGTCCCTGTTTCACCACAGAGATGTGGGAATGCAGCCGATCACCGAGAGGTGTACGCCAAAGGAAAAGCAAAACCGTACTTATGCCTTTAATGCAATTAAGGAACTTGTGATGTTTCTATTAATTATCTTTTCTCTTTCTGTTGCACACATAAGACTTGCCACCGTATAACACGATCTTTGTATAATCTTCACAGTCAGTCTCCACCTCGGTATATTGTATCATGAAACCTGTATCTTGTATCATCATATCTTAGGTTTATTTTATCGCACTCTACCTTTATCGCAATTTACTTTATTATCGCATTTTTATTACTTACGATTACTTTATCGCATTTTCAATTACCTGTATACACAACCTTTTTATAAATTGAAAAACCCCTGGTCGCATGTACCACAAATGTAACACAATAACCTCAAATAGTCCCTGTGTTCGACCTTGGATCGCACCGAGAAACTTGCGGTGGAATTATACTTGGTTCCAACGCAAGGAAGCTTATGACAACGCATAGTATACTACAAGATTCTCATAAATAACACATATCTAGAAGTAGTATCGCATACATATAATAAAGTCATCATTCATTCATGTGTTGTATCGCGTAAGATTAGAATATATAGTACGTCTTTACCAGTTTATGGCAATGCATTTTGCATTCAATGCTTGAATCATCATCGCGATCTTATGCTGTCCAACAAGTTTATGGCGCTATTGCCGGAGAACTGGTAACGGGGGCATGGACATGAACCTTGCTTGAATCGTTGTATATATTTTACGTCAACAAGTTTATGGCGCCGTTGCCAAGGGTTGGTTAACGGTTTATTGTTTGAGTATGTTTGTGGTATTTTGCAGGACAAATCTCTGTGTACTGGCTGTTCAACGTGAAAAGCAGTCTGACAGCATAGGAGTGCTAGAGTGATCCAGAGATTCTAAGTGGACCTAAAGTTCAAGTGTATTATTTGCGCATGAGCACATCAGAGCCAATTCCAGTGTTGAAGAAGCATAACTAATAATAACGAGGCACCCATACGGAATCCAAGGGAAAATTGGCCAGTGCAAGATTCCATATTTCTTACTGCTGACCGCAACGTCCCAATGAGAGACTATACGGTGCCAGATTTTTATAACTTCTCGCCAGGAATCTCAAGACTTATGGTTGAAGAGAATGTAAGGTTCGAAATAAAACCAATTATGCTGTAGATGATTCAGAATATGGGTCAATTCGGAGTATTACAAGTGTTGACATTAAAATTAAGATATACAATGATGCACACAAGATACAAGGCTGACTGTGAAGATTATACACAGATCGTGTGATGTGGTGGCCAATCTTATATGTGAAGCAGAAAAGAAAAGATAACTAATATAAACAGCGTAAGTTCCTCAATTGCATTAATGATATAATTGCGGTTTCGCTTTTCCCTTAGCGTACACCTCTTGGTGATCGGCCGCGTTCCCACATTTCTGTGGTGAAAAAAGGACGAACGTAATGAACGCAAGGTTGCTTCCATGTCTGGAAGTACTACTCGCTCTAGTTAACGCATTCTTCAAACCTTCTTCGATAGATAAGAATGGCATCTTCACTTCTGCTCTCACAAGTGAAGATGTCGTCTACCATGCCTTAGCTAAACGCATTTATCTCTTTAGCACATATTAAGTTACTTGTTTAATCCATATTAATTATCAAGGGATTAAGAAGACTTCATGAAGAAAACGATTAATGGAGGAATGGAAATAGACAGAAAAGTGGGAATGGAAACAATCGAGACATTCAATATTTCTATTTAGCGTCTGATACATGATTTGTGAACGAAGAGATAAAGAAGATGAAATACAATGATGAATAGAATTAAAAAAAAATACAAACAAGCGCCAACGTCTTGGCACCGATTTGGATGGAGATTTGCTTATCGGCGTGGATGGAACATGCAGAAGGATGAGCTTCCCTCTTAGGCTTGCTCAACCGGTAGCAAGAATCTGAGTATAGAGCTTCGTGGCGGGGATTTGGTAGAATCGCTCTAACACTCACCTCTTGGCCTTGTCTTTTCTCTTCTCGGATTTCTTCCGTTCAGCACTCAGCTCAGCTTCTCTCTCAATAATCTAGCATCAATTAGCCCCGTATCAAGTATATCTTTCATTGAATTCTATGGGGGTATTTATAGGTGAAAAGCTTTTACTCTTGGCTTGTGGACCCCACTTTTTGTTATGGGAATTCTGAAGATGGTGGGATAATTATTCTTTCTATTATGCAATCAGATCATCAAATCTACACAACGGTTAGTTGCACACGTGTCACAATCCTCCCGTTTGCATTCCTCAACTGCATCTTTCGATCAGGTGCTCGCATGCGGTGTTGTTTTTATTATTGCATGCGGTTGAAATTTAGCTCTAGATCGACTGTCGCATTGCACCGTCATTGCATTGATCATCTCTTCATTGTTGATTGTCGGTCGCAATGTGACAGAGATGCATTGGTCAGTTTGTCTTGAGCCTTGATCGCAAGCGATGACTTGGTTTCCTGCAAAACAGAGTAGAAATATCCTTTTCTTCCATCTTAATGATGTTAGTGGGTGTAGTTGCGATAATTCATAATTATTGTATTTCTATGCTAATTTTCATACAATCGACGCGTATCTACTCATTTTTTACCACAATATCTAGATAAGGAAGCATAAATAACTTGTATTTCTACAAGTTATCACACCCCCAAATTTAGATATATGCATGTCTTCAAGCATATCTTTTACTAAGGCAATAGTGCTCAATTCCTATCCTATATTTATGCGTCAATTGGTTGCTCCGAATGTTATACTTAGGCACATTTCTTAACAACATAACTTCTTCCTCTCCTTGCTAATTCTTAACAAGCCCTACTTTATTCTTCTATATAACAGAATTCTTCTAAAAGATTCTTTTCTAGTTTTTAAAAATAGAATGTTTATCTCTTCTTTGTCAAAACAACTTGATGCATCTATATGCAGTGGTCAAAACATTTGCGTCATTTATTAGAGACTGTTGGTCATGGTTACACTCTTCGTTTTGGTTTGTTCCCACAGGTGTCATGCGAACATCCAACTACGATTGTGTGCCAATCTCAACTTTTACTCATGATATTCAGAGGAGTTGTCTCTTGCATTCTTTTTCTTCTTTTTTTTTTTCATACTGTGTTGATCTTGGAAACCCACCTTCTTTTTGGCTTGCTCCTACGGGTGTCATACGAATATCCAACTACGAGCAGGTTCCTTTTACAACTAAACTCTTATCAGGTTGGGAACATTTTTTAGGTTTTCCCTTGCGCTGACATTGGAGTTTGGCAAAAAAAATTCTCCACAGAAAATGAACACATTTTCTTAAATACTGCATATTCTTGATCTTATCTGCTCAGACCTTCCCCACCCCCAAATTTAAAGATGAGCAAGGTCTTCATTGCGTTGTTTGGATAGACTAGACAAACACTTAAAAGAAAATTTTCAAAAAGAAGGTTTGAGCAGAACTTTGAAAGATTAAAGGTAAAGTACTGCTAAACTAAGAATTAACTAAGTGTTAGTCAGAATTACAAAGTGTGGGAAATGTTTCTAAGTATAAACATATATTACATCATGGCAACACAATGAAGAACATAAAAATAAAAGATTAAGAATATTGCAGATTTTGACAAAGGATGATAAAGAGAAAGACACAGGGAAAAAGTGGAGTGAATATGTACTCATTTGTATTGAATATTAACAAAGTATAAATAATTACAAATGAACGCAATACAAAATTTGTTTTGCCTGTACAAGAATCAAAGAGTTTGATTAACTTATAAAAAGAATGAGTTGAATTAAAAAGATTACATAATGGCCGCATAGAAAAAAATATGTGAGGATTATTGCTGAGGAGCTGGAGGGTCTGGAGGAGGGTTTTGAGGTGGTGCAGGAGGAGCTTCTTCAAAAACTAAGTGCTGTTGGAGATGCGGAGGCACCATCGGACCATGAAGATATGCGGTGAGAAAATTGAAATAATCTTGGCTACGCTCCACAATTTGTCTCTGGNAATGAACGCATTTTCTTAATGACCGCATATTCTTGATCTTATCTGCTCAGACCTTCCCCACCCCCAAATTTAAAGATGAGCAAGGTCCTCATTGTATTTTTTGGATAGACTGACAAACACTTAGAAGAAAATTTCAAAAAGAAGGTTTGAGTAGAACTTTGAAAGATACAAGGTAAAGTACTGCTAAACTAAGAATTAACTAAGTGTTAGTCATAATTTACAAAGTATGGGAAATTTTTCTAAGTATAAACATATATTACATCATGGCAACGCAATGAATAACGCAAAAGTAAAAGATTAAGAATATTGCAAATATTGACAAAGGATGATAAAGAAAAAGGTACAGGCAAAAAGGAGTGAATATGTATTCATTTGTATTGAATATTAACAAAGTATGCAAATAATGAAAAATTAATGTAATACAAAAAAATTTTGTATAAAGAATCAAAGAATTTCATCAAATTAGAAAAATAATGAATTGAATAAAAATAATATTGCAGAATGGCCGCATAAAAAATATGTGAGGATTATTGCTGAGGAGCTGGAGGATCTGAAGGGTTTTGAGGTGGGACTAAGGGAGCTTCCTCAAAATTCAAGTGTTGCTGGAGATGCGGAGGCACCATCGGACCATGAAGATATGCGGTGAGAAAATTGAAATACTCCTGGTTGCGCTCCGCAATTTATCGTTGGTGCCTATGGATCTTATAAATATTGCGCTGCATGTTGATCAATGCCTCCCTTGATGTGGTAGCACTGCGTTGTATATCATCGATTTGCTCCATTACCACCTCAAATCTTTGATTGTGGAAGGCTTGCTATTGAGCAAAAAGTTGCTGTTGTTGAAAGAGAAGGGACCGCATTTCAGCTAACTCAGCAGCTAGGGAGGTGATGCAAGGTTTTGCCTGCAATGTCTCGCCAGCATCGTTTTGGGGTTGAAAAGAAGGTTGTGCGGGTGAGCTTGGAGGGCTTGGAGGGCGGATTACCAAGGGCAGAGGGTTCAAAGGCTCTGGATCAAGCGTTGGTGCCTCTTGGACCTTTTCTTTTCCCTTGTCTTCTCTGCGTGATCTCTTAGGCTTGGGTCCCTGCGGCATGTTGAGATCGATTGCGGGCCTCTTTAAGGGTAACTCAGGGCAATGTGGGGAGTCTTTAAGGAGCAACCTCAAGATCTTTATGTTGATGAGGCCATGGACTTCAGGCATAGGCTCTTCATCAATGCCTATGCCCATTGTTAGGCATAAACTTGAAATAGTCCACGGAAAGAAGTACTGCCTTCGAATGTGCCCCACCAGTGCTCTGAGCTGTCTTGCGATCAGCTGCCCTACGTCGATTGGAATGCTGCGTACAATGCAGTATGTAGCCATGACTCGATCCCTTGATTGAAACTGACCACTTCGTGCCCGATTGCGTTAAAACTTGCAGCTTGTCCTCCATCTGCTGCTCTGTGGTGTCATCAATGATTTTGTTCCCTAGTTCCTCTAGGTTATCCTTCATTTGGTACAACTCATTGAGGTCCCTTGCACTGAAGGACACCGTTTCTCCTTTGAAGGTCACTGCATCCCTGGTTCCATGTAGACGCCCGCGGTAAAAGTCTCTCACTACCTGTGGCACAATAATGGTTGGGCACTGGCAAAATGTGTCCTAGCCATGTTCCACAATCACACTCATGATGAGATCAGGTAGTGGTGTTGGCGCAGGATAGAAGCCCATCTCTATCAGCATGTCATCATTCTCTTTTCTTTTCGATGGACGCTTCCTTGCCGACGTGGGCTCGCTACTTTCCGCGATTGCCTTGCCCTTTTCTTTTGCCAATGCAAGGCGGGCTGCTTGCCTTTGCTTCTTTTCTCGCTGTTTGTGTTGTTCTTCCTTCTCGCGTTATGAGTGTTCCTTACCTTTCTTCTTCTATAAGTGCCACCAATTAGCTTCACGCTTCTTCTCCTTCTCTTCTTCTAATCTTCTTTCCTCTTCCTCCTTCTCTTTCTCTTCCTCTTCCTCTTCTCTTTCTTCTCTCCTGAACTCTTCTACAAACTGCTCGGAGGCCAGCAACAGACGATGTTCCTCCTCGCACTACCTTATTGCTTCAAGCCTTGCGAGCTCATTATCACTACACATTTCCTCATCTTGCAGTCTTCTTCTACGATTTCTTTCTTCCATGATGAGTTTTGCACGCTTCATTTTCTTCTTTTTCTCCTACTCTTCTTTTCTCCTTCTTTCTTTCTCCACTAATGTGATGATCAGTCTTTGAGGGTCAACAGACGACCCTTGCGGTGCATTCTCCTTGCGACGTCGCATCGGGGGTGTTCCTTCTCCTTCTTCACCTTCGTCGGTTGCAACCACTTGCGTGGTCTCAGGTTGCGCCGGCTCCATTAATTGCGTCGTTTCCACCTTATCATCCCTCACGAAGGTTGATTCTCCATCCTTTTCCGGGCTCGCAGCCCTCTGCTTCTTTTCTTCTTGTTTTCTTAGGCGCCTTTCTTCACCCTGACGCATTCTTCTTTCTTCCTTCTCCTTCTTCTTCCTTTCCTTCTTGGCCTCTTCATCTTCGTCATCATCCTTCTTTTCTTTGTTCTTCTTCTCCTTACGATGATGAGAAGATTCAGCCTCTTCACCCTTTCTCCCTTTGCTTTTCTTCTTCTTCTTTTTCTCTTCAGCTACTTCTGGTTGCGTCTCCACTGCAACTACGTTCATTGCAACTTTAGGAGTCTTAATCGCAACTTCAGCCTCCTTAGTCTCCTCCACCACAATCTCCTCTACTGCAAATCTGGAGGGTTCGTCATAGGTTTCTGTGTTGGCAGTCACCTC
>NC_052349.1:52159104-52165748 GCF_009727055.1 Benincasa hispida
GGTTACTTTCAATCTCTTGCCCCCTCCCTGTGAATAGAGGAGACTGGTGCTGGCCAAGAGGTGTTTCTCCCAATTTGTCTACCAGTTGATTCTCGGGTCTTCGGTGACGGTGGGAGGCTCTCGTTGGGTAGACAAGCCTGCGGACTGGGGCAAAGCCTAAGGAATGCTGCCTCCTCGCATTGGTTGATTTGGTCAGATGGAAGGGTTGATGGTAGCAGAATTTTGTTGGAGCTTTGATCAGCCATGGTATGATAAGCTCAGGGGGAACTGGAAAAAATCGTCTGGTGATCGCTGGAGGAAGAAGAAAGTCTGTATGCTGGTGCTAGGGTTTTTCAGAGTGCAAATGAGGTAAAAATCCCACAGACGGGGAAGGGTTCGTATTTATAGGTTGGGTCGTAGTGGGCCCAATGCGATTTTTGCGACGACAGGCCTCGAGAAGCTCAAAAGGCCCATCGTTCGATCTTCCCTCATTTATGAGTTTTCAGAAAAGTGTCCTTTCGTCTACAGAATCATCACTGCTTTGGGATACGAAATGATTGGACTTCTCAAATGCAAAAAGAATTGTCTTTAATATTTTATTTGAATGGACGCAAGATAAAGATTAACGCAATGTGTTCACCAATGCAATTGTATCTTCGCAGAGGACGGACAACAATGCATACATCCCCGCAACACACCCCTTAACTAAACACATTTCTGGAGGATAGCTCAACATAGTGCATTTAGCTTAGGACGGGCAAAGGACACATACGTTCGCAACATACCCCTCAGCTCAACAAGTTGAGTTGGGAGAACGCAGAGCATATCTTATTAGTTCAAAATGCGTCCATTATCGCCTTGCATACTTTTTTGTTAATTATATGATTTTTTTTATATTATTTTTTTTTCATCAACACAAGTTGCTATGACTTGTGGTAATAAATTTCCCTTTATTTCTCATTCATTCACCATTTAAAGACTAACACATTAATTACAGAAAAGTTCAAAGAGTTAAAGACGGTACGAAAACAAATGCAAAGGAAATAAATGAAGAATCAATTCATAAATTCGTGAAATGAATTAAATGCAGAAGTAAAGATAAAATTCAAGAATTCAATAAGACAAAAAGTAAAGAAAGCATTAAACATAGTTTTGAGATATGGACCAAAAGATGCATTTCTTCAAATGAGCGCAATCCATATTCCTACATACGGTTCGGCTTGCCTGCCCAATGTCCTAGGGACATTGTTCCTTTCCATTGGATCTTGGGGCTTCTGAGTTGCTGGGCAACATTCCTGGTGCTCTATTTCTCAGCTCAGATGCCAGCTAGCCCACTTGGATCTCCAAGTTTCGGATTGAAGACGCATGCGCTTACATTACTACATCATTTTTATCCATGTATTGTTTTAGCAGGGTCTCCAACGAGCTTCCAGAGGTGTTAGAAGATGAGGGTTGCTGGTTATGCGATTGCCTTGGTTGCCCCTGGTTATGGTGAAAAGGAGGATTTCCTCGACTGCCACTCCAATGGTTGATTGGCCCCCCTTGGTTAGAATTGTCTCCCCAACCGAAGTTAGGATGGCTCCTTCAGCCAGGATTGTAGGTGTTGCTAAAGGGGTTGTTTTGGATGGCGCAAACTTGCTGGAGATTCGATGGGCACATTTTTGCTACATGAGCCCCTCAATAATTAACGCAACTTATTGCAGCCACTTGAGCTGGCGCAGCAGGTTGCGCTAATTGTTGAGAGATGGCTCCTTGATTGATTGCCATCGATTGAAGGATGGATGTCATCGTGGCTATCTGAGCGGCCAGTGTGGTCATTGTCTCCGCAGGGACAATGGTAGTTTCATTCTTCCTTCTTTCAGTGCCTCGACCTCCATAGCCATCATCAATCCAGTCATCCATGTTCCGCGATATGCAGTCAAGGATGACCTTAGCCTCAATATACGTTTTGTCCATAAAACCTCTTGTCGCGGAGGCGTCAGCAACAGACTGCAGCGATCTATTTAGGCCGTTATAAAAGGTCTCCATCAAAACGCAATCAGGTATCCCGATATGCGGGCAGTTTTTCACCAATCTTCTGAATCGCACCTAGGCGGTACTCAGGGTCTCATTTTTCATCTGCTCGAATTTCAGCAAATCCTATCGTCGCCTTACATTGACGGCCGGTGGGAAGAACTTCTTCATGAATCGCTCCACTAGTTGATCCCATGATGTAATTTCATTCGGCTCCAGTGAGTGTACCTACCTCTTGGCTTCGTCCCTCAAGGTGTAAGGGAACAAATACAGTCTTATACTCTCTGGGGTAACGCCATTTCGAAAAAGCTGGTCAAGTGGGCATGTGGGTCTTCACCTTGCAGACCCCCAAATTTCCCTGCATTTTGGATCATTTGTAGCATGACCGACTTTATTTCGAACCTTGCGTCCTCCTCAACAGTAGGCCTCGAAATCCCGGGTGAAAATTTGTACAGGTTGGGTGCCGCATAATTCTTCATGGGAATGTTTCGACAGTTGCCAGGAAAAGAGGGTCCTGCACTGGTCGAACAGCCCCTTGATTTACCATGGGAACCGCATTATTATTATTATCAGCCATGCTCGATACTTTCTTTCACCTTATCTGATTTTGACGTGCCCGTGTACGAAAGGTACGCTCTCAAGGTCAGCTTCGAATTCTTGTTCAGCATCAGTACTCATAAATCGTCAAGCTGCTCTCCGCGTTGAATAGCCAGTACAACGATATTTGTCCTACAAAATACCATAAACACACTCAAACAATAAACCATTAACTAATCCTTAGCAACGGCGCCATAAACTTGTTGACATTAAAATTAAGATATACAATGTGGCACACGAGATACAAGCCCATGTCCCCGTAACCCGTTCTCTGACAATGGTGCCATAAACTTGTAATGCGATATTGATATACAATGGATGAGTGTTTCTATCTTAGGCATACGCATAGCGATATATGATGTAAGAGGCAAGTCCATGCGATACTACTTCTAGATATGCATTAATTATGATAACCTTGCAGTATACTATGTGTTGTCACAAGTTTCCTTGTGCTGGAACCAAGTATAATCCCACTGCAAGTTTCTTGGTGTGATCTGAGGTCGAACACATGGACTGTTTGAGGTTATTGCGTTATGTTTGTGATACATGCAATCGGGGGTTTTCAATTTTTATAATAGAGTTTTGTACAAGTATATAAACATGCGATAAAGTAAAGTAAAGCGGTAAAATTGTAATAAAATAAAGTGCAATAAAATAAACCTAAGCTATGATGATACAAGATACAGGTTTCATGATATAGGATACAGAGGTTGAGGCTGACTGTGAAGATTATACAAAGATCGTGTGATATGGTGGCCAATCTTATGTGTGAAGCAGAAAAGAAAAGATAACTAATATAAATAGCATAAGTTCCTCGATTGCGTTAATGATATAATTTCGGTTCCGCTTTTCCCTTAGCGTACACCTCTCGGTGATCGGCCGTGTTCTCCACATTTTTGTGGTGAAACAGGGACGAACGTAATGAACGCAAGGTTGCTTCCATGTCTGGAAGTACTACTCGCTTTAGTTAACGCATTCTTCTAACCTTCTCTCGATGGATCAGAATGGCATCTTCACTTCTGCTCTCACAGTTGAAGATGTCGTCTAGCATGCCTTAGTTAAACGCATTTATCTCTATAGCACATATTAAGTTACTCATTTAATCCATATTAATTACCAAGGGATTAAGAAGACTTCATGAAGAAAACGATTAACGGAGGAATGGAAATAGATAGAAAAGTGGGAATGGAAACGTTCGAGACATTCAATATTTCTATTCAGCGTTTGATACATGATTTTTGAATAAACAGATAAAAAAGATGAAATACAGTGATGAATATAGTTAAAAAAATACAAACAAGCACCAACATCTTGGCGCTGATCTGGATGGAGATTTGCTTGCCGGTGTGGATGGAACGTGTGCGGAAGGATGAGCTTCCCTCTCAGGCTTGCTCAACCGGTAGCAGGGATCTGAGTATAGAGGTTCGCAGCGGCGATTTGGTAGAATCGCTCTGAGACTCACCTTTCGGCCTTGTCTCTTCTCTTCCCAGATTTCTTCCGTTGAGCACTCAGCTCAGCCACTCTCTCAATAATCTAGCATCAATTAGCCCCGTATCAAGTATATCTTTCACTGAATTCTATGGGGATATTTATAGGTGAAAAGTTTTGACTCTTGGCTTATGGACCCCAGTTTTTGTTATGGAAATTCTGAAGATGGTGGGATAATTATTCCTTCTATTATACAATCAGACCTTCAAATCTACACAATGGTTAGTTGCACACGTTTCATAATCCTCTGCGTTTACGTTGCTCAGCTGTATCTTTCGATCGGGTGCTCGCATGCGGTGTTTTTTTTATTATTGCATGCGATTGAAATTCAGCTCTGGATCGACAGTTGCATTGCGCCGTCATTGCGTTGATCATCTCTTCATTGTTTATTGACGGTTGCAATGTGAAAGAGATGCGTTAGTCAGTTTATCTTGAGCCTTGATCGCAAGCGGTGACTTGGTCTCCTGCAAAATAGAGTAGAAATATCCTTTTCTTCCATTTGGATGAGTTTAGTGGGTGTAGTTGCGATAATTCATAATTATTGTATTTCTAAGCTAATTTTCATACAATCGACGCATATTTACTCACTTTTGGCCACAATATCTAGATATGGCAGCATAAATAACTTGTATTTCTACAAGTTATCAACAAGGAGAAAACCCACATGCGCATTAGATGAATTTTGTAGACATGTGCAGCGCATTCTCCATGCCTAGTGTGACTCGAGAAAGACTTAGGTTATATATTTTTCCGTATACATTGTGGGATTAAGCAAAGAGGTGGGCTCAGTCACTAGAACCGGATGAGATTAAAGCATGAGAACAGTTGGTTGACAGGTTCATGAATAGATTCTTCCTTCCAACCGTCAATGCAAGGAAACGGAGGGATGCATTGAGTTTTGAGCAAAAGGGTTATGAAACTTTGAGCACTGCTTGGGTGCGTTTCAAACAATTAGTAAAGAGTTGTCCGCATATGTGGATTCCTAATAGCATTCTGATGGAAACGTTTTACAATGGCTTAGATCAATCGACGCAAGCAGTTGTCGATGCCTCCGTAGTAGGAGGATTGATGGATAGATCATATACGAAAGCCAGGAGCATATTGGATCACATATTGCAACATTCTGATGAGTGGATTGATACCGAGTTTAAGGAAAGTGGTCTAGAGCGACAAAGAGTAGAAAGTGCTAATGTGTCAACTAATACAATGAGCACGCTGGTCGATCAGATGACCACAATGAACTCTCTCTTTCAAACGGTGGCTAATCAATAAATAAATCTCTCTCAAAGTTTAGCACAAGTTAATGCATTGACGCGCGTGGCCGCAATGAATTACGTTCAATGTAGGGAGGGACATCTAGCAGAAGTCTGCCCGTGGAATCAACAGGCTGTATATTCTGTCTATAATCTGTCTCTTATACACATCTAGATGTGTATAAGAGACAGGCGTTCAATGTAGGGAGGGACATCTAGCAGAAGTCTGCCCGTGGAATCAACAGGCTGTATATTCTGTCTATAATGAGTCATTTAGCAACATCTATATCCCTGGTTGGTGGGATCACCCAACTTTAAGTTGGGACGGGAATCACAACTAAGGGAGCCATAGTTTCCATCAGAACAATTAGCAAGGGGATCGAGGCAACCCTTCGGTCTTCATTAATCCGTATTGTAGGCCAAGTAACTCTCAGAGTATATCACCCTATGATCAACCATTCCTAAATGACACCTCTTGCAGTACCTTGTCTCTGGAGACTTCATTGAAGCATTATATCGAAAAGAGCGAGGCAACTAGACAATCGCAAGCTGACTCCCTTAGAGGTTTAGAAGAGCAGATTGAACAGCTTGCAATTGAGTTGAAAAATAAAGTGCCTGGTACGCTGCCTAGCCGTTCAAGAGCATTAGGGTCACGAGGTAAAGAGCAATGTCACACAGTGACATTGAGGAGTGGTAAAACAACAGCCCCTATGCTATCAGTAACGGATTCTACAATAGGACCAACAGATTTAACTGTTGATGGTGACTAATCAATCAGTAGTGGAAAGATTACAAGTTCTGAAGTAAGTTCACCTACAAAAGATGAAGCTTCTCAAGACTTGAATTCTGAATCAACGCAACCTCCAACTAACGAAACACAACAAAGACATGACCTCAACAAATAGCCAACGCAACAAGAAATAAGGCCGGATCCTCCACTTTTCTCGTCCAGGCTGAAGAAGAAAGACGACAGTAAGTAATTTCAGAGGTTCTTGGACGTTCTCCGACAGCTACACATCAATATTCCCCTAATAGAAGCTCTGGAACAGATGCTAAGCTATGTAAAATTTCTCAAGGATATTCTAGCTAATAAAAGAAAGATTAGGGAAAATGAAACCGTTGCGTTAACGTATGAATGCAGCGCACTGTTTCAAAACAATATCCCCACCAAAATGAAGGATCCTAGGAGTTTTACATTGCCCTGCACAATAGGAGGGAAGAAGGTCGGGAATGCGTTGTGCGATTTAGGGGCGAGCATAAATTTAATGCCCTTATCGATCTTTAAGAAGCTGGATATCGACAACGCAAGACCAA
>NC_052349.1:52166508-52169492 GCF_009727055.1 Benincasa hispida
AGGGGGGATGACAGTCGTCACTAATGACAAGAATGAATTAATTCCCACAAGAACTACAACGGGGTGGAGAATTTGTATGGATTATCGCAAGTTAAATTTGGCCACTTAAAAGGACCATTTCCCACTCCCGTTCATTGATCATATGTTAGACAGACTTGCGGGGAATGAATTCTTCTGTTTTCTTGACGATTATTCAGGGTACAACCAAATAGCAATTGCGCTGGAGGATTAAGACAAGATAACCTTCACGTGCCCATTTGGTACGTTTGCATTCCAACGCCTACCATTTAGACTCTGTAATGCGCCAGGCACTTTCCAATGATGCATGATGGCAATATTCTCAGATTACTTGGAGGAAACAGTTGAAGTGTTCATGGACGATTTTTCAGTTTTCGGCAACAATTATGACTCATTTTTATCTAACCTGGAAAAGGTCTTGAAAAGATGCGTGGCAACAAATCTTGTTCTGAACTGGGAAAAATGTCACTTTATGGTGGAAGAAGGAATTGTTCTGGGTCATAAAATCTCAAAAGCAGGATTGGAAGTTGATCAGGCGAAAATCGATGCAATTTCCAAGCTACCCTCACCAGTGAACGTGAAAACACTTAGGAGCTTTTTAGGACACGCTGGGTTTTATAAAAGATTTATTCGCAATTTCTCCCAGATCGCAAGGACCCTAAGTGTGCTCTTTGAAGCTGACCGAGAATATAATTTTGATGATGCGTGCACCAAAGCATTCAACACATTGAAAGATGCACTCATCACGGCACCCATCCTGGTTGCGTCGGTCTGAATGCAACTGTTTGCATTGATGTGTGATGCGAGCAAATATGCTGTGGGTGCAGTATTAAGTCAGCATAAGGATAAGGTATTGAATCCTATTTATTATGCAAGTAAAACATTGAATGATGCGCAGGAGAACTATACAACCATAGAGAAGGAAATGCTCGCAGTGGTATTTGCACTAGAGAAATTCCGACAATACTTAATCGGAACAAACGTTGTGGTGTATACAGATCACTCTGCGATCAAATATCTGATGACAAAGAGGGATCCAAAACCAAGGCTTATACGGTGGGTGTTGCTATGACCTAGAAATCAAAGACCGGAAGGGCACCGATAACCAAGTCACTGATCATTTGTCAAGATTGGAGAATTGTGAGGTTCAAGGGAAAGAAAAAGATATTGAAGAAAGATTCCCCGATGAGCTGCTGATGTCAGTAGACATTAATGTTCCATGGTATGCGGACATTGTGAATTTCATCGTTTGCGGTCAAATACCAAATGATTATACTTACCAGCAGAAGAATAAGCTAAGACATGATGTCAAATTTTATTTCTGGGATGATCCATTCCTATATCGACTTGGTCCTGATCACATATTATGTCGATGCATTCCTGAGCACGAAGTCAAGCACATTCTGGAGATGTGTCAAGAGTTCCCTTACGGAGGACACTTTGGGGGGTAGCGGACTGCCGCAAAGGTCTTGTAGTGTGGCTATTTCTGGCCAATACTCTTTAAGGATGCCCATGCCCACGTTGTGCAATGCGACAGATGCTAGAGAACGGGGAATATGTCAAAAAGGAATGAAATGCCATTGACATCAATCTTAGAGGTTGAATTATTTGATGTTTGCGGAATTGACTTCATGGGCCCATTTCCACCATCAGAAGGTCATCTCTATAACCTGGTCGCGGTTGATTATGTATCAAAATGGGTTGAGGCCATCGCATGTGCCAAGAATGATGCGGCCACAATGGCGAAGTTTCTTAAGAAGAATATTTTTACTCGATATGGGACGCCACAGGCCTTAATCAGCGATGAGGGCTCTCACTTCATCAACCGCATAATCACCAATCTGTTGACTAAATTTAACGTCAGCCATAGAGTTGCGACTGCTTATCACCCATAGACTAATGAGCAGACAGAGATTTCGAACCGAGAGATCAAAACTATCTTGGAGAAGGTAGTCAATACTTCCAGGATGGATTGGTCACCCAAGCTTGATGAAGCACTGTGGGCATACAGGGCTACCTATAAAACACCAATTGGCATGTTTCCGTATGCCCTGATCTTTGGAAAAGCTTGTCATCTGTCGCTCGAGTTGGAGCATAAGGCGATGTGGGCATGGCTGAAGTTTGATTTAGCAAGTGCGGGGAAAGTCTGGAAGCTACAACCGAATCAGCTGATCGAATGGTGAAGGGACGCCCTATGAAAATGCCAAGATCTATAAGAAGAAAACCAAGAAGTAGCATGACAACCACATAAACGACCGGACATTTTCTGAAGGTCAACAGGTTTTATTATTTAATGTTCGTTTGCGATCGTTCCCAGGAAAGTTGAAGTCTCGTTGGTTTGGGCCATTCTGAATCAAGACTATCTTTCCTCATGGTGTAGTGGAACTAACAACTTCAGACGGAAACAACGCGTTTAAAGTCAATGGTCGATGGATTAAGCCTTACTATGGAGGCGACTTCGAGTGACGCATGGATACCATTGACTTGGGTAAGCAGGATTAAATCGCTTGCGGGGGAAGTGATTGCGGTAATTCTAAGAACTTCTTTCAATCAGCAACCCTATCGATGTTTACTTGTTTTCTTTACAGTTTTTCTTTTACTGCTTTCTAAATTACGTATTTACTGCTTTTTAGAATTAGCCTTTAATGCTTTCTGTAATTCTCTTCAATTTAATTTTTCATGTCATGTTTAATTCCTTTAATTTGTATGCATTAGTAGCACTGTTCTTTAATTTTTGTGAATGATTGGATGAAACATTAAACAATGCAAAGTCTTTTCGACTTGCGTTGTTGATGAATTAAAAAGAAAATTAAAAACTGGTATGTAAGTGATGATGGGTGCATAGTGTGTTAACAAGAGACACCTTGCGTCCATTACACTCATATGCATTGCGTTGAGGGGTGTGTTGCGTGCGTGTGTGTCCTTTGCCCGTCCTTAGCAAAATGTACTATGTTGAGGTAGTGTTG
>NC_052349.1:52169512-52178984 GCF_009727055.1 Benincasa hispida
ACTATGTTGAGGTAGTGTTGGGCTAGTAGCAATACCGTGCGCCCGATCCTCCAGAAATGTATTTAGTTAAGGGGTGTATTGCGGGGATGCATGCGTTGTTGCCCATCCTCAGCAAAAATGTATTTTTGTTAAGGGAAGCGCGATGTTAATTTTTAATCGTTCACCCATCTGAATCAGATTCAAAAGACAATTTCATTCATTATTTAATTATATTCTTTAATTCTTTGTATAGGCAACAAATTTTTGTATTGCATTAATTTTTAATTATTTGTATACTTTGTTAATATTCAATACAATTGAGTAAATATTCTCTCCATTTACCCGTGCCTTTGTCTTTATCATACTTTGTCAATATTTGCGATGTTCTTAATCTTTTACTTTTGCGTTATTCATTGCACTGCCATGATGTACAATATGTTTATACTTAGAAACATTTTCCATACTTTGTAATTTCTGACTAACACTTAGTTAATTCGTACTTAGCAGTACTTTACCTTTTATCTCTCAAAGTTCTGCTCAAACCTTCTTTTTGAATTTTTTTTTCTAAGTGTTTGGCTATTCTATCCAAACAACACAATGAGGACCTTTCACATCTCTAAATTTGGGGGTGGGGAAGGTCTGAGCAGATGAGATCAAGAATATGCGGTCATTAAGAAAATGCGTTCAATTTCCAAATTATAATATTTCAATAAATTTGCATACAGAACTCCAATGTCAGCGTAAGGGAAAACCTAAAAAACATTCCCAACCTGATAAGAGTTAGTCATGAAAGGAACCTGCTCGTAGTTGAATGTTCGCATGACGCCCGTGGGAGCAAGCCAAAACGAAGGTGGGTTTCCAAGAACAACGCAGTATGAAAATGAAAAAGAAAAGAAAAATAAATGAAGGGTGTAACCATGATCAATAGTCTCTAAATAAATGATGCAAAGTTTGACCACCACATATATACATATCAAGTTGTTTTGACAAAGAAGAGGTAAACATTCTATTTATAAAAGCTAGAGCAGAAATTTGCTATGTAGAAGAATAAAGTAGGGTTTGTTAGGAATTAGCAAGGATAGGAGGAAATTGCGTTGTCATATAATGTGCCTAAGTGAAATTGGGGTGTGATAACTTGTAGAAATACAAGTTATTTATGTTGCCTTATTCAGATATTGCGGTGAAAAGAGAGAAAATATACGTCGATTGAATGAAAATTAGCTAAGAAATACAATAATTATAAATCATCGCAAATACACCCACTAAGACCATTAAGATGGTAGAAAAGAATATTTCAAGTCTGTTTTGCAGGAAACCAAGTCACTGCTTGCGATCAAGGCTCAGAGAGAAACTGAACAATGAATCTCCGTCGTATTGTACCCGTCAAATCAATATTGAAGAGATGATCGACGCAATGACGGTGCAATTCGATAGTCTATCCAGAATTGAACTTCAACCGCATGCGGTAATAAAAACAACACCGCATGCGGACATACGATCAAAAGATGCAAATGAGCAATGCAAACGCGGAGGATTGTGACACGTGTACAAATAACCGTTGTGCATATTTGATGGACTGATTGCATAATATAAGGAATATTTATTCCACCATATTCGGAATTTCTATAACAATAAAGTGGGCACCACAAGTCAGAGAGTCAAAGCCTTCAGCCTATAAATACCCTTAAAGAATTCACTGAAAGATATACTTGATACGGGGGATAATTGATACGAGGCTATTGAGAGAAAGCTGATCTGAGTGCTGACGGGAGGAAATCTGGGAAGAGAAGATACAAGGCCGAGAGGTGAGTCTCAGTGCAATTCTGCCAAATCCTCGCTGAGAAGCTCTGTACTTAGATCCTTTCTACCGGTTGTGCAAGCCTGAGAGGGAAGCTCATCCTTCCATTCACTCCATCGACACCGGCAAGCAGTTCTCCATTCCAAATCTGTGCCAAGACGTTGGCGCTTATTTATATTTTCTTCTAACTCTCATTCATCAATTGTTTATCAACTTCTTAATCTCTTCATTCACAACCATATATCAGACGCTAAATAGTATTATTGAATGTCTTGATCATTTCCATTTCCACTTCTCTGTTTATTTCCGTTCTTCCATAAATCATTTTCTCCATGATGTTTTCTTAATCCCTTGGTGATTAATGTGAATTAAACAAGTAACTTAATCTGTGTTAAAGAAATAAAGATGTTTAGCTAAAGCATGTTAGACGGCATCTTCACATGTGAGAGCAGAAGTGAAGATGCCATTCTGATCTGTCAAGAGAAAGTTAAAGGAATGTGTTAACTAAAGCAAGAAGTACTTGTAGAGATGGAAGCAACATGGCATTCATTACGTTTGTCCCTGTTTCACAACAGAGATTTGGGAACGCAGCCGATCACTGAGAGGTGTATGCCAAAGGAAAATCGGAACCGTACTTATGCCTTTAACGCAATTAAGGAACTTGCGATGTTTGTACTAATTATCTTTTTTCTTTCTGTTGCACACATAAGACTTGCCACCGCATAACACGATCTTTGTATAATCTTAATAGTTAGTCTCCACCTCGGTATATTGTATCATGAAACCTGCATCTTGTATCATTATAGCTTAAGTTTATTTTATCGCACTCTACCTTTATCGAAATTTACTTTATTATTGCATTTTTATTGCTTACTGTTACTTTATCGCATTTTCAATTACCTGTACACACAACCTTTTTATAAATTGAAAAACCCCTGGTCGCATGTACCACAAATGTAACGCAATAACCTCAAATAGTCCCTATGTTCGATCTTGGATCGCACCGAGAAACTTGCGGTGGAATTATACTTGGTTCCAACGCAAGGAAGCTTGTGACAACGCATAGTATACTACAAGATTCTCATAAATAACACATATCTAGAAGTAGTATCGCATACATATAATAAAGTCATCATTCATTCATGTGTTGTATGGCATAATATTAGAATACATAGTATGTCTTTACAAGTTCATGGCAATGCATTTCGCATTCTATGCTTGAATCATCATCGCAATATTATGCGGCCCAACAAGTTTATGGCGTTGTTGCCGGGGAACTGGTAACGGGGACTTGGACTTGAACCTTGCTTGAATCGTTGTATATATTTTACGTCAACAAAATGCGTGATAACGAACCCAGGGGTTAAGAACTATGAAAAAAACTGTATGCTAGACGATTTTGGGAATGGAGCTCGTTTGGTGCCCCACATGGCCCCTGGGGTCTCATGGGGGTGTCGCGAGCCCTGCAGGGCTGTCGCAGGGTCTTGCTGGGGTGTCACGGGGCTGCCTGATGCATTATTTTATGAGGTGGAATTATAGATGAAAATGCGTTGAGCACTCAAGTTTTCTCAGTGGAATCCAAGTGTAAACCCACTGAGTTTCCTGGTAAGTCTAGGGTCGAACTCAGGGACTTGGGAAAACAGATTGCGGTGGTAATTTTTTAGAAGAATTTGCGATGACCGGCAACTCAAATAGTTGTTGGTTTTGTTTGTTGCGGTAATGGAAATAAACAAATGCGGCTGATTTGAGAAAAGTTTGATTGTGTGATAGATGCACTGAGTATGTGGATGAATGGGTTGAGAAGGTCTTTAGCTAGCGTTACTTGGAAATGCATCAGGTTATGCGATTATGCTACACCCATGCTACACCTATGTGTTGAATGCAAAAGTGTCCATAGAGCTTATTCCTAAGTCTCTACTTTTTCCCTATGCGATGATGCAAGATGCACAAAGGCAAGGTGACCGCACACAATCATATCCTGTCTCTATGATGCATGCGATGCGTTAATAGCAAACGGTGCTTATTCCTAAGCTTCTATCTCTTGATTATGCATTCTAATCTGACTCTCCCGAGCATAGATTCTAACCTGACTTTTCCAAGCCTATATTCTGTCCTTAAACTACCCTCCCGAGTATCTCTAATGGATGAATGAAGCATACATAATACAAGATGATCACATAGAATGAATATCCCCAGTTAAGCTAGCTAAGTGCTTCTCAACCCATTCAACAGATTTAGCTATTCATGCGTAAATAGCAGAGAGTGAACAGATATAGAGAAGTGAATTCCATTTATATAAATGATTTTGAATACAAAATAGCAATGGAACATAAAGGTAGAGAGCCTGGTAGCAATCCCTTGCTGACCGAGGCTTTTACATTGGTAATCTCTATTCGATTCAAAAGATATTTCTGCTTTCGCAGGAGCTGGCCCTCTCTCTGATCTTGAAGCTTCCGGCACTTGATAACGGGCAGAAATGCACGTTATCATAGTACTAAGTTCTTAAACAATGTTGGATTGCGTTGATGAAATATGTTAAATTGCTTCCATTAAGCATAAATTCTATAATATTGCGGTCGCACGCGTCCAATGCATTAGAGCAATTGATCTTTATATTTTTGTGCAAAATATACGTTAACGCAATGCAGAGATTGCGATCATAGGAATACATTAGTCAAGTACAACTTCACTGCAAAACTTTGGGTTGACCGTGATCGTAAACATTCGCCCAAGAAGAATCGCCGCAACTTGGTTGGCGCAACATGGTGGGCGCATCTGGGTGAAAGAATAATTAAGATCGATAGGACAGAAAGCTGATGCCAATCAGATCTAAATTAAGTTGACAGCTGATAACAGTCACAAAGTACATTCAGCTTTATCGGTGACAATTATCTGGTGCATCAGTCAAGAATGAAAGTTGTCCTATTTGTACAACCGGGAGAGAGAAGCCGCCTTTCACCATGGAAACTCTATAAATACCAAGTGCATTCTTCAGAGAAGGGGTTAAGCAGTCGATTACTTCATCACTTTACAAGTTCACACCTCTGCCCATAGTTTTCTTCCACTTTAAGGCGAACGCGAGGAAGAAGGTGTGCCGATAGATCGTTCCAACAAGCTTAGGAAAGCACCAGAAGCTCCAAGACAGAGAGAGAGAAAACGCCTGTGAAAGCGGGAACATTTGTAGATCAAAATAGAGATTCAGTGTAAAAAGCCTCGGTCAGCAAGGAATCACTACCAGGCTCTCTATCTTTATTTTCCATTATCATTTTTTACTCAACTCAGTTATAAGAATGGAATGTCTTTCTCTATATCTGTTCACTCTCTGTTATTTAAGCATGAGTAGCTAAATTAGTTGAATGTGTTGAGAAGTAGTTAGCTAGCATAATGACGGAATCTTCATTTGTGCGATTATCTTGTTTATGTATGCTTCATTCATCTATTAAAGATACTCGGGAGGGTAGTCTAAAGATAGGATCTAGACTTGGAAAGGTCAGGTCAGAATCTATGTTTGAAGAACCAGATTAGAACGCATCAACGAGAGATAAACGCTTAGGAATGAGCACTATTTGTTATTAACGCATCGCATGCATCTTAGCAATAAGGTATGATTGTATGCGATCACCTTGCTTTCATGCATTTTGCATCAATGCATAGGACAAGAGTAGAGACTTAGGGATAAGCTCTATGGACATTTTGCATTCAACACATGGGTCCTAGACTTAGGAGCATCGCATTTACATTGGGAAATGACTTGCTATGCATGGTTGTAACATGATCGCAAGGTTTGATGCATTCCCGAGTAATGCTAGCTAAAAGACCTTCTCAACCCGTCCATCGCATACTCATTGTACTATCAACGCAACTATTTACTTCTTTTTACTTCTTTTTCATCAACACAACAACACACCCAAAACTTATTATTTACATGGTTACCACAAAGTGTCATAAATATTACCAACAAAACTATTTTCATAAGTCCATGTGTTCGACACTAGACTTACCAGGAAACCCAAGGGAATTTACACTTGAATTCCACTGGGGAAACTTGAGTGCACAACACAATCCATCAACACATATCATCCATATTTCCATTAAATGAAATAATGCATCAGCACTCTCCCAAGCTCACCGGAACGATCTAACGGCACAACCTCCTTCTCTCGCTTCTACCTTAAGGTAAAATAAAATCTAAGAACAGGGCTAAAATATGAACAGAACTTGTGAACTCCTGAGAAACTGACTTGTTAACTCTTTTTCTGAAGGATGCTTTCGGTATTTATAGAGCTTCCGGGGTGAAAGGAGACTTTTCTCTGATGATTGCCCAGATGGGATGGCTTTAATTCTCAGACTGATGTGCCGAATATTTGTCACTGAAAAAGCTGAGTGCACTTGTTATCGTTAGCGGCTTGTCAACTTAATTTAGATTCGACCGTCATTAGCTTTCTGTCCCATCGTGATTAATTATGCCTTTCACCCAGATGCGCTCGCCAAGTTGCGCTGGCTCTATGCGGTAATCCTTCTCGAGCAGATGTTTGCGAGCACAAATCACCGCAAAGCCTTGCGATAATGCTGCGCTTGTCCATTTATTTCTTGTGATCGCGCTTTTCGCCTTGCATCAACGCATATTTTGCATAAAAACACAAAAGTTAACTGTTTCTATGCGATGAATGCATGCGACCATAATGTTATAAACTTAATGCTTTTTGGACGCAATCTAACATATTTCATCAAAGCAAACCCTCATTGTTAATAACTTAGCAATGTAATAATGTGCATTTCTGCCCATTATCAATGCCACGGGGCCCAATTTTTGTGCGTGAACCTTCCGACACGATAAAGTGCAAAAAAGAACCTAGGGGTTAAGATCTATGAAAAATAGCCGTATGCCAGACGGTTTTAGGAAGAGAGCTCGTTTTGTGCCCCATACGGGCCGCAGGACCCAATTTTTATGCTTGAACCTTTCGGTGCGAAAATATGGGAAAATGGACCCAGAGGTTAAGAAGTATGAAAGAAAAAAACGTGTGCTAGACGATTTTTGGAATGGAGCTCGTTTGGTGCCCGAAACGGCCCTCGGGGCCTAATTTTTGTGCACGAACTTTCAAAAGCAAAAAAGCACGAAAATGGACCCAGGGGTTAAGAACGATGAAAAAAATCCGTGTGCCAGACAGTTTTGGGAACAGAGCTCGTTTGGTTCCCCAAACAGCCCTCGGGGCCCCGGGGCTCACTTTTTGTGCTCGAACCCTCCGGCGCGAAAATGCGCGAAAACAGACCCAGGGATTTAGAAGTATGAAAAAAAGTCGTGTGCCAGATGATTTTTGGAATAGAGCTCGTTTGGTGCCCCAAATGACCCCTAGGGCCTCGCGGGGGTGTCGCGAGAGTGTCGCAGGGCCTCGTTGGGGTGTCGCGGGGCTGCCGCAGTGCCCAATTTTTGTGTGCGAACCTTCCAACTCGAAAAAGTGCGAAAACAGAACCAGGGTTTAAGTTCTATGAAAAAAATCCGTGTGCCAGACGATTTTTGGAATGGAGCTCGTTTCGTGCTCCAAACAGTCCCCGGGGCCAAATTTTTGTTTGCAAACCTTCCGAAGCGAAAAAGCACGAAACGGACCCAGGGATTACGAACGATGAAAAATGCCCTTTGCCAGATGGTTTTGGGAACAGAGCTCGTTTGGTGCCCCAAATGGCCCTCGGGGCCACGGTTTGTGATCCAATCACCAAACCAAACTCTCTCAGCCCAGTGAGTGGGTGGGGCCCTTTGTTCAAGACCTAGATTAAGTACTTGAGATAACAACCTTTTTCCTATCCCTAAATCGAGTAGGCGTGAACTCCGTCTTGCACCCTATGTCCTCAGCTATCTATCCTGTCTTACCCCTGAAATGGGAGTCTTATTGAGCTGGCGTTGTTGAGCCGACCCTCAACTATGCAAATCTAAGGGCAATCCTGAATAAACTAGAGTTCATAGTTAGCTCAAGATTAAGATCGAGTTACCTAGGTCACCTAGGTGAAATAGTCAGTTTTAAATAGTAAACAACGTTATAAAGTAAAAGTGACTTATTTCTTAGTCTTGATCTTAAGCAAACTCATTGCATAGGATGCCCCCACTCCTCATGTCATAATATGTACGAATTAGGATCACATCATATGTAGCACTTTACAACTCTTTGTAACAACTACAGAGTAGGCCGCATCCAATGGTTTTACCAGAATAAGGTACCCAACCTCATTCATGTACCATAGATCATTTTGACTATTTACTCAAACCCGATCCACTCTTATGTCTCCAAATAAAGTTCAAGTATTCATACAATAGTCATGGGTTCTAGTTTATTGGATTTAGACTTTTATACAATTTATGAGATCAATAACAAGTATATTGATAATAGAAAATGTTTATCATTTTACAAACTGCGAGTTTTTAGGACAAAAAACCCTACATGACCCACTTTAATTGTCCGAACCTTCCGGCGGGAAAACGCGCAAAAACGGACCCAGGGGTTAAGAACTATGCAAAAAAGTCGCGTGCCAGACGGTTTTGCGAATGAAGCTTGTTTGGTGCCCCAAATGCCCATGGGGCCCCACAGGGGTGTTGCGGGGGCCTCGCTAGTGTGTCATGAGGCCTTGCTGGGGTGTCGCGAGGCACCACTGGGGTGTCGCCAGGCCCCGTTGGGGTGTCTCGGGGCTGGCATGGGGCCCAAGTTTTGTGCGCAAAAATTTTGGCGCGAAAATGAACCCAAGGGTTAAGAACTATGAAAAAAAGTTGTGTGCCAGACGATTTTTGGAACAGAGCTCGTTTGGTGCCCCAAACGACCCTCGGGGCCCCGCAAGCTATCCTGAGGGGCTGTTTTTTGGGCACAAACCTTCCGGATAGTAGAAGAAGCACAAAAACGGACCCAATGGTTAATGATGAAAAGAAGTCGTTTGCCAGACGGTTTTGCGAAAGGAGCTCGTTTGGTGCCAACGGCCCCCGAGGCCCTGGGACCCCTTTTTGTGCCCGAACCTTCCAGCACGAAAATACGTGAAAATGGACCCAAGGGTTAAGAACTATGAAAAAAATCGTGTGCCTGACGATTTTTGGAATGGGAGCTTGTTTGGTTCCCCAAACGGCCCCCTAGTTCGCTGTAGGCTGCCCCGGGGGGCCTTTTTTGTGCACGAACCTTTCAGAGCGAAAAAGTGCAAAAACAGACCCAGGGGTTAAGAATGATGATAAAAAGTCGTTTGCCAGACGGTTTTGCGAAAGGAGCTCGTTTGGTGCCAACGGCCCCCGAGGCCCTGGGACCCCTTTTTGTGCCCGAACCTTCCAGCACGAAAATACGTGAAAATGGACCCAAGGGTTAAGAACTATGAAAAAAATCGTGTGCCTGACGATTTTTGGAATGGGAGCTTGTTTGGTTCCCCAAACGGCCCCCTAGTTCGCTGTAGGCTGCCCCGGGGGGCCTTTTTTGTGCACGAACCTTTCAGAGCGAAAAAGTGCAAAAACGGACCCAAGGTTTAAGAATGATGGAAAAAATTTGTGTGCCAGACGATTTTTTGAACGAAGCTCGTTTGGTGCCCGAAACGGCCCCCGGGGCACGAAAAAGCGCAAAAACGGACCTAGGGGTTAAGGACTATGAAAAAAAGTTGTGTGGCAGATGGTTTCACGACGGAGCTCGTTTGTGTCCCAAACGGCCCCCGGGGTCCTACGGAGGTGTCGAAGGGCCT
>NC_052349.1:52179084-52327608 GCF_009727055.1 Benincasa hispida
TAGAACCTATAGGCTTTACTATTTAAAGCATAACCTATAAAGACACACTCGTAAACTCTACTAGCCAATTTTCTCCTTTTTGGGTCAGGAATCCTCACAAAGGCTAGACAACCTCGTGTTCTAAAGTAGGACAAGTTTGTTTTCTTATTCTTGAGAATTTTGTAAGGTGAAGTTTTATTTTTAGATTTTGGGATTCTATTTAAGACATAACACACGGTGGGATGATTTCACCCTACCAATAAGACGCGACTCCTGAACTAAGTAAAATAGAAACTACTAGCTCAACTAAGGTTCTATTTTTCCTTTCGGCCTTTCCGTTCATTTCAAGAGAATAAGGTGCAGTCTTTTCATATATTATTCCATGTGAGTTAAAGAATTCATTAAAACTATCCGAATCGTACTTGGTTCCACTATCACTACGATGTCTTTTAACTTTTCTATTAAACTGATTCTCTATTTCAGAAACAAAAAGTTTGAAAGCATCAAAAGCACCACTTTTGTTTTTCAGCAGGTATACAAAAGTAAAATCAGAGCAGTTGTCAATAAAAGTAATGAAATATCTTTTATTGTTCCTAGTCAATATGCCATTAAATTCACAAACATCAGAATGAATCAAATCTAGAGGCTCATAATTCCTAAGTACAGATTTATTTGGAGTTTTAGTAATTTTAGCTTAACTACAATGCTCGCATTTATAAAAATCATTCGTTGATAACTTAGGTATCATTTCCAACCTAATCATGTTACTAATTAAATTCTTATTCACATGACAGACTAACATGCCAAATATTCATAGAACACAGCATATACACAGAAGATTTCATTTTATTAAGGTCTAGATTTAATTTGAACATTCCCTCAGTTGCATACCCTTTCCCTACAAATACATTATTTTTGGTAAGGATATATAGGTCTGCCTCTATAGTTTGAGTAAACCCGGCTTTATTGAGGAGATAGATCGAAACCAAATTCTTTCGTATCTTCCGAGTGTGCAGAACGTCCTTCAACGTGATGGTCTTCCCAGAGGTAAACTTCAGTTCCACCTCGCCGATTCTAGCAACTTTCATGGAGTGGTGATCTCCCAACAGAATATTCGTATCCTTAGTTTCAGTATAAGTTTTAAATAAACTAAGGTCATGACAGACATAGCGCGTCGCACCAGTGTCTATCCACCAACCTTCACAACCACCGATCACATTTACTTCTGTGATCATAGCGACTAACGATTCTTCTGTTTGGTTCGCCTGACCAGTAGGACGACGCCTGTTCCTACAGTTCCTAGCCATGTGCCCAGGTTTATTACAATTAAAGCAGAGGAACTGTACCGTTTTTCTTGAAGGGGGCTTCTGTTTTTTCTGTTGGTTCTGGTTGCTGGAGCCATGGTTCTGACCTTTCCTCTTTGCCCCCTTAGGTTTTTTGTCAGGTTTTACCATGACAGAGGCGGGTTTCCTAGGTACTACATTTTCCTCCTCCCTCTGGTCCTATTTTCGGGCTTCCTCCTCGATCCTTAGCCGGGTTATAAGACTCTCCAAGGAGAACTTCTTGGTCTTATGCCTCAAAGTGTTCTTAAAGTCCTTCCAAAAGGGGGGCAATTTATCAATAATAACAGCAACTTGGAATTGTTCGTCTATAGGCATACCTTCAGTAATTATCTCGTGGGCTATCTTCTGGAGTTCATGGGATAGGGCCTCTAAGGATTTGTCATCCGTCATCTGGAACTTGAGATAACGGCTAACCGCATATTTCTTCGACCCGGCCTCCTCGGTGTCATACTTCTTTTGCAGGGCATCCCAGATCTCCTTCGCTATCTTCATTGTACTGTAGTAGTCATACAGATCATCAGTCAAACCATTTAAAATGAAATTCTTATATAGAAAGTCTTTCTCCTCCCAGTTAGCAGCTTTTTTTATCTATTGTTTAGTTGGTTCTTCTAAAGGGACGATCGGCTTAGCGCTGGTACAAGCTTCGACAACTTTTTTGACAGTGAGAAAGAACATCTTTTGCTTCCACCGCTTGAAGTTCGCTCTTTCGAATCAGAATGGACGGTTGAGGTCAGATATCTCATTATTGCTACTGAGGGCCATTGATGATGTCGAAACGTCTTTAAGTTGTTGTAAACGGCAGGGCCCTCAGAACGACGAACTGTAAACTGTCAAGGCACAGCGGTCAAGCGAAGAGCAAAACCTGCAAAACAGAAACTCGTTATAGGATGAGTCGTGGAGCTCGCTCTCTTTAAGACGTTTCGCGGCTCTGCCCAAGTGTGCAAGCAGGTTTGAAAATTTCCACGTCGTCCCCAGGATAAAACAACCAAATGAAAATCGATCGAAAATGCACCGTTACCGATCAGAATGTACACCCTTTCTAAACTAACTGCTCGGAAAGCTAAGATGGAGAAGGAGAGGAAAATGAAGTGCGGAATTAAGAAAATGAATTCTATGTGTTACGAATTGCTGAAGACCTCGCCTTTTATACGGTAGGGAGCGAAATGTGCGCAGACGTTACGGATGGGCAACGGTAGGGAGCGAAACGTGTGTGGATGGATGGGCGGACGAAATGTGTGGACGAACGGACCATTTCCCAATTTTTTCGATTAAAATAATAATAATAATAATAAAATAATATAATATTTTTTATTAAATAATCATCACACACACCTCACTCCCTCCAAAACATGGGTGCTGTTCTTATAAATATACTATAATTGTTGGAGTTGAAGTAAAAATGTAGTTATAGATACAGTGTAATTGTTGAGGTATCTGTTATCAAATTACAGTCTACTTGATTCAATAAAATAACAATAAATAGTCCCTTCTTGATTTTTCTCACTAAATTTGAATTTGAAATTTATTTTACGTTTATTTGATTCTATATAACTAATTTTTGTAATAATGATTTACAAAAGCTTACTGATTTTTCTCCACTATATAAATTTAAATTCTAATATGTCTTTGATTTGTTCAAACTAATTTTTAATTTCACATATATTGTAAAGGTTTGTTACCAGATTTGATTCATCTAAATATTCTTTTTTCATTATTTTCTACATATTTTTGTCAAATTAATTTTATCTTTTCATATTTTCGAAATTTTCAATTGTTTGTTACTAGTCGAATTTTATACTTATTTTTATCATATTTAGATCAATTTAAATCTTTCAGTGTTATATATAAAAATTGACCCAACTATGAATCGTAATCTTGCCAATGAAAGTCCAACTCAACTAGATAAACATTATAAAGTTGACCCAGAATTAAAATTATATTAAAAAAAAAAAAAAGTCTAGTTTTATAGTCCTTTGACCTCATCTTCATTTAATTCTCCTATGTACAGAAACTTTACTATTTTACTTTGGTGGAAAAAATGGGGGAAAATAAGTAAAAGAAAATTTGAACCAATAATTGTATTAGAAAGTTATAAAGCGTAAATTGAGTTTAATTTTAATTTAGTCCACAAATTATAAAATATTACAATTTTATCTATTAAATTTGAATTTTTGTTCAATTTAATCTTTAAATTTCAAATTTTATATGTAACTTAAATTAAAATTGCAGTCTATACAAATAATAATAAAAAATATAAAAATAAATATAAAAACAATGTAACTTTTTTTACAATAGAAAACAATGTAACTTAAATTTTATATACCAATTACAAAATATGTTCTTAAAAAGAATATAAAATACGAAATGTATGAAATAAAAAGAACTTCTTTTCCTTTTTTTATTAAGTGAGTTCCATTTTGTCAACTCAGCCTCAAAAGTCCAAAATAGAAACATAAATTCAAAAAATCGAAGACCCATTTGGTAGTCACCTTATTATTTATTTTTATTTTTAAAAATTAAGTCTATAAACACTAGTTTCACCTCTAAATTTTTTTATTTGTCATCTACTTTGCACAATGGTTTAAAAAAATAAGTCAAATTTTGAGAACTAAAAAAAAGCAGTTTTCAAAAAGTTATTTTGTTTTTGGAATTTGGCTAAGTTTCGACCATGGTACATAAAAAATAGACAAATCATGGTAAAAAAAAAAATGTGGATGGTATGGTATAAGCTTGCTTTTCAAAAACAAAAATAAAAAATAAAATGATTACCAAATGGGACCTAAATAAATAAGTAGTTTTTCTCTCGAAACTCAACCTCAACATTGAGAGGAGGAGAGGGAGGAGAAGAACTTTTCTTCTCTTTTCTTTTTTTAGAGAGAACTATTCTTTAAGTGTTTTCATGGAGGAAGATCAAATTAGCACACTCCTTCCCTCTGACCCCTCTCATCACGACATTTAATATAAATCACATTTATAGTAAACTCACTTATACAAATCTCATTCATATAATTGATATTTAGATCATATATAAATATTTATTCCTCTCAACTTATTTATGATTTATATTACATTTAATTACATGAATCTCATATAATTAGTATTTGAATCATATTCAAATTCCTCTCATGTTACCTTATATTATAATGTATCAAATACATTATATTAATTATATCACATATATAATTAATTAAATTAATTATATCATATATAATTAATTTTCTCAATTAATTTGAATACTTCAAATTAATCCAAAAATAATTCTCAATTAAATCCATGATGAGCTATAGAGGGGACCTTATGGACTTGTAAATTGAAGCTCCAATGGTACTTGAATAATTTATTAAACTATTTAATTAAATTACCCAACATGCCTTGACTGCCAATCATTCTATAAAAGACTAACAATTGCACTCTTCGCACTATAGATAAAATTTTGTGCGATGACTCCTCACAAATTGCTCGTAAGTACAGCTGGGTCAAAATTACCGTTTTCCCCTATAGTTACATTTAACTCCTTAAATACTACTGATCCCTCTAATGAACAATAAGTCATAGTCCAACTATGACCAAGTCCCTCTCGGGCTAGGACAGGGTGTGACCACTATGTTCAAGTCCCGGAATCAGCCCATAAGGGAATAATTTATCTACTTGCCCCTGCATTTAGGAAGGAGTGAATTCAATCTCGTATAGTTGTGTTCCCAGCTCCCCAGTTAGACGAATCTCCAAAGTGGTAGGTTTATTGAGTTGGCAATCTTGCCACTTTCACTCATATAAATCAAAGGACTGCCTTCATGAGCAGGAGTTCACAACTCACTCAGGATTCAGGTCATGCCACCTATGGTCATCTTAGTGAAATATAAGTCTCTATTATTAATGACGTTATATAAAAAGACTAATCATTTCGTGGTTCGGTCTTATACAAACTCTTTGTATAGGATACCCTGCTCACAAATGATCAGTATTAGATCATTTGTAGCACTTTAGAACATTTTTAGTTTTTATTAAATTTATTTTGTATATTTATATAGTGGTTCTGAAACTATTTAGAAATCTAAGGTTGTTTTAGAGTTTTCAAGGGGGATTTTGTGTAAAATATTTTGTCGATGGTTCAACCCTCGACCTATCGAAAATTAAAGAAAGGAAATTGAGAAGAGGACGAGGGTTCAACCCTCGACCTAAAGGAAATTAAAGAAGAGGTCGAGGGTTTGACTCTCGACCTAAAGGAAATTAATGGAAGAGGTCAAAATTTGAAGAAGAGGTCCGAAAATTAAAGAAGAAACCTCAACCTAAAGGAAATTAAAGAATTGTTTAGTAATTATACACGATCGCACACAATCGTTTAGTAAATTACAATGCGATCGTTTAGTAATTATACACGATCGCACATAATCGTTTAGTAAAATTACTATGTGATCGTTTTGTAATTCTTTATTAACGTAAAAATAGGTGCAAACTTCCGGAAAGAACAAGTGAACGATGAACAACTTCTTTATTAGACGATAGGAATCAAACAAGATTAATCGGTAACTTACGAGACACTAAACGAACGTTTACAATCTCTCCACGATCGCTTAGTATGACTAAACGATCGCTTACTAAATCCTCAGCGATCGGCCACAAACTCCTATACGATCTCTTAGCTATTACAATTAGACGATCGCCTACCTTTTACTATACGATCATCTACCAAGTGCTACACGACCGCTGAGTTTTACTACACGATCGCCTAGTGGAAGTACACGATGAGTGACACACTGCGATGACCTCTCGAGAGCTCTCTTTCCTTCGTAAGTGAAAATTTTAGAGAAGAATTTGACCGAAGTTTGACCGGAGCTGGCGAATCAGATCATTTATGGAAAAAGATTCCGACCAAAGATTTTCTAATATTTTCCTAAATTATATCTCACCCTAACGGTAACAAACAAAAATAAATAAATAAAATAATTAATAAAAAAGATTTTTTAAAAAATAATTATCCTAATTACATAGTGAATTTACAAAATGCGAAAGTCTCTCTGATTCTATGATCCGTGAAAATCGAGTATTTTTTTCCTGTGGATTTATGAATGATCCCATTGAACATATCCCATTGAACACAACATAAATCTATCAAATACCTAAAATTCTCATGAGAAAAATAGTTAAAGCGCATTCTTGAGAGCACATACCTTTATGCATCCCACTAAATTGTCCTATCATAATGTCACATATGGCAAACTATTCTTATTTATTTTTTTGAAATATTTTAGATATTTTTTTTTTTCGTGTGAATAATGAAAGGAGAAAACATAGAGATAGGTGCATCTAATATTATCCATCCGTAATCTTGCTAATCCAAACCTCCACTGGACAAACATTATAAAGTTGACCCAAAATAAACATTTAGGTTAGTTTTAGTCCCTATGACCACATCATTAATACTTCTATGTACAAAATTAGGGAATAATCGGTGAATGATAATATACTCAAGATCATAGTGATCACCGCAATATTTCCCCTCACCCCCCAAGTGCAAGTAATTGAACTTTAATATTTTGCTTTTAGTGGGAAAAAATGGGGGAAAATGGGAAAATAAAGTAAACGAAAATTTGAACCAATACTTGCATTAGAAAACTATTAGAATGAAATATCTTCTTTGCCCTAAATTTTATTTTATCTTTTGTTTTAATTTAGTTATTAAATTTCAAATTTTATATAACTTAAACTAAAATTACAATCGAAAGACGAATACTAAAAAAACAATGTATCTTTTTTACAATAGAAAACAATGTAACTTAAATTTATATACCAATTACAAAATGTGTTCATGTACTTAGAAATTACTCCCATACTCAACATTTGACAACTCAGCCTCAACATTGAACTCAACAAAAGAAGAAAATAGAAACATAAATTCACAAAGATATTTCGTTTAATAAATAAAAACTCCAAACAAATTCAAAAACTCCATACCGTAATTTAAAAAATTTCAATTATATATTCCTCATTAAAGAACCATTACCCTCTAAATAAAATTAGTTTTCATTTATATTACTTATTATTGATAAAAAAAAGGGTATAAAATTAGTTCAAACGCATCAAATTATTCCTACAATTATTCATATATGAGAGTTTTAAATTAAATTTTGTCTGTATAATTAATTTTTGAGAATGCATTTTCCGGTTCCTCTTCTCACCCACTCCGAGAGGAAGATATTTTTTTAAAAACAAAAAAACAAAACAAGAAACTCCGCTGCAATTCTGGGTGTCAACAAGAAATATAGAGAATATTGGGGATCAAAATATAATTTCGTTAAAAAAAAAATGCAGTGATGCCAGTAAGTGAAAATCTTAGAGAGAAGAATTTGACCGAAGTTTGACCGGAGCTGGGCGAATCGGAGCATTTATGGAAAAATATTCCGGCCAAAGATTTTCTAATATTTTCCTAAATTATATCTCAACCTAACGGTAACAATCTGAGTTGTAAAAGGAAATGAAACCAAATTAGAAATTAATTTCCTATTACGTTTTGGTTTCCGGAGATAAATCTGAGATTGAACTCCGACGGAGTTATTCTACTCCCATAACTAAACATCCATTAATCATCTCCCGCCGTTTTAATTTCAAGCTTTCTATGTTTTAAGAGAAATAACAATGGGAACGGGGACAGCGATTGAAGGCTTCAGAATATTTACATACCTCGAAAAAGAAGGGGATCTTCCGGCGCCGCAAAAAAACAACAACCCGAGACTGAATCCGAACTCCCCCTGACTATGCTGGAGGCTGCGGCAATACTAATAGAGATGGTAAACTCTGTTTCTGATGTTAACCCTGAAAAAATTAGCAACAACACCCACGAAAGGAAGAGTCCTCTGACGCCGACGCCGACGCCGATGACTGCAACTAGGAAACAGAGGAAGAAGAAGGCAAAACAAAGCAAGTATCCATCGATTCCTGAGATGCCGGCAGCATTGAGAGATCGGATCGTGGAGATGGGTGGGTATGAAATTAGGCTGGTGATTCAGAAACAACTTGAAGACACTGATTTAAACAAAAACCATGGCCGTTTGTCCATGCCGATAAAGAAACTGTTGTTTGATTTTACAACAGAGGAGGAGAGGAAGCTCTTGAGCGAAGTGGAAAACCAAAACAAGAAGGGGATAAATACGGTGATTATAGATGATGTTGAAGAAAGAATGATTTGTTTGAAGAAGTGGAAGATTGGAAGTGGAGATGTGTACTGTTTGACGACACAGTGGAATTCGTTGGTGGAGGAAACGGGATTAAAAAGTGGACAACATATTCAAATTTGGAGCTTTAGAAAAGATGATGAATATGAGACTTATCGTGTTTGCTTGGCTATGGTTAAGTTAGCACCTTGCTAATTTAGCGTTACCAACTTTGTAGTTGTCCAAATGCGTCTCTTTTGTGTATGAACATGTATAGAAGGGGGAATTTGGTGTAGATGGCTAAAATTTCCATGTATTTTTTTAAATATAACTAATCAAATCCATTTTAGAAAAATATAGCTAATCAATTCGATTATCAAGAAAATGCAACGATCCTAAAAGAAAACTATTATTCTATCTTTAAAAACTGTGGCCAAGAGAAGAAACAAAATTTCTATTTCAAAATAATAAGTTGTGACTCGAACAAGGAAAATATGAGATAAAAAAAATATTTTTAGATAAGGAAAGAAAATAGGCTACGAAAAATAATATTGTATATGACTCAATAAATCTCTAACAAACCTTCTCTTTGATACCAATGTGACTTCACAATGGCTTAATGATCAAAATACAAACATTGAACATGATCCACCAAACAATACACAACTCAGGGTTGCAATTCCAATTGATTATTTGATAAGAAACTAATTTTTTTAAGTTCATAACTATATCAATATTCATATCTATCTTATTTTCTAAGCATTGATTATTGTTTAATATTCTGACAAACTAACTATATCCGAGTCTTTGTTGACATTTTTCTTTTCAATCAAGGGAGAATAAAAATATATAAAAATATATTATTTTTAGTTTCGTGATTTTTTTTAAAAAAAATTATGCTTATTTTCTCAATAAAATTTTTAATTATGGTTTTCATATTTCTTAAAAAAAAAAAAAAAAAGAATTTATGGTGAAATTCTAAATAACTTTCTGATTTTTTTCTTTCTAATTTCAAGATTTTACTTTGCTTTTTGAAAACATTAGTAGAGAATCATTACAAAACATAGAAATTTATGAGTGAAAGTAGCATTTATATGCTTAATTTTTAAAAACGAAAAATTGGAACCAAACGGTTATCAATATGGACATACATTTTTTAGTTTTAAAAAAATTTACCCAAATTTTTAATACATTAATAAAAAATAGATAACAAAATATATAACATATAAGATTGAAGTAGTGTTTTATAAATTAATTAATTTTTAGAAATAAGAAACAAAAAACTAAATCATTATAATCAAACGATATAAACTTTTAAGTTTGGGTTTGATGTCTTCTCTAAAAAGTATTATATTTATTGGTCTATTGTATGTATTTGAATTTTTAAGGGCATTGGATAACTTTATAAACTTTTAATTTCATGATTAATAGTGGGATGGAGATCGTTTGCCATGAAATTCGTTTCACACAATTCTTTCCCACTGTAAATAATCGGTCATTTTTTAAAAGATTTAAACGGAAATACTAACGAGTTGCTAAAGAAAAACACATTGACCTACGTAGGTTTTAAGCAAATATCCGTTGTAAAACAAAACAACATCCAATAAGGTTTTAGCAAAACTAACATGAACCCCGTGTGACATCTAGTTTCTCAATGACGCTTCAAAGGTTTAGGACAAAAACCGTCGAAGGGAGGTCAGTTATCCCTCCTCTGAATTGAGAAGTTCTCAACCAGTCATTAATACCAGAACAACTCTTGCTTTTATAACGACTAGCCATTATTGATTTGGCCAAGAGATCATTAACTTACTTAACAATCTCTCGTAAGTGTGACTCGCCATTTTAAGCCCTATAGGTCCGTCCCAAAAGGCCAATCCAAAGGGAAAAAATCCAATTGGGGAAAAACCTAAAGCGACCCTATCCATTTCTGGAGTTCACCTTGATATTGACCAACTACACAAAACCCATCCGAAGGGGGACGCTCCGAAGGTGACACGAGGGCGTACATAATGATCTCACGGTGTGAACCAATGACAGAGACCATAGGACGTGTTGACACACACCCTTCACCCACTTACTATAAACACTCTCTCCGTTCACCTTGATATAGACTCATGCAAATACCATCCGAAGGGGGGATGCATCCTGGGCATCATGAGGCCAAGCATGAATCTCACGGTGTGAACATACAGAGAGAAACGTGAGTAGAATCATAGACATATCTAATACACCTATTCTTCCCACTAAGTATTTTATAACCTAAGATTTAGCTTACTTAGAAAAAACACGGCTAACGGTTTTAACTAAGTAACTTTTAGGTTTTCCCAAGAGTAACTGTTACCTTGGATAATGAAATAACTTTTGATCATCATCCATTAAACTCTTTAACAGAGTCTTTGACTAAATTGTCGCATGCTTGTTGAAAATCTATCTAATTCACCTTTCCAGGTAGGTTCCCAGGTAGGGGTGTTACGTTTCCGTCAACTTAAGAACCCCAGCCTAGCCAGAACCCGCCTTAGACAAAAGGTCCCTTATAGATAGGTTTACAACAAATTTAATCTTTTATTCAACCAATTTAATCCTATTAAACCGATTTGAAAAGAGTAATCTAGGTTACTAAACTCTTTAGAACCACTTGAATTTAGGTCTATCTCAATCTAATTTTAAAACCCTTTTAAAAAACTTGAGTTCACCCTAAGTACGCATGCAACTCTGAATTATTGATTTTAGGTCTAATTTCCTTTATAACACTTATAAATGGAAACCAACCACAATGCTAAGCTAACACATACAAGGCATTCATAAGCTTATAAACAGCCTAAGTGTCATGCTCAATGCATTGTCCATTCATTGCTACTTCTTTTATATAACACTTATACAAAATAGCAATGAAACAAGCAAAACATGTTTCCATTCACCTTTAGACTATAACACTTATAATAAAAGAATGATGCATGATAATGCACACTGCATGCAAAATATAACTCTTATATTTCATGATGCATGCTCATGCTTTCAAGTAATTTCTTCATGCAATATTATAACATTTATAATACATGATGCATGAATAATTGAACAACCTAAGGTAGGTTTTAACTATATGACAAATACTTTGACAAATAAGTACCATACATCACATGTATAAGCAATAAAAGTTGATGAATTGGATGAAATTGCCTTAAAAACACAAAAGGAAAGATAACTATTACAAAGACAAGGAGTCACCGGTTGAAACAGGCGAACCGAGTCTTGAACCGCTCGGGAAAAGCATCGCTTCTCCAACCATCCATCGTGTACTAAGCATCCCGTGATCGTTTACACGATAAAACAAACACTTTTCTCTATCATTTACCAGCGCTCCCAGAACGAAATGATCGTTTAACATTTACTATACGATCGTCTAGAAAAAATCGAAACAATCATTTAGCTATTACTACATGATTGTGTACCTTTACTAAGCGATGAAGCTTGAAGCACACGATCGCTTAGCGCACTCCGCATAATGCCTACCTTCCGCAATCGTCTAAGCGACTATGATGCCGCGAAGCACCATCACCTAAGTGATCGCTTAGCTAGCGCCTCCGTATCGCATACGCACGATCGCATAGGTAGTTACTAAGCGATGAAGCTTGCTAACTACACGATCGACTAGCGCGCACCTTCTACTAAACGACGAGCATCGCATGCTCCCACTACGATCGTCTATTTCCAGCGCCTACGCGATCACGCAACCAATGCTAGCGATATGGTAAACGATTTACCCCATCGCTTAACATTAGCTAAACGATCGTTTAGAAAATACTACACGGTCGTCTAGAAAGAACTACTAAACGATCGCTTAGTAAAATCCCTACGATCATTTATTTGAGGTTACATGATCTGACTAACGCTTGGTCTTCTTCTTCGTTGAGATCCGCATAGCCATGCACAGAAGCTTCATCATGAATGACTCGATGAACTCAAACTTTTTGAATTACAGACTTGATTTCGATGTTAATTTCGCCCAAAAACATAGGGGCCCTTACAATTAACACTTTATAATACCGAAAGTTTTAACAAAAAGGAAATTTAAACCCAAAACGTTCATCATATTCATCCACAAATGCAGAAAATGGTTAATCACAAATGTAGAAATCCATCTTGACTGAAAAATGCATTCAATTCAGATCTATAATTTGGAATATCAAAGAATCTGACTCAGATACCAATTGAAGGAAATCAGATTTGAGATTTCCATGAGCAGCGGAAAAAGATTATTCTAAATCACAATCATAAATGAACAGAACATTTACAGTCGACTTCAAACAAATGATTACACAATCCATACAGAAATTACAGCATGAAAAATACAAATGCACAAAGAGCAAACTGCACGAACAATCGAAGAAGCGTCTCCACGCACCGTTGCGCACTCTCGCTCGAACAACAATAACCTTGAATGCGCGATCTACATGACCGCAACACCGCAACGAACACAGCACGAACACTTCGCGCTCGTCCTCAACGATCGCCTCGATCACGAACTCTTTAGCAATACGAACGGCCTCTAGAAAACCTCGACGGTGTCGAGTTGATTCTGACACCACCAACAAGGCTACCTTGGTATTCTCGGTGTGAGAATCCAGAGGGTGGGCTCTGTTTGGACTTGGTATGAGGTAGACGAAGGAGGAAATACCGATTGCGTACACAATTGAGCAAGTGGGAGATGGCAGTGACCAATCGTATAGGTCGATGCCCAATCGTTTAGATAAAGCTAAGAGATTGTCTAGCAAAAGCTATGAGATCGTTTAGCTCATTGTTTAGCTCGGTCTGTCACCTACAGACTCTACAGGTCGTTTACTTAAGGCAAGTGATCGTCTAGTAAAACTATGTGATCGTTCAATAAATACTGGACGATTGTTTAGCTCGCCACTGCATGATTGTTTAGCTCGTCCAGCTATCGTTTAGTAAATCCATATTTACTTGACGACTATCGTGAGATCCCTTTTTTCACCGAGAGAGAAATCTCAAAAACTTTTTCAACCTTTTGTAAAAACTTATTTTCAAAATAGGAAAACCACTTTTCTTTTAAACTCACGGTTATAATGATTCCAATAACCACCCACTCACCTGGTTATTAAAGAAAAAGAATTAATTATCCAATAATTAATATTATTATAAATATAAATGATAACCAACTTATCATACTATGTTTATAACCTATAGTTTTAATATTTCATATCATGAAACATATAAACTATAATTCTTTTTCTATTCCATGGTACTTAATGTAAATCTCATTTACATCAATCCTGCACTAGATGTATCTCATACATCATCCTGATTATATCATATATAATCAAAATACCTCTTGTCAATTTGAACATTTCAAATCAACACCAAGAACTGATCCTCAACTGAATCCATTGAGCTACCAAAGGGACCTTATGAACCTATAGCTTAAAGCTCCAACGGTATGTGAATAACTGACTAAACTTTTTAGTCACAGGATCCACTATCTATTAACTGCCAAGCACTCCACTAAAAACCGACAGCTGAACTCTCCTTACCATAAATATCTTATATGTCCATCTTAACCAATCAACAGTATGACAACCCTTCACAGATCGCTCGTAAGTACAGCTGGGTCAATAACCGTTATGTCCCTATAGTTACATCTATCTTCTTAAGTACCACTGATCCCTCTAATGAACATAAGTCATAGTCCTAATATGACTGAGTCTTCTCTTCCAAAGAGAAGTTGTGGCCACTATGTTCAAGCCCAGAATCAGTCCTTAAGGGAGCAATCTCTCTACTTATCCCTGCTTCGGGAAAGGAGTGAATTCCATCTTGTGGATTGAGTTCCCAGCTCCCAGATTAGACAAATCCCCAAAAAGGTAGGCATGTTGAGTTGGCAATCTGGCCACTCTCACCATACTAATCAAAGAACCGCCCTCAAAGGTGGGAACTCCCAAAATACTCAGGATTGTCGTGTCACCTACGGTCGTTTAGGTGAGATGTAAGTCTCTAGTATCAACGTTGTTATATACAGAGTCTAATAATCTCGTGGTACAAGTCTTATACAAACTCTTTATATAGGACACCCTTGCTCGCACGTCTCCACATGAATGGTCAGGATCTACCATCTGTAGTAGTTTACAACACTTGCAAACATCTACAAAGCGGGCCGTATCCATAGTGTCACCAGGATCAGATATCTCATCTTAATCCTTATACTACAGACCTATTTAGTTTATCACTTAAGGCATGATCCACTTGTATATCACATATACATGTTTAAGTTCACATAAGATAACCAAAGAGTTTTGTTTATTGGATATGAGTAAATGCCAGAATTAAATAATAATTATTTTATTCATTAAACAATGTGTATCTTTACAAAACAACGAGACTCCGGGAGAATTAGGACACCAATCCCAACAATATGAGCATGTGAGAATATGTTTGAAGTATTTTAATGTATGAGCATGATTTAGAATTTTATGAGTTTATTAAAAGGATGATTGAGCATGACCCTTAAATATAAGTTAAGTGGCACTCCTACTGGGATGTCTTAAAGTTAGATGAGGATTCGACATTTGCTGATTCATATAGTTACGCGATTTATTATGAGAATGTGTAGACTGTACTATATATTATGAAATCTCGAATACTTGATTGTTTACATAGTTTAGTGCATGAAAGTGATGTACTAGAGTAGATCCATTAACACTAGATTAATTACATATGTTGAGGTTAATTAACAGGACCTTGATAAGGAGATTTTAGAGGACTCATGATTATGTGAATATTATATGTAATATGAAGTTAAATGCAATCTCTTTTCCTTTTCAGATTATGTGACTGTATGAAAGTGATCCATGTCCAATGGCGCTAGTACATGAAAGAGATGTACTAGGACTGGTGTGTATGAAAGTGATACATACCTAGAGAGTACTAGGGTGTACGTAAGAGGTGCACGCTCAGTGGGTTATGTGTATACGAAAGAGGTGTATACATAACCATGTGTACGAAAGAGGTATGCATCCCTACATTTATAGAGAGGATATGGGGTATACGAAAGAGGTACACACTTAGTGGATTATGTGTATACGAAAGAGGTGTATACATAACCAGGGGGTACGAAAGAGGTACATATTCAGTAGGCTATGTGTATACGAAAGAGGTGTATACGTAACCATGTGTATGAAAGAGGTACACATTAAATGGGCTATGTGTATACGAAAGAGGTGTATGCATAACTATGTGTACGTAAAAGATTGTGTTTCTTTTGGGATTTACCAGAGATTGTGTTTCTTTCGGGATTCACCAGAGAGTATGTTCCTTGAGATTCACCAAAGATTGTGGGTCATACGAGACTTACAAGAGGTAGTAGACATACTTAACTACAGTAGGATAGAAATAAGTTTTTCATGTATGTATGTGTCCCATGAGGACTAGAGCAGTGGGGTTGTATTTTTATACTCACCCTTTCTCATGTTTATGTTTCAGGTAAGAATAAGGATGCACTGGCGAATGACAAGCGGAATCCGTGATCGAGCCACTAAGACCATTTTTATGCTTCCGCTCATGATGTTTAGATTTCTTTCATCTATGACAAGCGGAATAAGGACCATTTGAAACTTACTTATTACTAATCGTTTCCAAACTTTTACAGTTTTCTAGACTTATTAAATTTCTAATTATGATTTATGGATACCTTGTTATTTGACTTTTATTTAGTTTTAATGAAAATATTTTATTTGACTTTATTTATTTAGCATTTATTTTGCTATGAAAATGTATCATTTTAAATTATATGCATGCATGTATATAGTAACGGCCTAGCTCGAGTCCTAGGGAGTTGGGTCGTTACATAGCATACTTTTTAGAACTCGTTGAAATAGTTTTTCTTAGTTCTTCCCGACTGAGATCGACACCAAGATCTCAATAAAAAAAATCTTTTTCATCTTATGTCCAAACTATTGATTATTTTGGGCTTTCTTGGTGAAATTGTGTATAGGATGAACACCAAAATTCACATAATTTTTTCAAATATTATGTAATCTTTCCAAATCTAATACTAATTATTTCATATTTTTCAAGTAGTATTTCCTAAATCTTATATCAAATCTTATCCAATCTTTCAAATCTTGAGCACTTTCCACAATTGTCTATATTTCCAAATGGATTTACGAATTGTCCAAATTAATTTTCTAAAATGGATCTGTGGTGATAGCAATGTGATTTTTATATTTTGGGCAATATTGAGTAAAATGATAACATCTTTAGTTTTTCAAATGAAGATCTACGGTTGGGATTAAAGCCACATCAGGCCTTTATTTCAAATGACACAATTAGGCATTTCAATGGAAGAACTAGCAACCAAGTTGATAATTTAAAGCTTCAATCAAACAGTCAATGAACGTTCGACAGGATGCATTTGTGCATTTGATAATTCACTTCATTTCAAACTTTAATTTAAACCAAAATATTTTGTTCTATTTTCTTTATAAAAAAAACCATAGCAATAATCTACTAACTAAAAATATTATGTTTTATATTTTTAAAATGGTTAGTTTCATCATTTGATTACCCACTTAATTTCAATTATTAATTTAAAAATCATTATTATTATTATTATTTTAACTTTGCATCAATGATCTACTAATTACAAAAATGTTACTATTTAGTATGATTTGAATGTATTTGATTACTTAAAATTTTAAATTTTTTATTAAAATAAAAAAATACATATTTTAAAATTATTTAATATTAAAAATTATTTTTTATTGTTATTTACTTCATTTAATTACCCACTTAATTTCAAACTTTAGTTTAACAAACTTTTTAGATTAATTATCTAGTTATTTTAAAAATATATATTCTTCATTTTGATTTGTGGATAAATTTGATTACCCAATTCATTTCAAACTTTAGTTTAAATAAATAAAATTATTTGTTTTCTATTTTTTAATTTTCATAATAATGATCTATTAACAACAACATTATAATTTGGACCATTTGATTACACACCTTATTTCAAGCTTTATTTAAACCAATATGTCATAATTTCTATTTTGTCTATTTTGTATAAAATATTTACTGATTGGAAAAAAAATACTTTTTTATTTTAATTTGGAATGAGTTGTGTACTTACAGTTTAATTTAATTTAAATATTGTTTCTATTTTATTTTATTTTTAATTTTGTATTAAATATCTAGTAATTGAAAAAACGACGTTTTTAAATATAAAAAATATTTAAAAATAATAAATGAATAATAGAGAATATTACAATAACATTATATTTAAATATATTGTAAAATTAGCTAAATGGAAAAAAGAGAATAAAAAAATAAATGAAGAAGAAATAAAGGACATAAAAAAAAAACCCCTAAAATATTACTCTTCTATCTCGTTCACGTCATATTATTTTGTTGACTTTTTGACATTTAATCTTAAATTAATTAACTAATTAATATTTTAATGATAACAAATCTACTCTTATTCACCAACAATTTTAGTGTTTTGAAAGTGTGTATTATCTAATGTTCATAATAACGATTCCAATGAAATTTGAATCACTCCAATCATAACTCAAATGGAAAAGTTGTAACCGAATAAATTTAACGAAAAAAAGACTCAAGGTGAATAGGTGATGATGTGTGGCTTATTCATCAAAGTGGTTCCAATCGTAAGATGATATATGAAGTAATAGAAGAGTGACACATGGTAGGCTTTTCTTTTTGTTGGATTTTTTAAGAAAATATGATTTATTATATATATATATATATTATTTTATATTTGTGTCTAAGAACTAGTTGAATAAGAAAAAAAAATATATTTTATATCATAGTAGTTTTTTTCTTTTAATCACAACCATTCAACCTTCTTTTACTAATATCTAATTATCCAAATTAAATGTTGTTTTCAACAACTTTTTTCTCTCTTTAAACTCCCATTCTTCTCCAAAATTCCAACTTTTTCATATTTTTACAATTTTTTTCTCTTCATCTTATTTTTGAGAGAAAGATATTGTATTGAGAAGATTGGTTTCTTGAGTGCTATAATTTGTAATATACTCTTTGAGAGAGTTTTCTCATTTTGTTCTTCATTTCCAAATCTATTGTAAAGAATTCCTCTTGAATCGATAACAAGGTGTTTTAACAATTTGAACCTCAACCATGGAAATGATCGAATTTGATCTTGCATCGAAAAAAGAATGTTGTAATAATTCACCTCTAATTTGTTGAAATAGTTAAGTTTGAGTAACATACCCAAGAGAAGCTTGAGAAGTTGATGTAGGTCAGATTGTGTCGAGCTACTATAAAATTCTCGGTCTCAATTTTTTTATATCTCCTATTTAGTTTTGAAATTGATTTGTTAGTATATTTTAGGAAAATATCTTTTTAGTCCTTAGGTTTTGAACTTAGTTTTCATATGGTCCCTAAATTTCAAAATGTTACACATTTATTCCTTAAGTTTTGAGTTTAGATTTAGTTTAGTCCCTAAGTTTCAAAATGTTGGAATTTTACCATTTAGATTTTAGTTTTGTTTCAATTTGATCCCTGGATTTAAGATTTTACATTTTTAACCTCAATTTTTCATTAAATACCCACTTTCAATAATTGACGTCAACGTCTCTTTATTAATTTGTAATGATTATGAAGTGAAATTTTAAATTTAGTTTTAAAAGTGATGAACATAGTGAAACTTAATTCATTATAATTATTTATTTTTATCTTAAATTTATTAACATCAAGACCAGAAATGAATATTTAGTGAAAATTTGATGTTAAAAGTATAAATCTTTGAAATCTCGAGACCAACTTGAAACAAAACTCAAATGTCAAAAGTTGTAACATCTTTGAAACCTAGGGATAAAATTGAAACCAAGTTTAAAACTTAAGGACTAAATGTATTACATTTTGAAACCTAACAACTAAATAGAAACTAGATCTAAACCTAAGGACCAAAAATATATATTTTTTTCCTATATTTTATTGCTTGAAATTAGTTGCAAATTTTGTTATTGAAATTAATTGTTTATATTAATGTATTTCGATTAGTAGTTGTTAAATAGAATTAAATAAGGTGCTTTAACGTATGATTGTTAAGTTCTTGTTTTATTTCGAAGTGAAATTATTTGCATGAATTTTTTATTTTAAACAATTTGCTAGCAAAAAATGTCTTAATTTATTTAATTGGACCCACATTATAAAAAAAAAATTCATTAATTTAAATAAACTCTATTCACCCCTCTAAGGTTGCTATGTCGATCCTATATATTTATCGTTTCTACTTCTCCTTCTATCTCGATGAACCGGATTTGCAATTGTCAAAAGCATCTTGAAAAAACTTTTTAATTGGATTTCAGTTCTTAAATTTATTGCCAAACATATGTTCTAAAGGAATAAAAACATAAAATACAACTCTCATAGTTTTTGGTTGAATCATTTATTCAAAATTATATTTTGAGATCACTCAATCAAAGGACATTCTATAGGGGGTTGAACATAAATTTGAAGACAAGGAAAAGAATAGATGTAGTAGTATTAATTTAGTAGGGTTGGTAGGGTAAAGAAAGGGAAAGAAGAAGAAGAGTGGAAGTAAATATGGTATTTATTTCATAGAGTAGAGAATTGGATAAGAAGGGAAAAGTGAGTAGTTGATTGTTGAAGCTTGCAACTTGGAAACTTCTTTCTATGTGCATTGAGGAACTCATTGAAGGGAAAGTTTTGTCAGATATTGTAACCCTCTTTTCCATTCATTTTTATTAAATGTTATTTCTTTCCCTTTTTCTACCTAATATATATTTTCCTATTTCCAATGTCTTCCTTTGTATCATCTTTAATTTATTTGCCATTCAAGATGGTTTAGGGGCGGTCAAATCTCTTCAAAATGTTTTTCATTCATGGTTTTATTAGATATGAAAGAAACAATTCCTTCTACTTCTTCTTCTCTCTCTTCTACTTTTTTCCTTTTTTGAAAAAAAAAAAAACAATGGAAAAACAAAGCTTACTCAAGCCACAAAGAGAAAGGATCCTCTATGAAGTGGGAGCAAGCTGTCTTATTGTTACTAATAGTAAGTTAAATAAAGTACGAGTTTGTTGATTTATTAGACTTAAAATCTAACGTTTAAAGATTTATTAGGTACAAAATCGAAAGTTTAAAGACATTTGAAAGTTTAAGGATCAAATAGATACGAATTTTAAAGTTTAAAAACTAAACTTATAATTAAAATTAAGTTCACTAGTGAATGTATTGATAAGAGATATCTTATTACTACTACTGTTGTTGTTGTTTTAATATATAGAAAACCAAAAGGAAAAATAAGGTGGCAATATTGTCACATAATAAGGACACATCACACAAGTACAATTGTGACAACTCGGATGGAAAAGAATTAAGTCGTAAAAGTCTCATACCCGAATAGCCCTCTCGAGTCCAGAAATGTGTCACAAGATTATGAGATCTTTGCACATGTTGAAATGTCACTGACCGAAATGAAGGTAGAATATATCTGATATCAGCTACATGATTAACCACTTACAGATAATGATCTAAGGTTCCCCAAGCATTTGAATAGTAGACAATGAGTTAGAGAAGACAAGAAGATATGTGAGTCCCATTCTAGCAGCCAACCTAAGACCCTCATAAATTGCACTAGCTTTTGCACCCAACACACTTGAAAACAACTCATCGAACCTACTTAGAGTGGCCAAAATGTTCCTCAACACCATACCAATAACCCTATCAAACATGATCATATTCATATAGAAGAGCAAGCAACATCAACACTCGAATGATATGCACTACCTAAATGCTATAACCAAATTTCGAAGAGATAATGGATTTAAAACTATTATGCTCTATTGGCACAACTCTAACACTATACATTTGCATAATCCAAGATCCATTCACAACAGTGATCAATAGAAGGAATCTATTTTGAGTGAATGAATGAATTTATTTCTATCGTCCCAAATCGTCCATGTTGTGATGTAAACTTTAGCCATCTCCTCATCATTAAGACGAACTAACTAATTTCAACCAAATATCAAAACAATTCATATATTTTTAGTAGGCAAATCAACCTCCAAAAGAAAGAGAAGAATGCCAAATTTCTCTAGTTCTAGGGCACCAGAAGAGGGCATGGCCTATAGATTCTTTCTTATTTTTTATGGAATCGAATCCCCAGCAGAAGGAAGATGAAAAATACAGAAAAATAAGAATTAATAGACACCAACATGTTGTGAATCATTTGGGTTAAGCATAGATTAAAATTGGAGAATTTACCTTTGAAGCATTTTCTTACCGTAAATCTTTTTCAAATTTCCTCGAACAATTGATCTCCCCTTCAATAAGGATGCCTCCAAAATGTCTTCCTTACTATATCTCTTGGTAAAGACTGATTTGTGGGAATCAACTTGAAAGTATGAAAAGGAATAAAGAAGAAAGAAAGAATTTTTAGGTAGAGAACCTTTCTCTATAGAAAAATTGTTGAGAGAATTACAAAGAGTTTTTGTGACTTGAAAAAAAAAAAAAAATCAACCTCTTTCTTCACAAAACACGTTTGTGTATTTAATCGTAAAAGAGTAGTTAACCATCCATTTTTTGGGGTTGATGCCCTAAATTTCGTGATCTTGTAGTTTGTAATTGTATTTACACAAACTTATTATTTATCTAATAAAATAAGTTGTATTTTATTTGACATTTATTTGCATTAAGCCCAAAACCAATAAACTAAGATCTAACATGTATGTGGAGACATACGAGTGGATCATGTTTAAGTGATAACCTGGATGATCTATCGTGGATAGATAAAGTTGGGTACCTTATCCTTGTGACATTATGGATACGACCCATTCTGTAGATACTACAGTTGTTGTAGAGTGCTATAAATGATTTGATCTTGATCATTCATGTAGAGACATGTGAGTGGAGGTATCCTATACAAAGGGTTTTTTTTTTTTTTTTTTTTTTTTTTTTTTTTTTTTTATAAAATCGGAACACGAAATAAAATGTCTCTCTTTATAACATCGTTGCTAGAAAATACTTACATTTCACTAGGATGACCATAGGTGACTTGACCTTAATCCAGAGTGAGTTATGAACTCCTCCCTATGAGACGGTCCTTTGATTTGTATAGGTGAGAATGGCCAAAATTGCTGACTTAAATAAGCCTACCATTTTGGGATTCGTTTAATTGGGGAGTTGGGAACATAACTACACAAGAAGAAATTCGCTCATTCCCTATTGTTAGGGTAAGTAGATAAATTGCTCATTTAAGGTTAATTCCAGGACTTAAACAATGTGGTGTCACATCCTCTCCTGCCCAAAAGGTGTTCAGTTATAGTTGAACTATAATTAATTGTTCATTTAGAGGATCATAGATACTTAAAGAGTTATATATAACTATAGGGATAAAATGGTAATTTTGACCCAACGGTACTTACGAGCAATTTGTGAAGGGTCAACGCACTATTGAATAATTATATCCAATGGACACAAAAATATATCCATAGTGCGAAAGTTGTAGCGGTTGATCTTTAGTGGAGTGATTGACAATTAATGAAGATTGACTAATTTTAATTAAATAGTTTAATAAATTAATCAAGTATCATTAGAGCTTCAATCTATAAGTCCATAAGGTCCCCTTGTTAGCTCAATAAGGATTAATGAGAATCAAATTAATTTTGGATTAATTTGAATTTTCAAATTAATTAAATAGAATTAATTATATAAATATAATTAATATAATGTATATGATACATTATTATATAAAAGTTTTTATAACTATAGGTTTAAAATTAATATGAATATGATTCATATAATACTATAGGTTTATATAATATATATATATATAATATATATATATATATATATAATTATATGAGTATTAATATATAGTTTAATTATATTAGTTTAGTTAAGGTATAATATAATTAAATTAAAATTGATTTTAAATTTTGAATTTAAAATCAATAACTCCTTAAAGGAGTTATTTTTAATAAAGAGTGGGAAGTTATTTTCCCTAACCTCTAATATACATGAAAAGGCAGGAGAGAGTGAGATCCGCTTCATCTTCATCATCTATCTCTCTACAAAAATTCTTAGTGGAAATTCTTCTCTCACAAACACATCCTCCCTACACCAAAATAAAGATATAGAAGCCCACACATTCTCTATCGATTCTCATCTTTGAGAATAACAAGGAGGTTTTGTGGTGGTGTTCTTTTTTAGCAATTTTTGTTGTTCATGTTGCCGAGTTCGAGAGATCAAGAAAGTGAAATTCGTGTTCGTACTGTGAACGGGAGAGGAAGCGAGAAGACGGTATACTTTAAGAGTGAGTTTCTCATTTTTCTCTTTTTCCTCTCTATCTTCATCGTAGAATATACATGCTTAATTAGTTTTGTTTATCAAAGTTTTTTGTCCCTCTATATTTCATGTTCTGTAAAACGAAAATGGGACACAATGACAGTCAATTGCATCCACTTCGGGGTATTCCAAACCCTTCACCACCTCCTCACTCCTCCTTCATTAAGGGGAGTTATTTAATTTAAAAAATTAATTAATTATCATATATTAATTAATTAAATAAATAATTAAATGTCTTATATTTAATTCAATAAAAAATTAGAACTATATTCAAATTGTATATCTCTTTCATAACCTATAGTTTTAATATAACTCCTATTTATATTAATTTAATATTTGAATCACATTCGAATACTATTCTCCCATAATAGATAGTTTTAATTATAAATCATATTTATAATTAACTATATATAATAATGTACCTATATATGTTATATTTGTATATTTATCATATCATATTCAATTAAGACATGTTTCCTTAAGCTAATTTGAATAATTTAAATTATTCTTTCAAAAAACTTTAGTCCTTGTTGATCCGTTGTGAGCTAACAAAGATAGCTAATGGACCTATATATTATAAGCTCAAATGATTAAAAATTAATTAATTAAACTCTTTAATTAATTAATCAACATTTATTAACTAAAACTACTATAGACCCATAGTCGCACTCTTATGCACTTTAGGACATGTTGCATCTATGGATATAACCATTATACCTAAGTCGATTATTTACAAGTTGTTCGTAATTATAGCTAGGTCAAATGTTTGTTTTACTCATGTAATTACCTCTATATCCTTAAGTACCATTGAAGAGAACAATGGTCTAACCATAAACCAAGTCTCTCTTGGGCCAATGAGAGGGTTAGGCCCAATTGTTCAAGTTGCAAAATCTACAAGGGAATTACTCATCTACTTACCTTATATGGGAAGAAGTGGATTTCATCTTGTGAAATTACGTTACTAGCTCCCTATTTAGTAAAGTCCCCAAAATGATAGACTTATTGAGTCGATAACTCGAGCCACTCTTACCCAAGCAAATCAAAGGACTAGCCTTCACAACTAGGAGTTCCTAACTCACTTAGGATTAAGATCTAGTTACATATGATCATCTCATGAAGAATTAGTCTTTTCATTAACGAGGTTACAAAGAGAGATTAATTATTTCATGGTCCAATCTTATACAAATTCTTTGTATGGGATATCCTCACTCCCATGTCTCCATATGATTGATTTGGATTACATCGTTTGTAATCCAAAGTACATAGTATTACCAAGATAAGACACTCGATCTTTTCCATCCACTATTTAAACCCTTTAGATTATAATTTGAACATAATTCATTGTATGTCAAATATATATTTTTCAAGTCTAATACCAATAACCTCAAGATTTCTTTTATTGGATATGATTATCCAAATATAAAATAACAAATTATTTTATTAATAATCAATAAATTATTTATTTACTTACAAACGATGAATTTAAGGCATAATATCGATAACTTTTTACACATAAGACACCATAACAATAAAGTTATGTGAGCCAGTGATTCGACTATATTTATATGAAAAGTATAATATGACAAAATATGTATAAATGGGTGCTAATTATATTGTTGATTCATTCTTGTGATTGTGATCTAGCCTCATTAATGGGCATGGAGTCTAAATGTTGACCCAAGTCTAGTCAGACTCAATTCAAGATGATGCATTTATAATGCTTCCAAAATATAGATAAAGATTCGAAATCCAAATTCGACATCTAATGGCCTGGACAACATTATCTTTGCTTTTTTTAAATTGCTTCCAAGATTGAAGATAATTTCATATCCTCAAGATTTCTCTCATTCAAATATAATCTCGATTTACTCATATATCCCTCTACAACTCGAGTGTTACGACATATTCCAGACCAACACATTTATTAATTAAATTTGAATATAGATCATCATTTTGCAAATGGGTTGACCCATAGATCAGCCCGTTTGAGTCATATTTGTATCTTCCCATGGGGTCGACCTAATGAACTTATTATTGGATAAGTTCAGATATATGTACCTATAGTTTTTCACATATTATATTTTATATATGAAAAAAATAAACTTTTATATTATTTTTTTAAAATATAATTAGATACATCAAAGTTTTTAGTTAATATAAAAATTTGTAAAATGTTAAATACTAATTAGAATTTTATACCATTAACAATTTTGTAAAAAGGATTTATAAATATACAAAATAAATTTGAATAAATTTAAAATAAAAACTAAAAATTTAATAAGTTTTAATAATATATCATTAAGAAAATATAAAATATACACACATATATATATATATATTTTAAATAATAAATTAATTAATATTCAATAGACTAATCTAATAGGCCGTGTTATCTTTATAAGCTTCAATCATATCATATGTTTTGATGATAATAAACGTTTATTTACAGATTATTTTTGTGTTACAAAGTATTTATAGCATAGAGCTTGAAGAGACAATTTTAATGCATCTTGAATCGGAGTTCAAATAAAAAAGATACGAGCAAAAGATAGCGTTCAAAGAGAATATTATTCTTTATATCATATCTTAATCTATTTTATTCTTCTATATACTACAATCACAAGATTAATATAAAAGTCACTGAGATAACATTACTTTTCTCAAAATTTTAAGTTGGTTTGGTTGACAATTTTGATTCTCTTTTATGTTTTTTTGATTCGTTGAGTTTAGTAAATATGCGTTTGTAAATAATTTATTTTGAAAAATTGCTTTCGAATTATCGAATTCTAAAAACAACTTTTTTTATTGTCTTAGTTGTATCTAGGATTTAAATTTTAAATTTTAAAATGCAGCATTATATTAAATAAATATAAAAATATTTAGAAATATAATATATCATGTTATAAGTTCAATTCATTTTTTTAAAGAATTAAAATATGTATTATATAATGTATTATAAATTATATAATATGCAAGATAATAATCATACATTTTAACATAAAACAAGTTCATAAATAAATTAATGATAGTTTATTGTCAACTAATATTTTGTCATAATTACAATTAGTTTTATGATGTATAAATATAGTATTAAACACATTTTTAACAATTGTTTAAATTAAAATCCAAATTCTGAATATGCTACCAAACACATATATGAAAATATGAAATGCAACTCTATTTTTATTGGATCTCTTGTTTTCAAATTTTTATTTTCAAATAAACCCTAAATTCTAAGCTAAATTCTAAAAACAAATACTAATTTTTAAAACAATTTTTTTTTCAAGTTTTCAAAATCTGGCTTAGATTTTAAAACTCTTTAAATGAAGACAACGAAATAAATAAATCAATTGATGAAAGTAGTATTTGTAAACTTAAATTTTCAAGAAAAAGAAAAAAGTCAAAGTCCGTTTGGCTTTTTATTATTTTTTTTATTTTTAGTTTTTAAAAAAATAAATTTATCAATAAACCCTTGCAACTCTAAATTTCCTGCTTTATCATCTACTTTATACCAATATTTTAAAAAATCAAATAAATTTTGAATGCTAAAAAAAATAGTTTTTGAAAATTTTATTTTGTTTTTAAAATTTGGTTAACTATTCCACTATTATATATATATATATATATAAAAGATAAAAAGTTATATAAGAATTGGAGAGAAATAAACTTAAAATTTCAAAATAAGAAAACAAAAAGATCATCAGCATTGTAAATGCTAAAAAGTTATTCTATATATTGTATAATAGTATAAATACTTGGCCACAAACACAGGCTTCTGCTATTTTTATTTCTACAACGTAACTTTATTTTACTCTAGATCTAATTCAAATTAACTTAAAAATGAGTAACACATTAATAGTAATTATATTTTAACTATATTAGGGGCGGTTTGGGGCGTTGGGATGATATAAGATGTAGGAAATTTTGATGTCTAGAGAGTTCTAATCGAATATGAACGATCGAGTATGTTCAAGCACTAAAATAATATACGATACACGTAAGAAAAATGACTGTGAGATACGAAACATGCTCCGAAAATGGGCCCACAAACAATTAAAATCAGTGAGATAGGATAATGAACCTCCAAACACTGAGATGCTATAGGATGTGGATATAGTGACATAGTAGATGATAGATTATCGGGGTTCTATAAACTTTCGATTCAAAAGTATAACCTAGTGATTTCTATATTACCTCTATTTATTGTGTGTCATATCAACACACACTTTTATAAATAGGGTGCAACTCATTGACATTTATGTAGGGTCCATAATTATTTATAGAGGCAAATTTATAGTGTGAACAAGAAAAGCATGGTAATCTCGCAGTACTAGAAAATTTTCATAGAACATTAATATTTGTGGTATAAGAAATTTTCTAGTACCTATATTTCTTATGTTCACATTATAAATTTATCTTCATAAATATTTTATAGACCTTACATTAATATCAGTGAGTTCCACCATATTTTTAAAAGTACGTTGACATGACACATTATAGTTAAAGGTAATGTGAAAAATTATTAAGAAAATTTTCTAGAGGACCATCAAAGCTTTACTGATTTTTTTATTAAAAAACTGAAAGTAGTAATAATCTTAAAAGAAGAAAAATAAGAAAAAAAAAAAAAAAAAAGAGATTTTGTTGAAACTTACAAGTTCTCATATGGCAAAAAATATCATAGCTTTTCATTATAAGGGAAGTCTTCAAAGAAACAAAAGATACATACATTAATGAGCACTGGGATCTTCTAAAACAATTAAACTAAGCTTTGCCAAAAATTATTTTTTTTTTTTTTAAAAAAAACTACAAATAAGGGAAAATTTTCCCAAAAGCAAACATAGGGAATTGAAGCAAAATTTGAAAATTCAAGGAATAGTGGAATTGAAGCAGAATTTGTGAAAGAAATGGCAAAAAGAGCTAAAGCCAGCATTTATCACAACTGCCAAACAATGTCTTATTTGAAAATACATTATTTATTTTTAGAAGATTTTCAGAAATAAAAAAATAAAGAAAATTATTTACATAAAATAATAAAATTTTAATCTTATTTTTTAGAAATTGATAGAAATCTATCACTAATAGATTGTAATAGAATTTCATCATTGATAGACGTTGATAGAAGTATATAAATGTCTATTAATATATATATATATATATTTATTATTATTTTGATATTTTTTTATTTAAAAAATTTTTCTTATTTTTTTATCTTTATTATTATTTTTTTTTGAAGTGGAAAAAAAATTATTGTATAGAAAATCTGACATTGTTTCTTTGGTTCGCGTGCACGCAAACGCATCAAAATTGGAAGAAAAACAGTAAATGAATCTTTTTTTTTCCTTTTCTCTTTCTTAACTAATATTTTATTTATAAAAAAATCGACTAGCAAAAATATATAGTTTTTTTTCTTTCTTTTTATTGTTTAATTTTAAAAGAGTAAAAGTTGGTTTTTTTTTTTTTCCTTAAAAGAGAAAACAGATTGCAAGAGTTGGCATTCTTTTTTAGTGCTATAATTTGATTCGATTCGATTATTATTATTAATTTACTACCCACATTTGGGTAATTATTAGTTTGTTTATTATTTTATGAGTTTCTTTTACAAGATTGAAGTCAAATTAAATGTTACAAAAAAAAACATTTTTTAGTTCTTAAGAATAATTTTAAAAAATCCTTAAACTATACTTTTTTATTATTATCTTAAATAATTATATAACATTTTCAATTAGAAAAATTAAGTTTATAAAATAATTTTTGAGAGAAGAGATAATTTTTTAAAATTATTTTTATCATTTAATATAATAAAAAGAAAGTTTACTACAACAACAATAAAAAGGTACATTTTAAAAAATTAAGGACTAAAAAGTACAAATTCTTAAAAATTCTAGGACTAAAAAGATTAATTTTGAAATCTCATGGATCAAATGCACATATATTTAAAAAAGTTAGTCTTATTAGCTAAATAAGTTTAGAGTCAACCGATCACTAGATTAATGAGATTTAACTCTAATAAGAAAAAAATCATTTCATTCTAATCCTAACAGAAAATATAAACTTCACTTTATTATTTTAACTCCATATAAGCTTGAAGTTCAAATTTGGTATTCTTCTTGATTTTATACTTATCTATCTCTGATTTGGTATTAGAGCCCATTCCCTCTATTTTGCATGTCGCCTTTTTCCTCAAATTATAAATATATTGTTGAAGTACGTGAATATCAAATGAGATTTATCTGACTAGATTTTGGCACTAACTGCGAGAACGATATTGCTATACCTTTGTATTTCAAAATTAAGAAAATGAAGTCCAAGTTGAGCTTCACAATCTAGCCCAGGCAAGAAAAATCTTGTAGTAAAAGACATTTAAGAACTTCACCCCAAATTCTAGAGGTTAGGGGGAATAAGAACATTAAAAAATGCAAGACATTAGAGGTTTAGATTGGAAAAAAAAAAAGAAAAAGAAAAAGAAGAAATAACATGCCTTTCAACCTCAAAGAAATTGAATGATATGTGAATACCCACAATAGAAAAGATTGTGTCTCATTTTTACATTTTACAGAATCACAATAATACAAAGGGTAGAAACTTGATAAACACCACCTAATTAACACCAAATTAAGCATGCAATTCACCAAAATTAAAGAGGAAAAAGGGATGAAGAATGGACTTACCCTTGAAGAACAGTTTCTTCACGTTTCCTCTCCGATCTACTACACTGTCACAAAAAAATCGACCTCTTTCCTCGAACACACAAACACAACAATGGAACCTCAATGACTGGATACCACCATGAGGGTTTCTAGTTATTCTCAAAGACAAGAACTGCTAGAGAGTTGTGGGCGTCTAGGGATTAATTTTTTGGGAAAAGGGAGTAGGAGTTCTATGAGAGTTACAAAGAGCAATATTATATCATATATAGCGAATAACCTATAGTTTATATTATATCCAATATAATACAACCTATAGTTTATTCATTTCTCATATAACCTATACAATTAATATGAATCATATTCATATTAATTTTAACTCATAGTTTTTATATGAATCATATTCATTTAACTAATATTTGAATCATATTTCAAATATTTATTTCTTTCATTAAAACTTTATATTATAATGTATCATATACATTATATTAATTATATCTTTTATAACTAATTCTCTTCAATTAATTTAAACAATTCAAATTAATCCAAAATTAATTTGATTCTCATTAATCCTAATTGAACTAACGAGGGACCTTATGGACCTATAGATTAAAGCTCTAATGTTACTTAATTAATTAATTAAATTCTTTAATTAAATCAATCAACCTTCATTAACTATCGGTCACTCCACTAAAGACTAACAACTGCACTCTTCGTATTATAGATATATTTCTATGTATATTGGATATAATCAACCAATAATACACTGATCCTTCACAAGTTGTTAGTAAGTACAGCTAAGTCAAAATTACCATTTTTCCCCTGTAGTTACATCTAACTCCTTAAGTACCATTGATCCATCTAATGAATAATTAATTATAGTCCAACTATTACCAAACCCATCCCACGCCAGGAGAGAGTGTAGCGCCACATTGTTCAAGCCCTGGAATCAACCCTTAAGAGAGCAATTTCTCTACTTATCCTAACAGAAGAGAAAGAGTGAATTCCTTTTTGTGTAGCAACGTTCCCAGCCCCCTAATCAGACGAATCCCCAAAATTGTAGGCTTATTGAGTCAGCGAATTTGGCCACACTCACCCATATAGATCAAAGGACCGCCTTCATAGGCAGGAGTTCACAACTCACTTAAGATTCAGGTCAAGTCACCTATGGTCATCATGATAAAATGTAAATCTTTTCTAGCAACGACGTTATAAAGAGAGACTATTCATTCTGTAGGCTGATCTTATACAAATTTTTTGTATAAGATAGCCCTGCTTACATATCTCCACATGAATAATCATGATCTAATCATTTGTATCACTATATTGTTGGGGTTGAAGCCCTAAACTCTTGTAGGGTCCTATAGTTTGTAAACATCTGTATAAACAAATGTTTGTGATGTAATAATATGAGATATTTTCTTCACTGTTGTTTATGAAATACGAGATATTTTTATTGTATTTATCACAAACCAATAAACTAAGATCCCTGGTTGTCGTAACTTAAGCGTGTATTTGGAAACATACAAGTGGATCATGCCTTAAGTGATAACCAAAATGATCTGTAGTATATGGATATAGGAGGGAAACCTTATCCTGGTGACACTACGGATACGACCTACTTTGTAGATAGTTACAAGTATTGTGACATACTACAGATGGTCTGATCCTGATCATTCAAGTGGAGACATGCGAACGGGGGTGTCCTATACAAAGGAGTTTGTATAAGACTAGACTACGAAGTGTTTAGTCTCGTTATATAACGCCGTTTATGATAGAGACTTCATTTCATTAAGATGACCATAAGTAATACGACCTTAATCCTAAGTGAGTTGGGAACTCCTGCCTATGAGGGCGGTCATTTGATTCGCATGGGTGTGAGTGGCCAGATTTTCGACTCAAACCTACCACTTTGGGGATTCGTCTGATTGGGGAGCTGGAAACTCAGTTACACAAGATGGAATTCACTCCTTCCCCGAAGCAGGGGTAAGTAGATAGATGCTCTCCTAAAGGCTGATTCAAGGGTTTGAACGATATGGCGCCACACATCTTCTCATGGCTCGAGAGGTGTCCACTCATAGTAGAACTATGATGTATTGTTCATTAGAGGGATCGGTGGTACTTAAGGAGTTAGATGTAACTACAAAGGCAAAATGGTAAATTAGCCCAATTGTACTTACGAGCGATCTATGAAGGGTTATCGTACTATTGAATGGTTATTTCCGATGGACACAGAAATACATCTGCAGTGAGAAGAGTGCAACTGCCGATCTTTAGTGGAGTGTCCGACAATTAACGATTGTAGATCTCATGATTAAAGAGTTTAGTTAGTTGTTCGCGTACCGTTAGAGCTTCGAGCTACAGGTCCATAAGGTCTCCTTGGTAGCTCAATGGATTTAAGTTAAGAATTAGTTTTTGGGTCAGTTTGAAGTGTTCAAATTGACAAGAGTGAGTTTGATTATATATGATATGATTGAACTAGTTCAATTATATGTGATATAATATATATAATGTATGAGATATATTAATTGGAGGAATTTGATAAAAATATGATTTATATCAAGTAAAGGAGAAAAGGACTATGTTTTAAATGTTACATATGATGTGATATTAAAATTATAGTTTATAAATATCATATGATAAGTTAGTTATTATATTTATTTATAATTAAAACAATTATATGATAATTGTAGGTGGTTTGTTCTTTAACCGTGCGTGAAAGTGGGAGGTTATGATCAGTATTCATAACTGAATGATAAAATAAAAAAATGTTTTCATTTTGTATTAGATCGCTTCAATAAGTACACTTCTAATCGTTTAGCTCATGACAGACTACACGATAGCCTTCAAGTGTTTTTCTAAACGATCATGTACACGCGCCTTTCGCTAAACGATTGTGTAAAGTTTTACTAAACGATCGCATGGCAAGCGAGATTCACTAAACGATCGTGTAAACGATCACGCCTATTTTTCTAAACGATTGTGTACCTACTAAGTTTTACTAAACGATCAAGCACCACAGTCTATACGATAGACAGTTCACTCTCCCACTTTCTTGATCGTATAGTTCGATTGTTGTTTCCTTCAATCCTTTATCAAATCCAACAGAGCCCACACCTCCTGGATTCTCACTCCGAGAATATCGAGGTTTTCGAGTGGTGGTGTCCAAGAGGTTGTTTGTTCGTGGTGAAGTTTGTTCGTAATCTAAGTGACAGCGAGAGATTGTTGTACCAGTTCTTCACAAGAGCAAGTGATCTATAGAAGAAAAGTTCTTCAAAGGTATGTCTCTCATCCCTTTTGTTATTAGTGACTAAAGCATGTTGTAATTTGTTAGAAAATGCATAACTAGTTTGTATGCTTGTGAATGCTTGTAATTCTGTCACAATGAATTTGGATCAATCGTGCTTCCATTCATGGGTTCTCTTTGATAAGACTTCATTTATAATAATTGTAACAACTACAATGCAGGTTGTATCTGTAATGCCACCAAGATAAGGTACTCATCTTTATCCATCTACTACAGATCATTTAGGTTACCACTTAAATATGATCCACCTGTATGTCTCCACATACATGTTTAAGTTACATTAGATAACCTTGGATCTTAGTTTATTGGTTTTTGGATTAATGCAATCAAAAGTCGCATAAAATACCTTTTATTTTATTAGATAAATAAAATATTTATACAAATAAAATTACAAAGTACAAGATCACGAGATTTAGTACATCAACCCCAACAAAAGGTTCATTGCCAAATTGCAAAATCTCATATAAGTTTTGTTTAAAACTCAAAATTTTCTAATCCTATATTGAAAAACGATGTAAAAACTAATTTTTTTTTTTTTAAATTCATATGGACCGCTGCAAATATAAAATCATGCCCAAAGTATTAACAGTTATAGTATAATGTAAAAAAAATTTACAAATATGAAAAAATTTAGATAGTTTATCGGTAATAAGGCATATTGCTGATAAGAGTTTATCAGTGATAGACCATATCGTTGGAAGAGTCTATCATCGATAGAAGTATATCGCTGGTAGACTTTGCTATATTTGCAATTTTTTTTAAAATGCTATTATACACTTGGTTATTATCTTTACAAATGCTACTCATTGCAATTACCCTAATTAATAACCATTGATTGATGACATAGGTTATAATCTTTTGTCTTCTTTGTAAAATTGTATACTTTAGAAATAGTACTTATAAGTTGGAGCTCCAAGGTGTCTAGTTAACAACTAAAAACCTGAATTATGAATCTCAACTTGAGAGTGGGAGATAATGTTGTGGGTGAAATTAGACCTCACAAAAAAAGGCCAAAAGTTAAAAGAAAAAGGTTCAAGATGAAAGTGGACCTAGGCTCAAATAAGTCTAGAACAAGCTAATCATTGAACCATTTAAATTTAATATTAATTTGCTCATTATAAGAAAACTTAAGAGGAAAAGGTAAACTTCATGATGTTCTCCCTTTATATACATTATTATAATTTCATATGAGATAACTTGAAGTTTAAGTTTCGCCTTCTTCTTGATTCTATAGTTTTCCATCTCTGACTTTGATATCTAAACTCGTTTAATTTGTTAAAACTAGTAAGCAATTGAGTTAGATCGTTAGTGACTTTTCTTCAAAATAACTCATTATTGTCATGAAGTGTTTCTAAAAGTGAAGATTATCCTTACAAACCAACACAGATTCTTTTTAGCATGTTTAATCTTTTTTACGAAAATTTAGTGGAACTTATTCAACGTAGGATTGCTCAAAGTCAAGCATAACTTAACTTTGAAATTCTTATTATTGAACTCTCGAAAAGAAAAATGTACCTTATTGGTATATAAGTAGTAACAATTATTTTCTTATCTTCTTCTTAACACTTTTACAGATCTTCAGGATCTTTCTCATTCGATGTGGTCTCAGTTCATTTATGTAATCCTTCTAAACTCAAACATTACAAAAGAAAATAAAAAACAATGAATATTTTTACCATCATCTACACATTTTTGGGTATAAAGATTATAGAAAATTTCTAAACCAATGAATGTTCCAAAAGAGAGAGAGAAAAAAAACTTCAAAGAGACCTAGAACTAAGAAAGGTCTTACAAAATCTTTTAGGAGAAAGAGTCAGGGATCCTAAATATTAACGAGCTGTCAAGGCTCGCCCAAAATATTCTTCCTTATCTACTTAAATTTTGTAGTAAAAGTAGGACGGTTTGATTCTATAGGGAACCAAACTAGCCTCTTTAGACCTAAACTTCAAATGGAATGATAAATCATTTTTAATAGAAGTAAGATATTATTATTGTCGAACCCAATGCCTACATCTCATTTGCGAGTAAAAGAGTAATTGAACAAATATTGAATAAAACAACCCTCGAGGGTTCACGGGCAGTTGAATATTTATTCCATAAGGGCATATTCAATCTAATTGTACCACACAATCCTTTAAAAGGGGTTGTGAGTGAATTATTTCAGCTCCATGCTTTTGTTCCTCGAATCAAAATTCAATCAAGTAAAGCCTTACTTAACTCAAAACTTCAAAAATGAATTCTTTGATTTGCGATGAAAAAATAGTTATTTAACTTATAAGAATCAAAGTGCAAACTCGAAGAATGGATATTTCTTTGATAACATAAGATTAAATTGTAGAAAGAATCATGGGGAGAATTTTGTTTACCGATATTCTAGATTAGTAATAAGAAAACACCTATTATATTAAATAAAATAAAAGAACAAATTATTTCTTCCACAAAATTTAACGGAAATAAAATAAATTTCATGCTCCCTCTTAACCTTACATGTTTATATAAAAATGCAACAAATTAACACAACAAGAATTGAATTGAATGTGAATTTTAATTGAAAAATGATTAAACGGCCTATCAGATGTTCCAAAAATCTAGTTTAAAAGTTAGCATCCACCTAATTGTTTATTTGATATCATGAAATCCAAATATAACTTCCTAACATGCAAGTTCTCAGCCAACTTATTGAAAAGTCGAATCAAACATCCTAGATCAAAATTACGACCCAGATACAAATTAAACTATTTCAATCTATTGGGGACAAGTTCAAGACTGCAGACCATCTCTTAGGTGAGCTTTTTAGCCATAAAAAGCTTGAGTTATTGAGTAGAAAAGATGTGTTTTATGCCATATTTTATAGCTTTATATTAGAGATTTTGTTTCTATTTTTTCCGCTATAGTTTGTTACCGTTTGTTATTTCTCTCTCTCTTCTGTATGTTCTCCAATTTGTTAAGTTTGCCTATTTAAAGGTTTGGCCATCTATCAATAAATATAAGCAAGCGTTATTTACTCTCGATGGTAATATGGTATTAGTTGAATAGTTCTCTTAAGAGTGTCTTGCTATGGCTAGCCTGCCAAACCCTATGATTCAACCATCGAATCCTTCTGATTCATCTTTTGGTCCGGCGAATCAACCTATCAATTCTTTTGTCGTTGAACAGTACCTGAATCCCTACTTTCTTCATAACTCGGATAGCACCAGTTTGATCCTTGTTTCAGATCTATTGATTGAATCTAATTTCACATCTTGGTCTTGTGCGATGAAGCTTGGCCTCACTGTCAAGAACAAATTGTGCTTCATTGATGGTATTATCCCTCAACCATCATGTGAATTGAGGAATTCATGGATCATTTGCAACAGTGTGGTAATAGCTTGGATCCTTAATTCGTTGTCTAAAGAAATTGCTGGTAGTATTTTTTTTTCGGATTCCGTACGAGAAATCTGGCTCAATCTTTAGACTCGCTTTCAATGGAAAAATCACCCTAGGATTTTTCAAATTCGTCATGATTTGTCTAATCTAGTCCAAGATCAAAATTTGGTGACCGTATATTTTGTGAAGCTAAAGAATTTATGGAACGAGCTTGCATCGTATCGCCCTACTTATATTTGTGGTCGATGTACTTGTGGAGGTGTAAAAGAACTTGCAGATTACTTTCAAATAGAGCATGTTATGACCTTTCTCATGGGGCTCAATGAATCTTGTTAGAAAACTGATTCTTATTAAGACTTTGATTAACATAACCGGCCGGCACAATAGCTAAACTAAGACCGAGTTCTTTATTAAACGATAAGCGTCAAACAGGACTAAACGATCACTTGCAATTATTACTCGATTGTTTATCAAATACTAAACGATCATTTACAAGTTCTACCCGATCACTAAGTAATACTAGACGATCGCTTACAACATACTCCGTGATCGCTTACAAACTCCTACACGATCACTTACCAACTACTACACGATTGCTTAGAAGAAGTAAACGATAATCGGCACACGATGACAGGGACTACATGAAGGAACGCCTGAACTCCCACTCTCAAGAGCTCCCCTTTCCAACTCCAAATATGCAAATCTTCCGTGCTTCCCTTTCTGTTTCTTCCTTCTTTTAAACAATCAACTTCTGAACAGAATTAAAAATTATTTTAGTTACGGTTCCTAACCTTCCTAATCGACTCAATTGCGGACACTCCTTCCAACCTCTTACTCTTTCTTCTTTGAGTAAAATGCCTATCATTACCTCCCCCCTCTACCTTTACCTTGTTCTCAAGGTAAAATTCTAGAAGTCATCGAGCACCTCCTATGTTGCCTCATGCTCCGGCAAGCCTTTCCACTTCACTAAAACTTCACATCCCCGTTGTGACAGCCCCGGTCTAGAGCTCAAAACCACTTCTGGTTCTGGCAGCCAAGTGCGATTTTCATCGACTAAAGGATCCACAAACGATTCCTCCTTCCCCTGGGCTGGCCAACCAACTTCTTTAACTGCGATACATGAAACACAAGATGTATAGACCCTGTTGATGGAAGGTTCAATTTGTAGGCTAACACGCCCATTCTGTCGACCACCTGATATGGTCCATAATACTTGGGAGATAATTTTACAAACTTCTTTTGTCGAACTGAAATTTGGCGATAGGGCCGTAACTTCAACTACACCCAATCACCGACTTGAAATTCAACATCACGACGCTTCTTGTCAGCAAACTTCTTCATTTTCTCTTGAGCCCCCTCGTAAATGTTCCTTGAGCATGCGCAATATAGCATCTCTGTCCCTCATTTGTTAGTCCAAAGTTGCATTGACAGTACAATCATCCCCATAATAAATCAGCACTAGGGTTGTCTTCCATATACAATCTGAAAAGGGGAGAAGCCAGTGGAAGCGTTATATGTAGTGTTATACCAATATTCTGCTCAATGCAACCAGTTGATCCAGTCTCTCGGCTGCTCTCCACAAAAGCACCTTAGATACATTTCTACACTGTGATTCACCACCTCTATCTGACCATCCGACTGAGAATGATAAGTTTACTGTGACGGAGCTTGGTACCTTCTTGAATTTACTTCGGTCGCCAAATGCTTCTTCCCCGGCTGCTTTCATCGAACTATTTGTTCCAAAGACATTATTGGTATTCGATCCTTCTGCCTCCTCTGCCACCTTTGCTTTGCCTTTGGCCATTTCTGTAACATAGGAAATGAGCATCTGTTGATGTTTCTCCGCCTGCATTCCCAATCACTTGATGCTCTTCGCTAATGATGCCAGATTCTCCTCTATAGTTGGCAACTTTTGCATCTCGACTCTAAGTCCAAAGATCTCTCGGTCGAGAAACTCCAGTTTCTCTTCAAAATGTTTTTGAACCATGCTTGCCCAGGTGATTTGCTCTGATACCAATTTGTTAGGAAATTGATTCTTATTAAGACTTTGATTAATATAACTGGCCGGCACAATAGCTAAACGAAGACTGAGTTCTTTATTAAACGATAAGTGTCAAACAAGACTAAAGGATCACTTATAGTTGTTACTCGATCGTTTATCAAATACTAAATGATTGTTTACAAGTTCTACATGATCGCTAAGTAATACTAGACGATTGCTTACAAAATACTCTACGATCGTTTACAAACTCCTACATGATTGCTTACAATTTATTACACAAACACTTACAGATTACAACACGATTGCTTACCAACTACTACACGATCGCAGGGCTCCGCTACACGATCGCTTAGAAGAAGTAAACGATAATCGGCACACGACGATAAGGACTACACGATGGAACGCCCAAACTCCCGCTCTCGAGAGCTCCCCTTTCCAATTCCAGATATGCAAATCTTTCGTGCCTCCCTTTCTGTTTCTTCCTTCTTTTAAACGATCAACTTCTAAACAGAATTGAAAGTTATTTCAGTTGCGGTTGCTAACCTCCATAACCGACTCAACCGCCAACGCTCCTTCCAACCTTTTACTCTTCCTTCTTTGAGTAAGATGCCTATCAAATCTTTTAATCAAATTTGAACTCAACTCTAGCTTTTTGGACCAGAACCCTCCATTCAACGTGCTTTTTCCTTAGTAGCTTAGGAAGTTAAACAGAGAGCTTCTACTGTTGCTCCTTGTTTAGCATTTGCAACTGCTTTATTGGTGAAGAATTCTTCTGTTTCATCTCCTTCTTGTGCTCCAACTACCAATAACAATAAGAAAAAGGATTGGCCAATATGCACTAATTGTAACATTCATGGCCATACTGTTAGACTGTTGTTACAAATTACACGGATATCCTCCAGGACATCGTGGTGCTCAGAAATCTACTGTCCCTAATATGAAGTCTGATACTTCATCCTCTTCTTTCACTGCTATTTCTTCTGGTGCGCTTCCTGGATTAACTACTGAGCAATGTTGAGACCTGTTAACCATGTTGCTAAGGCACATTGCCAAAGTCAAGACTAATCTTGCTTCTCATAATACTGTGGCTCATGTACCAGGTACATACTCTGATATTGCTCCTTCACCAAACTGTTGGATACTTGATTCTGGTGCTTCCACGCATATCAATTTTATTTAAGATTTATTTACATTGATTAAGCCTGTTTCTGGAATGTCTGTTTCTTTGCCAAATCAAACTCGTGTTGATGTTGAATTTGTTGGTTATAATCGGCTAAACTCACATATTTTGCTTCAAAATGTGATGCTTATCCCCTTATTTCATTTCAATATCATATCCATCAGCACCTTAACCACTGACCAACATTGTTGCTCAATTTGTTGGGAATTCATGTCTTATTCAAGATAAGTTCTGCTTGAAGATGATTAGGAAGGCTAATACATGGCAGGGATTGTATCTGCTCCAGACTTATATTCTAGACATTCATTTTAATTCCAATAAAGATGTGATATCTCACACTGTTTGCCACTTTGTTTCTGGTTCTATTTCGTTTAAAACTTTTAGCACCTGGTACACCTCAGATGAATGGTATATCAAAAAGAAAAAATTGAATCCTGTTAGACGTGGTTCGTTTTATGATGAGTTATGATTCCTCTTGACTCATTTTCAGGTTATGCAGTATAGACTGCAACCTACATTTTGAACTGTCATCCAAAAGTGTTATTGGAACACCTTTGGAGTTATGGAATGATCGTAAAGGTAGTTTACGTTATTTTAGTATATAGGGTTGCCTAACACATGTTCTTGAGGCAAATCCTAAGAAATTGGAACCCCGTTCAAAATTGTGCCTATTTGTAGGTTACCCAAAGGAACAAGAGGTGGTTATTTCTACGATCTTAAAGATAATAAAGTGTTTGTGTCGATAAACACTACATTTTTTAAGAGTATCACAAAAGGGAGCATAAGCCTGATAGTAAGATCGTGTTAAATGAACTTTCCAGTGAAACTACTGATCAGCAAGAATTGTTGAAGAGCCCAATACCTCAACAAAAGTTGTTGAAGTTACATCTAGTAGGTCACAACCACCTCAAACATTGAGGAAGCCTCGATGTAATGGGAGGATTGTGAACCCGCTTATACGTTATATATGTTTAATAAAAATCATAGTTATCGTAGCTGTCCATGAGAGACGGGGAGAAAAATCTTTCTTGATGGTCGGAGGAGAGAGATTTTTACAGTGAAGGGAAGGTTTGTTGTTGTTCAGTGAGAGTTGGGTGTTTTGGATCAATGGGAGAAGGAAGCGAGATAATATTAACTATATATTATAATGTATCAATATACATTATACTTTATATTAATCATATTAATATAATTAATAACTTAAATTCCCTTATATAATTTGAAAAATTCAAATTATTCTAAAAACAATTTACCCTTATTTTTATCCTTAGTGAGCTAACAAGTGGACCTTATGAACCTACCAATTAGCAGCTCCAATGATAGGAGATTAATCAATTAAATTCTTTACTTAGATTAATCAACATTCATTAACTATCGGTCACTCCACTAAATGCCGACAGCTGACTCTTCGCATTGTAGATGTATTTCTGTATCTATAGACTTAACCAATCAACAGTAAATTGAGCTTTCGCAAATTGCTCATAACTACATCTGGGTCAAATTACCGTTTTACCCCTATAGTTACATCTAACTCCTTAAATACCATGGATCCCTCAATGAACAAACAGTCTATAGTCCAACTACAAACTAACCCCTCTCAAGCCAGTGAGAGGGTGAGACCTCATTGTTCTAGACCCGAAATCAGTTATTAGGGGAGCAATTCATCTACTTTCTCTGACGATGAGAAAGAGTGAATTCCATCTCGATAGCTGTGTTCCTAGCTCCCTACTCAGACAAATCATCAAAATGGTGTGCATATTAAGTCGGCAAAACTGGCCACTCTCATCCATATAGATCAAGGGATTACCCTCATAGACAGGAGTTCACAACTCACTCAGAATTAAGATCAAGTCACCTATAGTCATCCTAGTAAATGTTAGTCTTTTCAAGTAACAGTGTTATAAAGAGAAACCAATTATTTCGCAGTTCGGTCTTGTATAAACTCATACAAGATACGCCCACTCATATATCTCCACGTGAACAATATGGATCATATTATTTGTAATACTTACAACTCATATAACAGTTACAAAGTGGCTCGTATTTCCAGTGTCACAAGGATAAGACACCCTATCTTATTCATGTACTGCTTACTGTTTAGGCTATTACTTGAACATGATCTACTTCTATGTCTACCACATTCTGTTCAAGTTACATTAAACAACTGTGAATCTTAGTTTATTGGATTGAGTTAATGCAATCTAAATGTTAAATAAAATACTTCTTATTTTATTAAATAAATAATTTATATTTACAAATTACAAACTACAAGATCAACAAGATTTAGGACACTAAATCAAACAACCCACACTCACATGTCTCTACATGAATGGAATGGATCAAACCATTTGTAACTATTACAAAGTGGATCATATCCATAGTGTCACCCGGATAAGATACTCAATCTTATCTATGTACTATAGACCTGTAGGTTATTACTTAAATATGATCCTCTTGTATGTCAACTACATACTATTCAAGATTACATATAATAATCTTGGATTTTTATCTATAATGGTTAATTTAATATTACATATACATAATTATTAAATAAGTAATCGACTACGAGGCTTTTATGACAAAAATCTAATAGTGTCCCACTTGCACTAAAGTCGATAGACATGTATCCTAGGGTATACTCTATACCCAACACTGAGTTTATAACTTCATTGGCTTCTGGTTGATATTACCCTACAAAAGACAAGTTATTGCAACAATTTTTTCTTGTAGTGGTTTGGAAAATGTCACTAGGGTTTATGAAATTGCAACGATTTCAAGCAAAACATAACCTAACCTCTGTTCTTTATACTTATTACAGTAATTTGTTTATAATGTTTTTTGAATTGTTGTGATATATATTCAATTACAGCTGAATGCGAACTAGGTACTTACAAACTATAACAATTGTATCTATTGCAATACTTAAATCACAATATTTATTGTAAATATTACAATAGAGTTTATTGCAATAGTTACTTTGAAACAATGAATACATCAATGCAATAATTCAATACAATTACAACAGTTTAGTAGCAACACATATGAAAACTTCTACAAATGGATACATAGATTGCAGCAATTTCATGGAATTATTTTTTTTACTTGGGGCAAATATGTAATTTTACTATTATATACTTCACTATGTCAATGGTAATGTTATCCAGATTGCTCATAATGAAACATTCCATGAATATATCAATCACATCCGAAATTATTGTCAATTTGTTCGTCATCATCTTTTGAGTAATACTTTCCTCTTACGATTCATCTCCACTTCAGAGCAACCAGTTGATATCTTCAATAAAGGGAGGGTTTTAGTAAATTAATTTTATTCAAATTCTGAATGAGCAATAAATTCTCCCATTCAATGCCTTCCTTTCTTATATTCTTTGTCGGGTGTATTTAGTCTCCTATTTATCTTTATACATATACCCATATTATTATTCAATAGAAAATTATGACAAAGACAAAGGGAGATAGATTATTCAATAGAAAATTACCATTGTTACAGGTATGGAGGACAAAGGGAGAAATAAAGAATAAAAAAAACTATTTTTTCAAATTTAATTATTATAACAAAATTATTCAATTGAAAAAGCGCTAGGGTGACTTGTCACTCAATGTACTAATGTTAAACAGAAAGCACTGATAACAACTATAACAATAAAAATACCCACAAGTAAACAAGTAAAGACATACAACAATTGGTAACCCAATTCGGTGATAACTACCTACGTCTGGGGGACAAAAAACCCGGAAAGATAATCCACTAATATTAAAGAATTAACTAATTTACAACGTAGTACTTATCTGTAATACATTGACTATTATAGTGGCTCACGTAGAGGTTAACTCGCACTGCACCTAGGCTCCCTCTAGATGTGAGACTCCCTTTCAACTAGACATAGGCTCGCCCTAAGTATGTCAATATTAGCATCTGACACTTCGGCACCCAATAGTGTGTGAGACTCTTCTCAACTTGATTATCTTCCTTTTGAATCAGTGAACTCCCTTCACCGACAACTCTTAGGTCTCCGTAAGATAGAGAACTTCTTCTCTAAAGCTGAGTTTTAGGCTCCCTCTAAGATTAAGAATTCATTCTCTGGCAGCAATGGCTTAGGCTCTCTTTAAGATCTTGAAACTCTTCGACGTGTTGCACTTAACAGGTGGAGAACATCCATACTGAAATAGTGAGCAAACAAGCACGAACATGATATAGAATAATTTGGCCGGAATACAGAAAAATGCCTTGCTCAATTACACAAATGCGGCAACCCTAAATAGTATTCAACACTCACTTTAAATAAATGAATCCAATAAAGGAAATAAGTCTTTATTTGGAATAAAAAGCCACATTTCAAAAAGGAACATATCGAACTAAATATCACAGCTAGATATTCCCATATATGGAAAAAAAATATTCTGTAGGAAAATACTCTAATGTCACAACTGGATGTTAATACTTTATTTGAGACATCTATAAAACCACTACCTTAGAGAAAATTATACAGCCAACAAACAAAATCTCCAACAAACTCCCCCTTTGGCTTATAGTTTTTTTTATAGGCAGAACAAAAATAAACTACCATTCAACAATAAGCACAGATGTCTTGAAGAAAGTCTTGAAAAAACAATAACATCAACAGAAAAACACAAAACAAGCTAAAACATATCGGTCCTTAGAGCAAAAACACATCATAATTAGGAGTAAAAAATCATACAGAAACCTCCACCAAACCAAACCACAAACAACTTTCCCAGCAAAAACACATCATAATCAGGAGCAAAAAAGCATACTGAAACCTCCACCAAACCAAACCACAAACAACTTTCCCTTTCTGGCTGTAAAAAAAAACATCAACGCCATTGGAAGAGGAAGCACCCGCATCCCAAGATAAAACATACCGCATGATCAGTAAAAATTTATCCACTTCAACCTTTTTCTCCTGAAGCTGGCACACCAAAGACTCCAGATCACGTGATGTAGTGTAAAACAGTTGAAGAATACGACCACCAAACAAAGAATCTATTAAATCTCGACTTAAACCATCAAGTTGGTATGTAGTCGTGGTAGTATCTAAATCCTAAACATGATTACCTTTCAAAAGTTTAGGATTGATAAAAAAAGAAAACTTGGAGATGGACCAACAACATCTAAAGTAGTGAGAAGATTAGACTTCTGAGACAAAAGGATACCATAAATAAGGCGAGAAGAACAAATAGGCAATTTCAAGGCTATGGACCCAATGTGACATTTAATCTGGTTGATTACAAACACAACATAACTGAATTGTGATCTAGTCCTAATCTGATACATCAAGGTAGCAAGTGCAATGGACAACCAGATTTTTGCGAAGAAAGGCACCAATTATAAATTTCAATCCTATGCAAAAGGATATATTTTATACTTAAGACAGTTTTAGACAGTTGACCCTTACATGGCCAAGTGGAACGTGTTCCTCCAATCAATCCAAACACCAAATATTTTGAAGAAGGATGTTGTTCTTTCACAATTTCAGGCACAGTACAACAAAGAAATTGATTGATCAAAGCAATAGAGAAAACAAAAGCATACCACCTAATGTGTACCCTTTGAAAATTTGGACTAGCTAAATCTGCAAAGTCTGAGGAAAGATTCACAATGAATTCACGAATCAACTGAGGATAGTAGGGCCCCAAATATAAAATTGTTCTTTCAAGACCAGCAGTTTGAATCAATTCCATAAGCTCAACACATTTTTTAGTATGATCAGATAATTATTTCTCATCCACAATATTTCGTTTTACTACATACTTCTGTAGGCTTGCACTCTCTTTAGTGTGAAAAGATACCCCATCCAAAGTCAGGGAAGGGACATTAGTCACAGATGTTTGTTTTCTTTTAGTCTGAATGGTGGCCCTAGTGACCCGAACAGATATTATAGCTTCTTTGTCTGAGCTACTCTTGAAACCCTAGTTAGAGGCTTCCTCAAAAGTAGATTTCTTAGAATCATGATCAGAGGACTCAGAAAAAGTATCAACATCATCATTACCATCTCCAGAAACACCAACACCGTCAACAACTTTCTTAGATTGGAGAGTAGCAATAGCGATATCGTATTCATCATTAGAATGAGTGGAGTGGGGAAAATTCTCTCAACTTGGATCCCTGGAATCAATGTCAACTTCAGATTTCAACAAGATTTTTTAAATTCTCAAGAGCCATAGAGACCAACAAACCAACATTATCAGCATTTTGGTTGGGTAAAGTGGGGATTCATTTAGAGTCTTAACATTAGCCTTTTCACTAGGCCTAATGCCTATAAAAATCAGAACCACAGGAGCACTTTGCGAATCAATACCATCGAGAACAGAGGAGGCAAACATAATATTCTCAACCACAAAGTTCAAAATCGTTTCATCAGAAATATTTACACCTTCATTTTCTATAAATGAACAACGATTTCAACATCTTCACGAACCAACATTTCAGTTGCAATAGGAATAGACAACTTCTCATATTCATGACAATTTATATTAACAATATTAGAACACAACTCAGGAGCAGGAATTTGAACAATTGTATCAGCAAAAACAGAACCAGATTCAAGATTAACATCATCAACTAAACTACCTTTGGAAACCTTAACATCTACTTGAGCCTTTACAGAAGGTTCAACAATCTCTTTAAGGTTCCTAGGCATGACAATATACTCATGTATGTGATCAGATTCACCTCTAGAATGAGTTTTGTTTGGAACAATTTCAACACCAGCCCCAATTTAATCAACCATCATTAAGGATGATGAACTTACCTTTCCTTTCTCTTTAGTTTCTAATGGCTGACTTGCTCCAGAACGTCTTCTTTTTGCAGATGATAGAGGAACGTCAACTTCCTTAATTTCAACAAGAAAACCTCGCACACGAACACCATATTTGTTTGTAGAGGGCAGTGGAACTTCATCAACTACATGCATATTGCGCTTAACTTTTTTCTTTTTTTATATCTTACCATTTTACTATCAAATGTGTGAGTCCCTTGGTGAATACTCAACATTCGAGATGATTAAGAGAGATAATCAAGAATACAAACTTCAAACAGAGGCAGTTAAAGGAGAGAGAAACATACAATGCAATAATGAAACCTGTCACAATCAAACTGCCTATAATTTGAATTAGAATAGAAATTTTACCCAGTTAAACTTCCCTGAGTTTTCACCAACCATAATTAAGGCAGTTAATTGCATGATCTACCTTATGGGCTTCCACAATTGATGGGTCGAGATTCTCAACCGAACGACCCATGACATTAATTGTTATGGCTTAAGAACACAAAGACCTAAGGCTGCCCTCAGAGCCTCAAAACGATAAGCATCAAGAGCCTTAGTAAAAATTTCAGCAATTTGATTTTTTATGTTAACGTGCTCTAACACAATCTGTTTACTTTCTATGAGATCACGAATAAAATGATGTATGATGTTTATATGTTTAGTACGACTATATTAAATTGGATTTTTGGATATGTTAATCGCACTCATATTGTCATAGAATAGAGTCATGACATCTTATGAGACATCATACTTCATCAACATCTACTTCATCCAGATCAATTGCGTACAATTACTCCCTATTACAATATATTTTACTTCGGTCGTGGATGAGGAAATACAATTTTGTTTCTTGCTAAACCATGAAATCAAGTTGTTCCCAAGAAGAAGGAACCTTCGGATGTACTCTTTTTATCCTCTAAACTACTTGCCCAATCTGTTGGGGTTAGTGCCCTAAATACCGTAGGGTCCTATAGTTTGTAATTGTATTGTACATACATTTTATTTATGTAATATGAGATGTTTTAGTTGACATTTAGTAGCATTGAACCCACAAACCAATAACTAACATCTAAGATTATCTTCTGTAGCTTAAACATATATGTAGAGACATATAGGTGGATCATGTTTAAGTGATAACCTAAATGGTCTGTAGTAGATGGATAGGGCTGATACCTATCCTGGTGACGCTACGAGTATGACCTGCTTTGTAGATGTTACAATTGTTGTAAAGTGCTACAAATGATCTGATCTTGATCATTCATATAGAGATATGTGAGTGGGGGTATTCTATACAAAGGAGTTTGTATAAGACCGAACCACAAAATGACTAGTCTCATTATATAACACTGTTCATAATAGAGACTTACATTTCACCAGGATGACCATAGGTAATATGACCTGAATCCTGAGTGAGTTGTGAACTGCTTGCTACCGATGAGGAGGTCCTTTGATTTTTATGGGTGAGAGTGGCCAGATCACTGACTCAACAAGCCTACCATTTTGGGGATTCGTTTGATTGGGAAGCTAGTAACATAACTACATAAGATGGAATTCACTCATTCTCTGAGATCGGGGTATAAAGATAAATTACTCTCTTAATGAATGATTACGAGGCTTGAACAATGTGACTATTGGGATTGATGTCCTAATTCTCCCGGAGTCTCGTTGTTTTGTAAAGTTACACATTGTTTGATGAATAAAATAAATGTTATGTAATTCTATCATTTACTCATATCCAATAAATAAAGCTCTTTGATTATCTTATGTGAACTTAAGCATATATATGTGATATACAAGTGGATCATGCCTTAAGTGATAACCTAAATATGTCTTTAATATAAGGATTAACGTGGGATACCTGATTTTGGTAACACTACGGATACGACTCGCTTTGTAGAGATTTTCAAGTGTTGTAATCTACTATAGATGGAAGATCCTAACCATTCATGTGAAGTCATGCAAGTGGGGGTGTCCTAGACAAAGAGTTTGTATAAGACCTGGACCACGAGATGACTAGACTCTGTATATAACACCGTTAATACTAGAGACTTACATTTCACCTAAACGACTATAGGTGACATGACCTCAATCCTGAGTGTTTTGAGAACTTCTGCCTTTGAGGGCGGTCCTTTGATTAGTATGGGTGAGAGTGGCCAGATTGCCAACTCAACATGTCTACCTTTTTGGGGACTTGTCTGATCTAGAAGCTGGGAACTCAATCCACAAGATGGAATTCGCTTCTTTCTCGAAACAGGGATAAGTAGAGAGATTGCTCCCTTAAGAGCTGATTCTGGGGCTTGAATATAATGGTCACAGCTTCTCTTTGGAATAGAGGACTCAGTCATAGTAGGACTATGACTTATGTTCATTAGAGGGATCAGTGGAACTTAAGGTTTTGGATGTAACTACAGGGGCATAACGGTTATTGGCCTAGCTGTACTTGCAAGTAATCTAGGAAGGGTTGTCGCACTTCTGATTGGTTAAGATGGACATATAATATATCTGTGGTAAGGAAAGTTCAGTTGTCGGTCTTTAGTGAAGTGTTTGGCAGTTAACGGATGGTGGATCCCATGACTAAAGAGTTTAGTCAGTTATTCACGTACCGTTGGAGCGTCGAGCTACAGGTCCATAAGGTTCCCTTGGTAGCTCAATGGATTCAATTGAACATCAGTTCTTGATGTTGATTTGAAATGTTCAAATTGAAAAGCGGTATTTTGATTATATATGATATAATCAGTATAATGTATGAGATATATCTAGTAGAAGATTGATGTAAATGAGATTTACATTAAGTACCAGGGAATAGAAACAGAACAATGGTTTTATATGTTTCATGAGATGAAATATTAAAACTATAGGCTATAAATGTAGTATGATAAGTTGCACGATCGCGTAGGCGCTGGAGGTAGACAATCGTAGTGGGAGTATGTGATACTCATCGCTTAGTAAAAGGAGCGCGCTAAACGATCGTGTATTTAGCAAGCCTCATCGCTTAGCTAGCTAAGAGATTGCTTAGGCGATGGTGCTTTGCAGCATCATAATCATTTAGATGATCGCGGAAGGCGGGCGTTGTCTAAGGCTGGTTCTGGCTAGGCTGGGGTTCTTAAGTTGATAGAAACGTAACACCCCTATCTGAGAACCTACATGGAAAGGAGAATTAGATAGATTTTCAACAAGCATGCGACGTTTTGGTAAAAGACTCCGTTAAAGAGTTTAATGGATGATGATCAAAAGTTGTTTCACTATCCAAGGTAAAAGTTACTCTTGGGCAAACCTAAAAGTCACTTAGTTAAAATCCTTAGCCGTGTTTTTTCTAAGTAAGCTAAACCCTAGGTTATAAAATACTCAATGGGAGGAAAAGAAGTATCTGATATGTCTATGATTCCACTCACATTTCTCCCTGTATGTTCACGCCGTGAGATTCATGCTTGGCCTCGTGGTGCCCTGGGAGCATCCCCCTTTAGATGGTGTTTTCATGAGTTAATATCAAGGTGGACAGAGAGAGTGTTTATAGTAAGTGGGTGAAGGGTGCATGTCCTGTCTCTTATACACATCTAGATGTGTATAAGAGACAGAGTCATTATAGGAGCAAGAGTTATTATGGTATTAATGACTGTTTGAGAACTTCTCAATTTAGAGAAGGGATAACTGACCTCCCTTCAGCGGCTTTTGTCCTAAACCTTTGAAGCGTCATTGAGAAACTAGATATCACACGGGGTTCATGTTAGTTTTGCTAAAACCTTATTGGATGTTGTTTTGTTTTACAACAGGTATTTGCTTAAAACCTAACGTAGGTCAATGTGTTTTTCTTTTCAGCAACTCGTTAGTATTTTCGTTTAAAGTTTTTAAAATGACCAAATACTTACAGTGGAAAGAATCGTGTGAAACGTCTTTCGTGGCAAACAACCTCCATCCCAAAACTCTCCAAAAGAAGAGATAAGACAGTAAATATGATTTATTGGTCTTGAAGACGTGTTTGGTAGAGAATGATGATACCAATCATGTCAGTTTCTCTTACCAAGGATTCAGTTCCTGGCAAATGTTGCCACAGGGAGAGATGACTCTTCGAGTTGGTAACTGGTGAGGTTGTTTCAGCTGTTGTTGTAGGCAAGCTGAAGTTATTTGTTGACAAGAAACGTTATCTGTTACTGGATAATGTTTTTATAGTTCCTCATATTAAGAGGAACTTAATCTCGGTTCCTTGTCTCATTGAACAAGGCTATATTGTCTCCTTTTCTGAGAATAAAGTGTTTATTTTCAAGAATGGAATGGAGATTGGTTATGGTTCAATGGATAATAACTTTTATGTACTAAGGTTGTTAGTCATAAAAGCCTTCTTTAACACTGAAATGTTCAGTACGGAAAAAACAGCTAAAAGAACGAAGGTTTCTCCTAAAGAAAAGGCCCATCTTTGGCATCTGAGGTTAGGTTACATAAACCTCAATAGGATTGAGAAGTTGGTGCAAATTGGACTTCTAAAGAGTTTAGAAGAAAACTCATTGTCGGTATATGAATCATGCATTGAAGGCAAAATGACCAAACGAACTTTTACGGGAAAAAATTACAGAGCCTTGGAGCTCATACATTCAGACCTCTATGGTCTGACGAATGTTAGAGCTCAGGGTGGATATGAATATTTACTTCTTTCATAGATGATTATTCAAGGTTTGGGTATCTCTTCCTAATGCAACGTAAGTCTGAAGCCCTTGACAAGTTCAAGGAGTATAAGCTAAAGTTGAAAACTTGTTAGGTAAGAAGATAAAAACACTATGATCTGATCGTGGTGGAGAGTATATGGACGTCCAATTCCAGAACTATATCATAGTGTTGGGATTGGTGTCCTAATTCTTCTGAAGTCTCGTTGTTTTGTAAAGATACACATTGTTTAATGAATAAAATAAGTGTTATTTAATTCTGACATTTACTCATATCCAATAAACAAAACTCCTTGATTATCTTATGTGAACTTAAGCATGTATATGTAATATACAAGTAGATCATGCCTTAAGTGATAACCTAAATAGGTCTATAGTATAAGGATTAAGGTGGGATACCTGATCCTAGTGACACTACGAATACCACCCACTTTGTAGAGGTTTGCAAGTGTGGTAAACTCCTACAGATGGTAGATCTTGACCATTCATGTGGAGATGTGCGAGTGGGGGTGTCCTATACAAATGCAAAGATTTTGTATAAGACCTGGACCACGAGATGTCTCGACTCTGTATATAATGTAGTTGATACTAAGACTTACATCTCACCTAAATGACCCTAAGTGACACGACCTCAATCCTGAGTGTTTTGGGAACTTCTGCCTTTGAAAGCGATCCTTTGATTAGTATGGGTGAGAGTGGCCAGATTGCCAACTCAACATGCCTACCTTTTTGGGGACTTGTCTGATCTAAGAGTTGGGAACTCAATCCACAATATGAAATTCACTCTTTTCTCGAAGCAGGGATAAGCATAGAGATTGCTCCCTTAAGGGCCTATTCCGAGGTTTGAACATAGTGGCCACAGCTTCTCTTTGGAAGAGAAAACTCAGTCATAGTAGGACTTTACTTATGTTCATTAGAGGGATCACTAGTACTTAAGGAGTTGGATGTAACTATAGGGGCATAACGATTATTGGCTCAGTTGTACTTAGGAGTGATCTGTGAAGGGTTATCACACTGCTCATTGGTTAAGATGGACACATAATATATATGTGGTAAGGAGAGTTCAGTTGTTGGTCTTTAGTGGAGTGCCTGGCAGTTAACGGATGGTGGATACTGTGACTAAGAGTTCAGTCAATTATTAACATACCGTTGGAGCTTCGAGCTACAGGTCTATAAGGTCCCCTTGGTAGCTCAATGGATTCAGTTGAGGATCAGTTCATGGTATTGATTTGAAATGTTCAAATTGACAAGAGGTATTTTGATTATATATGATATAATCAGTATAATGTATGAGATACATCTAATGAAGGATTGATGTAAACGAGATTTACGTTAAGTACCATGGAATAGAAAAAGATCTATGGTTTATATGTTTCATGAGATGAAATATTAAAACTATAAGTTATAAATATAGTATGATAAGTTGGTTATCATTTATATTTATAATAATATTAATTATTGGATAATTAATTCTTTTTCTTTAATAACCAAGTGAGTGGGTGGTTATTGGATTCATGGTAATCGTGAGTTTAAAAAGAAAGTGGTTTTCCTATTTTAAAAAGGAGTTTTACAAAAGGTTGATAAAAGTTTTTTAGATTTCTCTCGGCAAAAAAGGGATCTCACGGTAGTTGTTAAGTAAATACGGATTTACTAAACGACGACTAGACAAGTTAAATGATCGTGCAATGGCGAGCTAAACGATTGTATAGTATTTATTAAACGATCACATAGCTTTGCTAGACGATCGCTTGCCCAAAGTAAACGATCGTGTAGAGTCTGTAGGCGACAGACCGAGCTAAACAATGAGCTAAACGATTGCATAGATTTTTCTATACGATCGCTTAGCTTTATCTAAACAATTGGGCATCAACCTATACAATAGGTCTCCGCCATCTCCTACTTACCCAGTCGTGTACGCGATCGGTGTTTCCTCCTTCGTCTGCCTCATACCAAGTTCGAACAGAGCCCACCCTCTGGATTCTCACATCGAGAATACCAAGGTAGCCTTGTGGGTGTTGTCAATGTCAACTTAACACCGTCGAGGTTTTCTGGAGCCCGTTCGTGGTACTGTGGGAAGGCCATTCGTGTTGCGGAGGAGTTCGCGACCAAGGCGATCTTTGAGGACAAGCGTGAAGAGTTCCTGCTGTGTTATGGTCGTGTACATCGAGCGTTCGGGGTTGCTAATTGTTCGAACGGTTGCGCAACGGAGCATGGAGACACTTCTACCAATGTTCGTATAGTTTCTTCCTTGTTCATTTATTGTTCATGCTATAATTTCTGCATATGAATTATATAACCGTTTGTTTGAAGTCGACTGTAAATGTAATGTTCATTCATGATTGTGATTTGGAATTATCGTTCTTCCACTACTCATGGAAATCGCGAATCGGATTTCCTTCAATTGGTATCAGAGCTAGGTACTCTGATATTCCAAATTTCAAATCTGAATTGAACGCATTTTTCAGTCGCGGTGGGTTTCTACATTTATATTTAACCGTTTTCTGCATTTGTGGATGAATATGATGAACGTTTCGGGTTTAAATTGCTTTTTTGTTAAAGCTTTCGATATTACAAAGTGTTAATTGGGTGAAATTAACATCGCAATCGAGTCTGTAATTTCAAACGTTTGAGTTCGTCGAGTCGTTCGTGAGAAGCTTCGGCGCATGGCGATGCGGATCTCAATGAAGAAAAAGACCAAGTGTTGGTCGGATCATGTAGCCTCAGGTCAACGATCGTTGGGATTTAACTAAGCGATCGTTTAGTAGTTTTTTCTAGATGATTGTATGGTATTTTCTAAACAATCTTTTAGCTAATGCTAAGTGATGGGGTAAATCGTTTACCATATCGCGTAGCGTTGGTTACGCGATCGCGTAGGCGCTGGAGGTAGATGATCGTAGTGGGAGCCTGTCTCTTATACACATCTAGATGTGTATAAGACGATCGCGTAGGCGCTGGAGGTAGATGATCGTAGTGGGAGCATGTGATGCTCGTCGTTTAGTAAAAGGCGCGCGCTAGATGATCGTGTAGTTAGCAAGCTTCATCGCTTAGTTACTACCTTTGTGATCGTGCATCACTTAGATGATGGTGTTTCGCGACATCGTAGTCGTTTAGACGATCGCGGAAGGCGAGCGTTGTACGGAGCGCGCTTAGTGATCGTGTACTTAAGGTTTCATCGCTTAGTAAAGATACATGATCGTATAGTAACAGCTAAACGATCGTTTGGATTTTCTAGACAATCATATAGTAAATGCTAAACGATCATTTAACTTTGGGAGCACTGGTAAGCGATAGAGAAAAGTGTTTGTTTTATCGTGTAGAAGATTGCGGGGTGTTTTGTACACGATGGTTGGAGAAACGATGTTTTGCTCGAACGGTTCAAGACGTGGTTCGCCTGTTTAAACCAGAGATTCCTTGTCTTTGTAATAGTTAGCTTTCCTTTTGTATTTTTAAGGCAATTTTACCTGCTTCATCAAATTTTATTGCTTATACATGTGATGTATGGTTCTTATATGGCAAATTGTTTACCATATAGTTAAAACCCACCATAGGTTTTGCAATTACTCATGCATCATGTATTATAAATGTTATAATATTGCATGAATAAATTACTTGAAACCATGAGCATGCATCATGAAATATAAGAGTTATATTTTGCATGCAGTGAGCATTATGATGCATCATCCTTTTATTATAAGTGTTATAGTCTAAGGGTGAATGGAATCATGTTTTACTTGTTTCATTGTTGTTTTGTATAAGTGTTATATAAAAGAAGTAGCAATGAATGGACAATGCATTGAGCATGACACTTAGGCTGCTTATAAGCGCTATAAATGCCTTGCATGTGTTAGCTTAGCATTGTGGTTGTTTCCGTTTATAATTTTTATAAAGGAAAGTAGACCTAAAATCAATAATTCAGAGTTGCATGCGGACTTAGGGTGAACTCAAGTTTTTTAAAAGGGTTTTAAAATTGGATTGAGATAGACCTAAGTTCAAATAGTTCTAAAGAGTTTAGTAACCTAGATTAATCTTTTAAAATCGGTTTAATAGGATTAAATTGGTTGAATAAAAGATTAAATTTGTTGTAAACCTATCTATAAGGGACCTTTTGTCTAAGGCAGGTTCTGGTTAGGCTGGGATTCTTAAGTTGACCGAAACGTAATACCCCTACCTAAGAACCTACCTGGAAATGTGAATTAGATAGATTTTCAACAAGCATACGACGATTTGGTCAAAGACTCCGTTAAAGAGTTTAACGGATGATGATCAAAAGTTGTTCCACTATCCAAGGTAAATGTTACTCTTGGGAAATCCTAAAAGTCACTTAGTTAAAATCCTTAGCCGTATATTTTCTAAGTAAGCTAAACCCTAGGTTATAAAATACTCAGTGGAAGGAAGAGGCGTATCAGATTGTCTATGATTTCACTCACGTTTCTCCCTGTATATTCACACCGTGAGATTCATGCTTGGCCTCGTGGTGCCTAGGATGCATCCTCCTTCGGATGGTGTTTGCATAAGTCAATATCAAGGTGGACGGAGAGAGTATTTATAGTAAGTGGGTGAAAGGTATGTGTAACACGTCCTAGTCTCTGTCATTGGTTCACACCGTGAGATCATTCTGTACGTCCTTGTGTCGCCTTCGAGCATCCCCCTTCGGATGAGTTTTATGCAATTGGTTAATATCAAGGTGAACTCCAGAAATGGATAGGGTCGCTTTCGGTTTTGCCCCAATCGGATTTTTTTCCTTCTAATTGGCCTTTTGGGACGGACCTCTAGGGCTTAAAATGGCAGGTCACATTTACGGAAGATTGTTCAGTAAGTTAATGATCTCTTGGCCAAATCAATGATGGCTTGTCGTTATAGGAACAAGAGTTGTTATGGTATTAATGACTGGATGAGAACTTCTCAATTCAGAGGACGGATAACTGACCTCTCTTCGGCGGCTTTTGTCCTAAACCTTTGAAGTGTCATTGTGCAACTAGATGTCACATGGGGTTCATGTTAGTTTTGCTAAAACCTTATTGGATGTTGTTTTGTTTTACAACAGGTATTTGCTTAAAACCTAACGTAGGTCAATGTGTTTTTCTTTTCAGCAACTCGTTAGTATTTCCGTTTAAAACTTTTAAAAATAACTGATTATTTACAGTGGAAAGAATCATGTGAAACGAATTTCGTGGCAAATGACCTCCATCCCACTACGCATTAAAAGTGGAGACAAGACAGTAAATATGATTTATTGGTCTTTGAAACATGTCTGGTAAAGAATGATCATTCTACCTGGATCCTTAATTCAGGTGCTGCCAATCATATCAGTTCCTCTTACCAAGGATTCAGTTCCTAGAAAACGTTGTCACAGGGAGAGATTACTCTTCGAGTCAATACTGGTGAGGTTGTTTTAGCTGTTGCTGTTGGTAGGCTGAAGTTATTTGTTGACAAGAAACATTATCTGTTATTGGATAATGTTTTTGTAGTTCTTCATATTAAGAGAAACTTAATCTCGGTTTCTTGTCTCATTAAACAAGGCTACACCGTCTCTTTTTCTGAGAATAAAGTGTTTATTTTCAAGAATGGAATGGAGATTAGTTATGGTTCAATGGAAAATAACTTATATGTACCTGCCATTAGTCATAAAAGCCTTTTTTAATACTGAAATGTTCAGTATGGCAACAACAGTTAAAAGACCAAAGGTTTCTCCAAAGGAAAACGTCCATCTTTGGCATCTTAGGTTAGGTTACATAAACCTCAATAGGATTGAGAAGTTGGTGAAGAGTGGACTTCTAAAGAGTTTAGAAGAAAACTTCTTACCGGTATGTGAATCATGCCTCGAAGGCAAGATGACCAAACGACCTTTTACTGGAAAAGGTTACAGAGCCAAGGAAGCTTTAGAGCTTATACATTCAGACCTCTGTGGTCCGATAAATGTTAGAGCTCGAGGTGGGTATGAATATTTCATCTCTTTCATAGATGATTATTCAAGGTTTGGGTATCTCTTCCTAATGCAACGTAAGTCTGAAGCCCTTGACAAGTTCAAGGAGTATAAGGCTGAAGTTGAAAACTTATTAGGTAAGAAGATAAAATCACTACGATCTGATCGTGGTGGTGAGTATATGGACCTCCAATTCCAGAACTATATGATAAAATATGGGATTGTGTCTCAAATCTCGTCCCTTGGTACACCTCAGCAAAATGGTGTATAAGAAAGAAGAAACAGAACCTTGCTGGACATGGTTCGGTCTATGATGAGTTATGCTCATCTTCCAAACTCCTTTTGAGGTTTGGCAGTGCAGACTGCATGCTATATCCTGAACAACGTTCCCTCGAAAAGTGTTTCTGAATCACCTTTTGGGTTATGGAGAGGCCGTAAAGGTAGTTTACGCCACTTCAGGATTTGAGGCTATCTGACACATGTGCTAGCGACTAACCCAAAGAAGTTAGAACCGTGTTCGAAGGTTTGCCTCTTTGTAGGTTATCCTAAGGAAACGAGAGGAGGATACTTCTATGATCCGAGTGAGAACAAAGTGTTTGTTTCCACTAATGCTATCTTCTTGGAAGAAAATCACATGAGGGATCATAAGCTACGAAGTAAGCTCATTTTACGTGAGATCTCAAGTGAGACTTAGACTGCTGAAGATTCAACAAGAGTTGTTGAACAGGCTGACAGATCAATAAGAGTTGTTGAGGTCGAAACATCTAGTCAACCAACTCAAAAGTTGAGACTGCCACGACATAGTGGGAGGGTTATGAACCCACTGGATCACTATATGGGTTTGACTGAAGCCCAAACCGTCATTATGAATGATGGAGTCGAGGATACGTTGTCTTTTAAGAAAGCAATGGAGGATGTTGACAAAGATGAATGGGTTAAGGCCATGAACCAGGAAATGGAGTCTATGTACTTCAATAATGTCTGGGAGCTTGTTGATCCACCTGATGGGGTAAGACCTATTGGGTGTAAGTGGATGTTTAAGTGAAAGAGAGGTGTAGATGGAAAGATGCAAACCTTTTAAGTCTAAACTCGTGGCAAAGTGTTATACCCAAGTTGAGGGAGTTGACTATGAGGAAACTTTCTCACCTATTTTCAGCTGAAGTCTATCCAGATTCTCCTGTCCATAGCCACATTTTATGATTATGAAACTTAGCAAATGGATGTCAAGACTGTCTTTCTTAATGGTAATCTTGAGGAGACCATCTATATGACTCAACCAGAAGGGTTCATTGTTCCAGATCAAGAGCAAAGAGTTTGCAAGCTCAATAGGTCCATTTATGGGTTGAAACAAGCATCTAGATCTTAGAACATCAGATTTGACACTACTGTCAAGTCATTTGGCTTTGACCAGAACGTTGATGAGCCCTGTGTTTACAAGAAGATCACCAATAGCTCAGTAGCTTTCCTGGTATTGTATGTGGATGATATCCTACTCATTGAGAATAATGTAGGGTATCTAACTGACATTAAGAGTTGTCTAATTGCCCATTCCAAATGAAAGATTTGGGTGAGGCACAGTATGTTCTTGGGATTCAGATTATTTGAGTTCGCAAGAAAAAACGATTAGCCCTGTCTCAGGCATCGTACATTGATCAAATTTTGATCAGGTACAGAATGTAAGATTCCAAGAGGGGTTTGTTACCCTTCAGGCATGGAATCATTATGTCTAAGGATCAATTTCCTAAGACACCTCAAGAAGTTGAGGAGATGAGACAGATTCCCTATGCTTCTACTGTAGGAAGCTTAATGTATGCAATGTTGTGTACCAGACCCGACATTTGCTTTGTAGTAGAGATTGTCAGTCAGTATCAGTCCAATCTAGGATTTGATCACGTGACGGCGGTCAAGACGATCCTCAAGTATCTTCGGAGAACGAGGGACTACATGCATGTGTATGAAGATACGGATCTAATCCTTATAGGATACACAGACTCTAGCTTTCAGACCGATCGAGATTCTCGCAAATCGACATCGGGGTTAGTGTTTACTCTAAATAGAGGGGTTGTTTGGAAAAACATCAAGCAAGGATGCATCACGAACTCCACTATGGAAGCTGAATACATAGCGGCTTGTGAAGTAACTAAGGAGGCTATTTGGCTGAAGAAGTTACTTTCTGATTTGGAAGTTGTTCCCATATGGATTTGCCGATCACACTGTATTGTGATAATAGCGGGGCTGTGGAAAATTCGAAGGAACCTCAGAGTCATCATCGAGGTAAGCACATAGAACGAAAATATCACCTGATCAAGGAGATTGCGCATCGCGGTGATGTGATAGTCACAAAGATCGCATCGGAGCACAACGTTGTTGATCCCTTTACAAAGGCCCTCACGGCTAAAGTGTTTGAGGGTCACCTGGAAAGTCTGGGTCCTGTCTCTTATACACATCTAGATGTGTATAAGAGACAGGTATAAGGCTGAAGTTGAAAACTTGTTAGGTAAGAAGATAAAATCACTACGATCTGATCGTGGTGGTGAGTATATGGACCTCCAATTCCAGAACTATATGATAAAACATGGGATTGCATCCCAACTCTCGGCCCTTGGTACACCTCAGCAAAATGGTGTATCAGAAAGAAGAAACAGAACCTTGCTGGACATGGTTCGGTCTATGATGAGTCTGTCTCTTATACACATCTAGATGTGTATAAGAGACAGGTATTGTACATTAGTCTCCTGAGTCATTAGGACAAGTGGGAGATTGTTGGGATTGGTGTCCTAATTCTCCCGAAGTCTCATTGTTTTGTAAAGATACACATTGTTTAATGAATAAAATAAGTGTTATTTAATTCTGGCATTTACTCATATCCAATAAACAAAGCTCCTTGGTTATCTTATGTGAACTTAAGCATGTTTATATGATATACAAGTGGATCATGCCTTAAGTGATAATCTAAATAGGTCTGTAGTATAAGGATTAAGGTGGGATACTTGATTCTGGTGACACTACGGATACGGATCGCTTTGTAGAGGTTTCCAAGTGTTGTAAACTCCTACAGATGGTAGATTCTGACCATTCATTTGGAAACGTGTGAGCAGGAGTGTCCTATACAAAGAGTTCATATAAGACTTGGATCACGAGATGACTATACTCTGTATATAACGCCATTGATACTAGAGAATTACATCTCACCTAAACAACCATAGGTGACACGACATCAATCCCAAGTGTTTTGGGAGCTCCTACCTTTGAGGGCGGTCCTTTGATTAGTATGGGTGAGAGTGGCTAGATTGTCAACTCAACATGCCTACCTTTTTGGGGACTTGTCTAATCTGTGTGCTGGGAACTCAATCCACAAAATCGAATCGCTCCTTTCCCAAAGTAGAGATAAGTAGAGAGATTTATCTCTTAAGGGCTGATTCTGGGGCTTGAACATAATGGCCACAGCTTCTCTTTGGAATAGAGGACTTAGTCATATTAGGACTATGACTTATGTTCATTAGAGGGATCAGTGGTACTTAAGTAGTTGGATATAATTAAAGAGGCATAACAGTTATTGGCCCAACTGAACTTACGAGCGATCTGTGAAGGGTTGTTGCACTGCTCATCGGTTAAGATGGACATATAATATATCTTTGGTAAGGAGAGTTCAGCTGTCGGTCTTTAGTGGAGTGCCTGGCAGTTAACGGATGGTGGATCCCGTGAGTAAAGAGTTTTGTCAGTTATTCACGTACCGTTGGAGCTTCGAGCTACAGGTCCATGAGATCCCTTTGGTAGGTCAATTGATTCAGTTGAGGATCAGTTCTTGGTGTTGATTTGAAATATTCAAATTGACAAGAGGTATTTTTATTATATATTATATAATCGGTATGATGTATGAGATACATCTAATGGAGGATTGATGTAAATGAGATTTACATTAAATACCATGGAATAGAAAAAGAACTATGGTTTAAGATAAAATATTAATACTATAGGTTATAAATATAGTATGATAAGTTGGTTATCATTTATATTTATAATAATATTAATTATTGGATAATTAATTCTTTTTATTTAATAACCAAGTGAGTGGGTGGTTATTGGATTCATGGTAACCGTAAGTTTAAAAGGAAAGTAGTTTTCCTATTTTAAAAAGGAGTTTTACAAAAGGTTGATAAAAGTTTTTGAGATTTCTCTCGGTGAAAAAGGGATCTCACGGTAGTCACCAAGTAAATACGAATTTACTAAACGACAGCTGGACGAGCTAAACGATCGTGTAATGGCGAGCTAAATGATCATGCAGTATTTACTAAACAATCGCATAGCTTTGCTAGACGATCGGTTGCCTAAAGTAAACGATTGTGTAGAGTCTATAGGCGACAGACCGAGCTAAATGATGAGCTAAACGATCGCATAGCTTTATCTAAACGATTGGGCATCGACCTATATGATAGGTCTCCGCCATCTCCTACTTGTCCAATCGTGTACGCGATCGGTGTTTCCTTCTTCGTCTGCCTCATACAAGTCCGAATAGAGCCCACCCTTTGGATTCTCACTCTAAAAATACCAAGGTAGCCTTGGTGGTGGTGTCAGACTCAACTCGACACCGTCGAGGTTTTCTAGAGGTCGTTCGTGGTGCTGTGGAGGCTGTTCGTGTTGCTGAGGAGTTCGCGGCCGAGGCGATCTTTGAGGACGAGTGCGAAGAGTTCATGCTGTGTTTCGGTCGTGTAGATCGAGTGTTCGGGGTTGCTGATTGTTTGAGCGATCACGCAACGGAGCGTGGAGACGCTTCTACCAATGTTTGTACAGTTTTTTGCTTGTTCATTTGTTGTTCATGCTGTAATTTCTGCATATGAATTGTATAACCATTTGTTTGAAGTCGACTGTAAATGTGATGTTCATTCATGATTGTGATTTGGAATTATCATTCTTCCACTGCTCATGGAAGTCGTGAATTGGATTTCCTTCAGATAGATCATGGGATTTCATCCTAAGTCTCGGCCCTAGGTACACCTCAACAAAATGGTGTATCTGAAAGGAGAAACAAAACCTTGTTGGACATGGTTCGGTCTATGATTAGTTATGCTCATCTTCCAGACTCGTTTTGGGGTTTTGCAGTGGAGACTGCATGTTATATCCTGAACAACGTTCCCTCAAAAAGTTTTTCTGAAACACGTTTTGAGTTATGGAGAGGGCATAAAGGTAGTTTACACCACTTCAGGATTTGGGGTTGTCCGGCACATGTGCTAGTGATGAACCCAAAGAAGTTGAAACCGCGTTTGAAGGTTTGCTTCTTTGGTTGCTACCCCAAGGAAATGAGAGGTGGATACTTCTATGATCCGAGTGAGAACAAAGTATCTGTTTCCACAAATGCTATCTTCTTGGAAGAAGACCACATAAGGGATCATAAGCCACAGAGTAAGCTCGTTTTACGTGAGATCTCTAGTGAGACTGAGACTGCTGAGGGTTCAACAAGAGTTGTTGAATAGGTCGATTGATCACCAAGCTATGTTGAGGTTGGTACATCTAGTCAACCAGCTCAAGAGTTGAGACTGCCTCGACATAGTGGGAGGGTTATAAACCCACGGGATCGCTACATGGGTTTGACTGAAGCCCAAAACATCATTAAGAATGATGGGGTCGCAGATTCGTTGTCTTTTAAGAAAGCAATGGATGATGTTGACAAAGATGAATGGGTTAAGGCCATGAACCAGGAAATAGAGTCTCTATAATTCAATAACGTCTGAGAGCTTGTTGATCCACCTGATGGGATAAGACCTATTGGGTGTAAGTGGATCTATAAGCGAAAGAGAGGTGTAGATGGAAAGGTGCAAACCGTTAAGGCTAGAATCGTGGCAAAGAGTTATACCCAGGTTGAGGGAGTTAACTATGAGGAAACTTTCTCACCTGTTGTCATGCTCAAGTCTATCAGGATTCTCCTGTCCATAGCCACATTTTATGATTATGAATATGGCAAATGGACGTCAAGACTGCCTTTCTTACTGGTAATCTTGAGAAGGCCATCTATATGACTCAACCAGAGGGGTTCATAGTTCCAGATCAAGAACAAAGAGTTTGCAAGCTTAATAGGTCCATTTATGGGCTAAAACAAGCATTTAGATCATGGAACATTAGATTTAACACTGTTGTCAAGTCGTTTGGCTTTGATTAGAATGTTAATGAGCCTTGTGTTTAAAAGAAGATCATCAATAGCTCAGTAGTTTTCCTGGTATTGTATGTGGACGGTATCCTACTCATTGGGAATGATGTAGGGTATCTGACTGACATTAAGAATTGGCTAGTTGCCCAGTTCCAAATGATAGATTTGGTGAGGCACGGTATGTTCTCAGGATCCAGATCATTCGAGATCGTAAGAACAAATGGATAGTCCTGTGTCAGGCATCGTACATTGGTCAAATGTTGTTCAGGTACAGGATGCAAGATTCCAAGAGGGGTTTATTACCCTTCAGGCATGAAACGTTTTGTCTAAGGATTCAATTGTCCTAGAACACCTCAAGAGGTTGAGAAATGAGATGGATTCCCTATGCTTCTATTGTAAGAAGCTTAATGTATGCAATGTTGTTGGTACTGACCCGACATTTGCTATGCAATAGGGATTGTCAGTCAGTATCAGTCTAATCCAGGATTTGATCACTGGATGACAGTCAAGACGATCCTCAAGTATCTTCAGAGAACGAAGAACTACATGCTCGTTGTATGGAGATAAGAATCTGATCCTTACAGGATTACACAGACTCTGACGTTCAATCATAGAGTTCTCGAAAATCGACATCGAGGTCAGTGTTTACTCTGAATGGAGGGGCTGTAGTTCTGGTGAAGCTTCAAGCAAGGATGGCATCGCAGACTCCACTATGGAAGCCGAATACATAGTCGCTTGTGAAGCAGCTAAGGAGGCTGTTTGGCCGAGGAAATTCCTTTTCAGATTTGGAAGTTGTTCCAAATATGGATTTTCCTACTACTCTTTATTGTAATTACAGCAGGGCTGTGGCGAATTCGAAGGAGTTGTGGCCAATCCCAGTCCAATAATTATTTTATTAATTATGCATTTGATGTATGATTTTTATTTATTTATATATATATATATATATCATATTGTATGTCATATTGTATTGAACCACACATAGGTTGTGCATTTAATTTCATGCATCATTTATATTATAAATGTTATAATATATGGTTGCATGGATTTATTTTTATAGCATGCTCATGCATCATATAATATAAGTGTTATAATATATGTTTGCATGCATTAATAACATTGTCATGCATCATTTATATTATAAATGTTATAATATATAGTTGCGAGTATGTATGGATGAATATTATTAATTATTTCATTACATTACTATATAATTATTATATATTGTTAGTAATGAAATGGAATTACATGAAGCGTGACATTACCTTAAGGTAATTTATAATTGTTATAATTTACTAAGTATATCAATGAATGTAATTGTTAGGTTAAAATCATCTTTTAAAATAGTTTTAAAATATAATTCACATAGACCTAAGATCACTTGTCTAATGAGATTAGAAATTAAGTTTAATCATTTAATCAGTTTAATAGGATCAAATTGATTCTTAATTAAAATATTAACTTTGTAATAAATGTATCTATAAGGGACATTTTTTCTAAGGTTTGTTCTGTCTAGGCTGGGGTATTTAAGTTGATGGAAACATAACACCCCTACCTGGGAATTTACCTGGAAAGATGAATTCGATACGTTTGTTACAAGCATACAATGTTTGATTAAAGTTTATTAAAATGTTTAATAAACATTAATCGAAGTTGTTTAACTATCCAAAGTAAGTGTTATTTTTGGGCAAATTAAACAAATTACTTAGTTAAAATTAGTAGCCAGATTTTTCTAAATTAAATAACAATATGTATAACACTCAGTGAGGGGGTATATGATACTTCATTTTACCTTTCCACATTCCTCCCAAAAAATTCACACTGTGAGATCTATACTCAGCCTCAAGACACCTTTGCTTGTGTTCCCCCTACGGATGGTGATAGATTAATAACAAGGTGAATGGAGAGAGTGTTTATAGTAACTGGGAGCAGAATGTGTGTCAACATAACCCACAGTCTCTCTCATTAGTTGGTAGCAAAGTTTCATGCTCGACATCGAGCCACCTTTGCTTGCATCCCCCTATGGATGGCATTTACATGATTCCTTACCTCTAACTCCAATAATGGATACAATTACTTCAGTTTTTGTCCCAATCGATTTTTTCCTACGGTTGGCTCATTGGAGCGGAACTCTATAATCTAAAATGAGGATTACACTTAGAAGAAATGTTAAGTGAGTTTAACAATTTCTAGACTAAACGATGGTGACTGATAGTCACATTACCAAGGAGTTGTTTTATCTATTGGTTGAGATAGTCTCATTTCAGTGAAGGGGCACTTGATCACCCTATGGTGGCTTTTGTCCTGACTCACTGAAATATCATTGCAAAATAGATATCAATAAGGGTGCATTAGATTATTTTGTTAAATTTGTTTGGTTTTTTCAAAATGGGTTAACGCATATATTACTAATATAAATAATTTGTATGGTTTCAATGATCTATTAATTATGACATCTACAATAGTTAATTTGCTCACTGTCGACAAACTAACGGGCAAAAATTATACAGCATGAAAAAACACACTTAACACGATTTTAATCATCGATGACCTCTGTTTTGTCCTTATGGTGAATTGTCCTCCTATTCCTACTCCAAATGTCAATCAAAATGTTCGAGAGTGTTAGAAGGTACCAATGTACAGCAGAAGAAACCAGGATTCATAAGCACTCTAATTCATTAATTTTGGCAGAAAAGAAAATATGTTTCAACAGGAAAAAATGGGTTTCATGACATACCTTTGAAGAACTTCCTCTAAGCTTCGATTCAGCTGCAACTCTCCACAGGATCTTGTTGTAGACCACCCCAAGATCTTCCCTACTATCCTCTTAAAGCTCAAGATTGATTAGTGGGACTCAAAATAAGCTGGAATTAAGGGAATTTGGAGAATCTCACAACAGCAAACATGTAGAAGAACACCCTTCTTCTCTCAAATTTTTCTCAAAATTTTTGTTCGGTTGTTCTCCCTTCAAAACACTACAAAATCTTCTATATATTGCAGACATTCATGCAAAGAAGTTTGCTGCATGAGATGCACCTCATGCTGGAGTTAATGAAGAGTTAAAGTGGGTTGTTGGTGAGCTAGTTCATGAAGTAAATGGAAAATCAAATTTTCCAGCTTTTTGTTTTTCTTTTCTTTTCCAATTTTATCAAAATTGATTTCAAAAATCAATTTTATTTAATAAAACTGAAAAATATTATTAATTTTACAAAATTAATTTCATAAATTAATTTTCTTTATATAAATTAATAAATAAATATTTAAACAATTTAAATAATTCTAATTAATTTAATATCAAATATTAAATTAATTTTAAACAATAAACAATAAACATGCATACTATATATTATAACATTTTATAACATACTAAATATTGTCTAATGGCTTACAAAATTTTTAGACACGCTAAAACATCCATGATAAACAATAAAGGCATTCAATATCTAATATAACTATTATATATTATAACATTTTATAACATACTAAATATTGTCTAATGGCTTACAAAATTTTAGACACGCTAAAACATCCATGATAAACAATAATAAGGTATTCAATATCTAATATAACTATTATATTAAATAAAAGAAACCCTAACATGCATACTATATATTATAACATTTTATAACATACTTTTAATGCATGTAGCATGCTTCCTATGGTGGGATTTTAAATCTACATGGCATACTGTATGCACATACAAGATTTATTTAATTATAACATGCATCACATGCATAAATAATTAAACACTAACTGATATGGCTTTAATTTTGGCAAAAAACAAGCAAACAAAACCTAATTATTACAAAAATAACTTCTGACGCTCCCAGACCGCTCGAATCGCTCCAAAAAAACTCAAGTAGCTTGAACCAGACCCGAACCATCTGAATCGAACCAGCCAAGAACCATTCGCAGCTGAACCGGCCAGACCACAAGAGAACCGGTCGAACCGACAACCTTCACTCATGTTCAACATCTCGCTAAGTCTCATCGTTTAGCAATGACGACCATCGTCTTGCACTTTGCCTGATCATTTAGTAAATGCTTGATCGTTTAGCAAAGCTACACGATCATGTAGTATTTTCCACCTATCACATAGTGTCATCGTCTAATGTCGAAGGAAGCTACACGATCGTTTAGTGTCTCATACTATTGCACAGCTTCATCGTTTAGCACGGACAATTTACTACACGATCGTTTAGCTCCATTGTCTAACACATGAAGCCGATCGTTTAGCACGCATAAAAGGTAAACAATTGCTAAATGTCATCGCATAGCATTCAATGCATCGCCCAGCTACTGCACATAGGTAAGCGATCGCATAGTGCTATCGCTTAACATCTTGACGCATCACTTAGCTGCCACATAGAGGTAGATGATCGCAGAATGCTATCGCTTAGCAACTCAACGCATCATTTAGCTCCCGATCAAAGGTAAACGATCGTGGTAAACGATTGCTCAGGGCTATTGTATAGCTCTTCATTGCATCGCTTAGCTCCTACCCGAAGCTACACAATCATGTAGTGCCATCGTATAGCAATACAACGCATCGCTTAGCTCCAGTAGGTACATGATCGTCTAGTGCATAATACCTCAACGATCAACGCCCAAAGCTACACAATCACTCAGCTTTTCTTCACATTATCTAATGCATGAAGCTAAACGATCGTTTATCTACTGAAGCTCAACGACGATAAGAACAGAGGCTGATTTTCTGGAACTGCATCTCGGCCTCTTCGCTTGTTTCTTTAACTTACAGCTTAATTTCAACTCTAATGATTCCAAATAAATTACAAACTCTTGAGAACACATTAAAGCTCATCAAGCAAGAGCCAATTACAAATTTAAATGGAAAATCAAAGCGAAATTAAAAGCCAAAACTGAAAGAACCATATCAGTACAACAGTTTCATAATTCTCATATAAAACACCCACAAAACCAAAATTAAATTGAATTGAATGCTTATTGATGCTCTGATACCAGTTGTTGGAAGGTACCAATGTGCAGCGGAAGAAACGAGGATCCATAAGCACTCTAATTCATTAATTTTGGTAGAAAAGAAAACATGCTTCAATAGGAAAAAAAAATGGGTTTCATGACATACCTTTAAAGAACTTCCTCTAAGCTTCGATTCAGCTGCAAATCTCCACAGGATCTTGTTGTAGACCACCCCAAGATCTTTCCTACTATCCTCTTAAAGCTCAAGATTGAGTAGTGGGACTCAAAATAAGCTGGAATTAAGGGAATTTGGAGAATCTCACAACAGCAAACATGTAGAAGAACACCCTTCTTCTCTCAAATTTTTCTCAAATTTTTGTTCGGTTGTTCTCCCTTCAAAACACTCCAAAATCTTCTATATATTGCAGACATTCATGCAAAGAAGTTTGCTGCATGAGATGCACCTCATGCTTGGAGTTAATGAAGAGTTAAAGTGGGTTGTTGGTGAGCTAGTTCATGAAGTAAATGGAAAATCAATTTTTCCAACTTTGTGTTTTTCTTTTCTTTTTTCAATTTTATCAAAATTGATTCACAAAATAAATTTTATTTAATAAAACTGAAAATATTATTAATTTTACAAAATTAATTTCATAAATTAATTTTCTTTAATAAAATTAATAAATAATTATTTGAACAATTTAAATAATTCTAATTAATTTAATATCAAATATTAAATTAATTTTTAACACAATTCCATCTTCAAATATTTAAATCATATTTAAATATTATTTTTCCAAATTCATTTAATTCTAATTTGAACACGTCAAATTAACTTATCACGCTATTCTAGAGCTTATCATTTACGAGCTAGTAGGGGACCTCGCGGACCTACAGATCATAGGCTCCAACGATCCGTGATTAATCGGCTAAACTCATTAGACCGATCTAACCCTCATTCGTTCACTAATGGGTGATTCCAATAAAGCCCATAGCTGAACTCCCCTCATTGTAGATATATTATGTCCACTCGATATAACCATGATTACTAAGTTAACCCTTCACAGGTTGCTCGTAATAATGGCTAGGTCAAATCTCTGTTTTACTCCCAAAATTACCTCTTGTTCCTTAAGTTCCACTGATCCCCTAATGAACAATTAATTTGTGTTCCAACCAACAAATTGAATCCCTCTCAGGCCAATGAGAGGGTGAGGCCTTTGATTCAGACCCAGAATCAGCACTTGAAGGGAACAACCTCTCTACTAACCCTAATCGGGTAGGAGTGAATTCTCTCTAGCACCCTATGTTCCCAGCTATTTATCTGGTCTTATCCCCAAAATGGTAAGTTTATTGAGCAGAGGAAATTGGTCTACTCTCATTGTTTGCAGATCAAAGGATAATTCCGAAAAACCAAGAGTTCATAGTTAGCTCAGGATTAAGGTTAAGTTACCTAGGTCATCGCTTTGAAATATTTAGTCTTAAATAGTAAACAGTGTTATAAAGTAAGAGCGACAAGTTTCGTGGATCGATCTTGCACAAAACTCGTTTGCACAAGACACTACCACTCCTCATGTCTCAACATGCACGAATTAGGATCACTTCGTATATAGCACTTTACAACTCTTTGTAACAACTACAGAGTAGGTCGCATCCAATAGTATTACCAGAATAAGGTACCCAACCTTATTCATATACTATAGATCATTTTGACTATTTACTCAAACCTGATCCACTTATATGTCTCCACATAAAGTTCAAGTACACATATAATAGTCCAGGGACTTAGGTTTATTGGATTTCTAAAAAAAATATTTTCAATAAAAAATTTATTCAATTCTTAGAATAAGTTCTAATGTTTACAAAACCACGAGTTTTAGGACATAAAATCCAACAAAGAGGCATACGAATGCTGGACACCGATAAATAAGAAGGCTCGAGCGTATATCTTGGCAAGCCTTTTAGAAGTCTTGGCCAAAATGCATGAGCCATGATCACTATCCATGAGATCATGGAGTCCCTGCGGGGGATTTTCAGACAATCGTCCACACACCTCAGGCACGACGCTCTTAAAAAAATCTTCGATGACCGTATGTAAGAAGGGACATCTGTTAGAGAACATTTTCTTAACATGATGGTCCACTTCAACGTGGCGGAGATGAATGGATCTGTGATTGATGAAGCCAGTCAGATTAGCTTCATTTTGGAATTTTTACCAGAAAGTTTCCTACAGTTCCGTAGCAATGTTGTTATGAATAGGATCGACTACAACCTAACCACTTTGCTCAATGAGCTTCTAACTTTTCAGTTCTTAATGAAAAGCAAGGAACAAAAGGGAGAGGCAAAAATTACCTCATCCTCAAAGAAGTTTTATAGAGGATCGTCATCTGGAACTAAGTCTGTGTCTTTTTCTTTCGGCACCAAAAAGTTGAAGAAGAAGAAAGGTGAAAAGGGGAAAGCTAACCCACCAGTTGCTACTTAGAAGGGCACAACGATAAGGCTGCAAAGAGAATCTGTTTCTATTGCAACCACAAGGGACATTGGAAGATGAACTATCCCAAATACTTGGCAGAAAAGAAGAAGGCCAAGCAAGGTAAATATAGTTTACTTGTATTAGAGACCTGTTTATTGGAGAGTGATGATTCTGCCTTGATAATTGATTCATGCATCACTAATCATGTTTGTTCTTCATTTCAGCGAACTAGTTCCTAGTGGTAATTGGAAGTTGGGGAGATGACGATGGGTGTTGGAACTGGGTACATCGTCTCAACTATGGCAATGGGAGGGCTCAGACTCTACTTACAGAAATCCTATATTTTATTAGATAATGTATATGTGGTTCCAGGTTTGAATAACCTGATTTCTGTAAAATGTCTTCATGAACAATAGTACTCTCTTAACTTTCAAGTGAATAAAGTATTTACAAGAATGGAGTTTTAATATTTTGTACTAATCTTGAAAAAAATTTATATGTTCTAAGGACGTTAGTAACTAAAGTCATCCTTAACACTAAAATTTTTAAAACTGCAGTAACTCAAAATAAAAGACTAAAAAATTCTCCTAAAGAAAATACCCATCTTTGGTACCTAAGATTTGGATACATCAATCTCAATAGCATTGAGAGATTGGTCAAGAATGGACTTCTAAACGAGTTAGAAGAAAGTTCTTACTTGTGTGTGAGTCATGCCTTGAAGGCAAAATGACTAAAAGATCTTTTACTGGAAAAGGTCATAGGGCCAAAGAATCCTTAGAACTTGTACATTCAGATATTTGCGATCCGATAAATGTTAAAGCAAGAGAAGGGTTTGAACATTTCATCACTTTTACTTATGATTATTCAAGATATGAGTATGTTTATTTAATGCAACAAAATTCTGAAGCTTTTGAAAAGTTCAAAGAGTTTAAGGCTGAAGTTAGAAATGCATTAAATAAAACAATTAAAACATTTCGATCTAATCGAGGTGAAGGATTTTTGGATCTTACATTCCATAACTATTTGATAGAACATAAAATTTTATCCCAACTCTCAGAACCTGGTACACCTCAGCAGAATGGTGTATCGAAAAAGAGAAGTCAAACCTTGTTAGACATGGTTTGGTTTATGATGAGTTATGCATCCCTACTGAACTCGTTTTGGGGTTATGTAGTACAGACTGCAACATGTATTTTGAACTGTGTTCCATTCAAAAGTGTTACTATAATATCTTTGAAATTATGGAATGGTCGTAAAGGCAGTTTACGCCATTTCAGGATCTAAGGTTGCCCAACATATGTGTTTGAGGCAAATCCTAAGAAATTAGAACATCATTCAAAATTGTGCCTATTTGTAGGCTACCCTAAAGGAATGAGAGGTGGTTATTTTTATGATCCTAAAGAAAATGAAGTGTTCGTGTCGACAAACACTACATCTCTAGAGGGGGACAACATTAGGGAGCATAAATCCCATAGTAAGATCATGTTGAATGAAATTTCCAAAGAAACTACTGACCCTTCAATATAAGTTGTTGAAGAACCCAACACCTCAACAAGAGTTGTTGAAGTTGGATCATCTAGTAGGTCAAATCCACCTCAAATGTTGAGGAAGCCTCGACGTAGTGGGAGGGTTGTGAACCTGCCCCTATCCGTTATACGGATTTAACAAAAATTCTAACTATGGTAGCTGATGAGATGTTGATGATGCATTATCTTACAAGAATGCAATGGAGGATGTTGACAAAGATGAGTGGATCAAAGTTATGGATCTCGAAATGGAGTTTGTGCACTTCAATTCAGTCTGGGATCTTATAGATCAACCTTATGTGTAAAACCTATAGGTTGCAAATGGATCTATAAGAGTACTGATGGGAAGGTGTAAACCTTCTGTGGCAAAGGGTTATATCCAGGTTGAAAGAGTTGACTATGAGGAGACTTTCTCACATGTTGCCATGTTAAAGTCTATCCGAATTCTCCTATCAATTGCCTCATATTATGACTATGAGATCTGGCAAATGGATGTCAAGACTGCCTTTCTGAATGGGAATCTTGAGAAGACCATTTATATGCGGCAACCTGAGGGATTCATCATCAAGAGTAAAAGGTTTGCAGGCTTAATCGGTCCAACTATGGATTGAAGTAAGCTTCTCGATCTTGAGATATAAGATTTGATACTGTGATCAAATCTTATGGCTTCGATCAGAATGTTGATGAGCTTTGTGTATACAAGAGATCCACAGTTCAGTAGCTTTTCTAGTGTTGTATGTAGACGACCCAATTCCAAATGAAAATTTTGTGAGAGGCGCAATTTGTTATGGGCATTCAGATCTTTAGAGATCAAAAGAACAAAACGTTAGCCCTGTCTCAAGCATCGTATATTGACAAAATACTTGTCAAATTTTTTATGCAGAATTCCAAAAGAGGTTTACTACCTTGCAGAACTCCAAGGTGGGACTGTAAAGAATCTTCAATAATTGATAGCAAAAAGGACGTTTGTGCCCCCTGTTTGGACTGGTGTTCTAATTCTCTTATACTCTCGTAGTTTGTAAACATTGTATAGATAAGTTGTTATTAATAAAATAATTGTTATTTTATGAGCATACACTCAATCCAATAAACTAAATATCCTAGGTTATTTTATGTAATTTAAACAAGTATGTAGAGACATACGAGTGGATTTTGTTTAAATAATAACCTAAACGGTCTGTAGTAAATGGATAAGGCTGGGTACTTTATCCTGGTGACACTACGGATACGACCCACTTTGTAGGTGTTACAAGTGTTGTAAAGTGCTACAAATGATTTGATCCTGGTCATTCATGTAGAGACATATAAGCGGGGGTATCCTATACAAAGAGTTTGTGTAAGACTGGACACAAAATGATTAGTCTCATTATATAATGTCGTTAATAATAGAGACTTATATTTCACTAGGATGACCATAGGTGACATGACTTGAATCCTGAGTAAGTTGTGAACTCCTACTCATGAAGGCGATCTTTTGATTTGTATGGGTGAGAGTGGCTAGATTGCCAAATAAATAAGCCTACTATTTTGGGGATTCATCTAACTGGGGAGCTAGGAACACAACTATATAAGATGAAATTCACTCATTTCCCGATGTTAGCATAAGTAGATAAATTACTCTCTTAAGGCTGATTTTAAGACTTGAACATACTGGTCACACCCTCTTCTGGCCCGAGAGGGACTTGATCATAATTGTACTATGACTTATTGTTCATTAGAGAAATCAGTGGTATTTAAGGAGTTAGATGTAACTACAGGGGCAAAGTGGTAATTTTTATCCAACTGTACTTCACCACACTGTCGAGAAATTTATCTGTAGTTCGAAGAGTACAGCTATCGATCTTTAATGGAATGACCAACAGTTAATGGATGTTGGGTAATTTAATTAAAAAGTTTAATTAATTATCCAAGTATCGTTGGAGCTTTAATCTACAGGTCCATTATGTGCCCTCTGTAGCTCAATAGGGATTTAGTTGAGAATTAGTTTTAGATTAATTTGAAGTGTTCAAATTAATTGAGAGAATTAATTATATATGTTATAATTAGTTAAATTAATTATATATGTGATATAATTTATATGGTGTATTTGATACATTATAATATAAGACAATATGAGAGGAATTTAAATATGATTCAAATACTAATTATATAAATGAGATTCATGTAATTAAATTTAATATAAATATGATTTATATTAAATACCATAAATAAGTTGAGAAGAATTAAATATTTGAATATGATTCAAATATTAATTATATGAATGAGATTCATATAAGTGAATTTAATATAAATGTGATTTATATTAAATTCCATGTAGTGTTGAGAGAAAATAAAACTATAAGTTATGTTGTATTTGATGCAATAAAAACTATAGATTGTATGTTATATTTGTTATAAAATATAGTATGTATAAATATAATAAAGTAGTTATTATATATTATTATATATTATTATTATTATTATTAGTTTAATTTAAATTAATTAAAACTCCCTCCCCTCATTCTCTCAGTCAATAACGTAAGTTGTGGAAGAATGAATGGTGCTGATTCATCGCTTCCACAATTCTCTCCATGAGTTGTGTACTCTGGAAAAAGTTTACAGAGAAGAAAATTCCTCTCTTCCTCTCCATGTCCTTCCCTCTTCCAAAACCCTAAGGTAGAGCCCACACCTCCTACCATTCTCAAACCTTCAGGAGAATACATGAGGCTCCATTTGGTGTGTCCCTTTTGGAAGAAGAGATCTGTTCGAGAGTGTTCTTGATTTTTTTCTTCTCCTTTCCCTTTATTAGCATGTTGTAATTTTCTTCTTTAATGCATAATCTTTCTTCTTAATTCTGTAATTCTTGGGAATTCTGTGAAAAATAAAAATTGGGATCGATCCCCGCCTTCCGCTGCGAAAACCTTCAATTGGTATCCGACCAAGGTTTTGGATCCCAATTTTTGTCAACTTCTAGAATTTTAATTACAGAATTATGGTGGGTATCATTCTTTATTCATGTGATGAGTTTCTGTAAAAGAATGGTTTGCAAATTGGATGTTTTTGAGATTGGTCTCTTAGGTTTTTATAACTTTGTTTACAAAATTGGTTTGTAAAAGGCCCATTTTTTAGGAATAATTGCTATAGAATTTGTAAATTTTATGTCTTGTGTTGTTCCTGTTGTTCCCGACGAAGTTCTGGCAAAAAAATGGGCTCAATTTGGATGAGAAACGATGAAGTTCGCAATCTGTTCGCTGCAGTCTGTGATACAACGTTACAACGTTGTGCCCTAGCATTGCAACGCTGCACAAAGGCGAAACGGAAATTTTTTCCATAGTGTTGCAACACTGAGACAAACAAAAATTTCTGGTTCGCGGGCGGTTCAATTCTTAGCTTGTTCGGTTCACCTCTAGTTCGTTTGATTTGAGTGGTTTGGGTCCAGTTCGGTTCATGCGGTTCAAGACCCGATTCACTTGTTTCAAACTGTTTGTACTATTTATTGATGTAATATGTAGTTTAGATCAATTAACTTAATATAAATGTTATATTAATTTAATTAATGGTTTTAGGAGTCCAATCCTAGTCCAATATTGTTGTTTATATTATGCATATGATGTATGATTTATTTGTTTTATATATGCCATAAAGGATGTCATATAGTAAAATCCCACAATAGGTTATGCATTATTCATGCATCATTTATATATAAAAGTTATAATATATAGTTGCATATTTTTAATTTTATAGCATGCTCATGCATCATATAATATAAGTGTTATACTATATGCTTGCATGCATAGTCATGCATCATTTATATTATAATAGTTATAATATATAGTTTGAATGTATGCATGTGTTTTATATTATTTAATTTCATTCATAGTTATATATAAGTGTTGTGTATATGAAATAAAATGGGAATTGCATGATGCATGACATTACTTTAGTTAATCTTATAAATGTTATAGTTTTATAAAGTATGTCATATGATGCAATATATGTTTTAATTTGTTTCATTTATTTTATAATAGTTATAAATAAATGAAATTAGAAATTAAAATTTATAATTCAGAATTGCATGCAAACTTAGGTAAAATCATTTTTAAAATAGTTTTAATTTTTGGTTTACATAGACCTAAGATCACAAATTTCTAATGAGATTAGAAATTAGTTTAATCTTTTAATCAGTTTAATATGACTAAATTGGTTTCAATAAAAGATTAAATTTGTAGCAAACGTATCTATAAGGAACCTTTTGTCTTAGGCTAGTTATGTCTAGGCTGGGGTATTTAAGCTTACGGAAACGGAACACTCCTATCTGGGAACTGACCTGGAAAAGTGAATTAGATAGATTTGCTACAAGCATGCAATTATTGATTAGAATTTGTTAAAGCATTTAACAAACAATAATAATAATAAAAAAAAATGTTTAACTTTTTAAAGTGTTACTTTTGGGCAAACCTTAAACAATCACTTAGTAAAAATAATTAGCCATATTTTTCCTAAGTTAATTAAACCCCAAGTTATTAAAATGCTCAGTGGGAGGAAAAAGATGTATATGATACATCAATTTTTCACTCACGTTTCTCCCTTAATATTCACACCGTGAGACTCATGCTTGGCCTTGAGGCGCCCTAGGAGTGTCCCCTTTCAGATGGTGTTTACATGGGTCAATATCAAGGTGAATGAAAGAGTATTCATAGAAAGTTGGAAAGGGATGTGTGTCAACATATCCTACGGTCTCCTTCATTGGTTTGCACCGTGAGACCTTTTTACACTGCCTCGAGGTACCCTGGGAGTGTCTCCCTTCAGATGGTTTGTGCAATAGGTCAATATCAAGGCGAACTCCAGATATAGATAAGATCGCTTTAGTTTTTGCCCCAATCGATTTTTCCCTTCGATTGGCTCATTGAGGTAGAACTTTAGGGTCTAAAATGGAGGGTCACGGGTCTAAAATGGAAGGCCACACTTACAAAAAATTATTAAGGAAATTAACAATTTCTTGACCAAATAAATGATAACTGATTGTTATAGGAATAAGAGTTATTCTGGTGTAATGATTAGTTGAGAGTGTCTCAATTCAGTGAAGGGACAACTGACTACCCTTCGATGGCTTTTGTCCTAAATTACTGGAGCGTCATTGCAAAATTAGATGTAATTGGGGTTCATTTAGATTTTGCTAAACCTGATTGAATGACAATTGTGCTAAAATCTATGTAGATCAATTTGTTTATTTTCAGCAAAAATACCAAACAGTAGTTTTCTGTTAGTTGCCTTTTCTAGTTTGACTGTTTTTACTTACATGACGTTGAAAGAATCACTTAAAATATATTTCGTGGTAAACGACCTCGAAATTGTCATAATTGAGGATTGTCCTCAAGTCCCAACCCCTGATGCAACACGAAATGTTTATAATACATACGAAATGTGGACAAAGACTAATTCTAAGGCTCGAGTTCACATTTTGGCAAGTTTTGAGAGCATGGTCACTGCACGTGAGATCATGCAATCAATATAAGAATTGTTGGGCCGAAAGTTCTCACAATTCAAGCAAATCGGGTTGATGACAATGACACCAGTAATGTCAGCTCCTAAGATAAACTCCAGTCCATATTGAATGTCAAGGGACAAATAGAGAAAGCAATAGTTGTTAACTTTGATAAAGTTAATCAACGAGAATTGTCTTCTGAGATGAAACTTGGAGTTTATGATTTGGGTTGTGGAGCTGATCCCACTACTCTGTAGAGGAAGAACTCCAAAGAAAATAAATCTGATTTATTTGTCTTGGAGACATGCTTAGTAGAGAATGATGATTCTGCTTGGATAGTTGATTCAGGAGCTACTAACTACGTATGTTCTTCCCATCAAGAATATAATTCTTGGAAACAATTAGCAGCTGGAGAGATGACTCTCAGAGTTGGTACTAATGAGACCGTTTCAGTTGTTGCTGTAGGCAGACTTAAGTTATTTTTAGATAAGAAATAATAAATGTTATTAGATGACGTATATGTAGTTCCTCACATCAAGAGGAACTTAATTTCTGTTTTCTGTCTAATTGAACAAAAGTATTCTTTATCCTTCACTGAAAATAAAGTTTTTATTTTTAAGAATGGAATGGAACTAGCATATGCCTCTTTTTTTATGCTTTTTTCTATTTTTTTTAAATAATTTCAACTAATTTGCTTTCCTTTATTTATTTATTTATTTATTATTCACAGTGGGCTCTATTTTATACTTGTCTAGTTTTGCTCTAAAACAAGCATAGATACTCCTATGTCAAAGGTGGACCTTTCGGGGTGACAACAGAAGTACAAACTAGATAACCCAATTCTAAGCATGCAAGACTTTAATTTCGCAAAACAATGACTTTAGGATGCATGAGAGACAAGAAATTTTTTTAAAAAAGGGCTAAAATCATGATCATGTTGTCCTAACGTTCTTTCATGCAAGTTTTATTACAAGAAAAGTGTGCCATAAACTATCACGATAACAACAAAGCAAATAACAAACAAAGCAATCAAGCATACAACATACTACCCGATGGGTACAACTTAAAATGATACATTGTCCCCAATGTATTTCAAGTATAGCTCAAAAAGAATAAAAACAAGGGAATAGAAAACCTCTCCTGATAACAATGTCACACACGGGATGGTGGTGGTAGTAGGCTCGCCTTTCAAAAAGATGCTCTCCTCTCTTCTAGGTCGTCCCTACAAAACAAAAATAAAAAGAAACCTAATCTAGAAAACAAATAAAGAAAGCAATAAATTTCTTCACTTGGCTCCCTCCAGGAAAGGCAAATTTTTAACGTCGGTTGCTCGACGTAACTTGTCCCCTGTCAAGATACAAAAAAATTCTCGTATTTCTCTAGTCCCTTCATGGATGAGCCAGTATAGCCTAGTAAGGCTATAAGGGTTCTCATATTTTGAAAATAACTAGACAGGTCGAATTTTTAATTTTTAATTTTTGTAAAAGAAAATAAAAGAAAAGACTCTGGGACTGACTCAACTGCAAATAAAGACTCTGACTCAACTGATTTGACTGACTCGTGAGGTGAAGGTGAGCAAAATTAAAAAATAACAGGAATACTAGTACAAAGAACAGGACGAGGCTTGGGAGCCTCTAACTCTTTTACCTGAAATTCTTCCAAATTAAGCCTATACTCATACTTAACCTCACAAACTTGTTCTTGGGATGGTAGAGGATAAAAATCGTCATCTGAATCGGTCCATGCGTATCCCCTAACAAGGTCGGCCTCAGTGCCACAGATGTAGGACGGCTCTGAATGATTTTCTGCACACTCAAAAAAATCATTAGTATGTTCATACATTAAGAAATCCAATTTCTTACCTTCGTCGAAAATTCGAGGGACCACCTGCTCGATAGAATCATTGATGCAAGTATCTCCACTACTCACCTCGGCATCCTCAGAAGATGATTCCCAAGTCTTCTTCAGTCTCCTAATTGATTCAGTGATCTAAGCAATGTGGTTACTCAGACTCTGAAACTCAGCTCTAACCTCACATTCGAAAAAGAGGTCATCTTGCTGGAAACTGATGGGATCTTCATAATCGTAGGGGCACTCCTGCACAAACTCACCAAAGCAATTAGAAAGTTCCCTAACTATATCCTTTAAAGAAATACCTGTGTGGGTAGATGAATATGGCATCAACAATGGCATTTGGCTAGGCCACTCCCAAGGAGGATAATATTCGCACTCAAGACCATGTGAATTCTGAATCTGCATACTAGCCATAATGAACAATAGAGGTTAGTTCAAAAATTTGATCTCTAAGCCCATGAATCTCTCTTACCTCTGGTGTTTCCCGTTATTTCGTGTAGTTCGCTTGAAGTGCATAAATGTTTATATTTTCCCCCATTGAAAAACTAGACACGAAAGAAAGAAAATATTTTTGGTTTTTAAAGTTTAATAGTCAATTCTAACTAAAAGATATTAATTAGCTTGCTTTCCCAGCAATGGCATGGCCTGAAACTTACGTCATTAATAAGCCTCGGACTTGATCAAAAGAAAATTTGTAAATTCAACGAACTACTCCTATTACTACTAAAACGTAGCAACAGTGGTAAGTGCGGGATCAAACCACAGAGAAGCGAAGAATTAATTTCTTTTGGGTTAGATTTGACCATGGAAAAACAGTAAAAACTGGGTTTTGGTTTATGATTTTGAAATTGAAAACATGCAAGAAAAGGAAATTGCAAGGGATATACGGAACGGTTATGTATTTATCTAGTTCTCGGATCAAGTAGCCATTCAATGTAAATTAAATCATCATTTTCATCTAACATATCATGTATTTGAATTATGCATGCATAGCTACCTAATCGATGCGAATTAAGTAATCTCTACCCAATCGACAATCAATTAATTCGAACCAATCGAGTGTCCTAATTCGTAATTAAGGCTAGAAAGATTGTGCCCTAACTAACCTACATGCTCCTAGATGCAATTGGGTTCTTAGCGGCCATAAAGAACTAGAAACACACGCATTGAGAACAAGGATTCAACTTTGTTGATTAAGTGTCATGAAAGCCTTTTTCAAATAATAGATTATTCTTTAAAATCTGGATTAAACATACGATGCCAAGATTAAACATCAACCTATACACCTAAGCATATTCATCTAATCTATTCTACAAGGGTAAATTCAAGCATGGACGATTGCAAGGATACTGCGAGCTTGAATTTAACTAGTTAAGGAATGCGATCATGATAGGGGCGACAATCCAACACACGAAAGCAAAACTAAATCACGCGATATTCAAAGAAAAACATAATTCTAATTTAAAGCACAAAGTTGAACAAAAAAACTCATCAAAATACAAGAACACTTGATCCAAGGACTAAACGAAAGATTACCTCATCAATTCATAGACAAACTAATGGGATACAATCCAAAATACGTCCATAATCCGCAAATAAAATAAAAACTAACCTAAAGATACTGAAAACATAAAGGAAAAGGAAGAAGTCGAGGTCTGTCCTCGGCCTCCATTGAAGAACAATACAATTTTCAACATATTTTGACCTAAAACCGAAGAGATGTATTTATAGAAACCTTTGCAGCATTGCAACGCTAGAAACAGCGTTGCAATGCTTGGTAGGAAAGGCCACGAGCGTTGGAGTGAAGCGTCAGGCTACATTGCAACGGTGCGAAGTTGAACATACGGAGCATTGGAATGCTAGGAGTCTCGTTGCAACGTTGAGCATTCTGTCAAAAACTCGATGCTCGATTACTTGATACTCGACGCTCGTTTACTCGGTAGCATTTTATTCGATAATACTCGACAGCCCTTTACCTGATGATAGTCGATGGCTGATTATACTCAATGGAACTCGATGGCGTTTTAGTAATTTCAACTCCTTTGAAGCCCGGATACTCATATCAACTCCAAATTACTTCAAAATAACTCCGTTCTTCACCAAATGATTAATTCTACCTCTTGATTGCTCGATACCTACAAAATAGGGAAACAAACACGTAAAATTTAATAACGAGCCCAAATTAAGTTAGGAATAATAGCTCTTTTTGAGAGTTAACACAGAGATAGCAGCGACAGCAAGCTCAACAACGACTCAAGGCTTTTGTTTTAAACGACACAGCTTCGACGGAGACAAGAGGTGCGTTGTTGGCAGATCTAGGTTGAGATGCGTGGTCGACAAGGCTCGAAGGCTTCGCGCGGCTGGGTGGTCATGATGGCTGGCGCGACTGGCGGTACGGAGGCGTGACAAGGCTTAGGTTCAGGTGTCGGCGCGGGAAATCAAATCTGTGGTGTCAAACAGTACGAACGGAACCCACGAATCGGCGTCGACGATCAACGACGACTGGGACAAGCATTGACCGTCGAACGATGGCTGGGCGGCTGGGATCTCGCACGGCGACCGGCGGCTAAAGTTTCCTCGTGCAGAAGAAGACGCTCTTGGGAGGGGGGTCTACTATACACGTTCGAGAGAGGGGCAGAACTTTCTAATTTATTTTTCCTTTTTCTTTTTAATCTCAATATACAAACAATCCCCTTTTCTTTTTCCTTTTCAAATTCCAAACGCAAATCCCTTTTAGATTTTAAATTCCCAAATCCTCTTGGGAAAATAATTTCAAATCCATTTTCTCAATGAATTGATTTAAATTTTGATTATCTTCTCTAAATTATAAAAATAAGCCCAAACTCCTAGTTTTAGTTTAATTTTCCAAATCAAATTAAAATGGAAGTAAATCTCAAATTCTCCTTAAAATCTTTTAAATTCCAAAATCCTTCACTAAGATAAAAATTTAAAATTAAATTATTTTTTTTACAATAATTCAATTTAATCTCAAAAATTCAAAATAACTCTCAAATATTACAAAATAGCTGAAATTAAATTACATAAAAAAATTTGGGATTTATAGTCTCTATACTTTCAATTTTCTAACAACATAAACATTGAACTTTAGTGTAATAATTGAGTTCATATACTTTAAAATTTTATATAACGAAATAGTTTCTATAGTGAAAATTGTTGTTAAGATTTATAAGTCACTAATCTCATTACATGGTAGAAACTAACACTTAATTGTTACCAAGCTTAAATTATATAGGAACTAAATTGTTACATATGTGAGTTTAGAGAATATGTATTGTTACGAACTTAAAAACATAAGGACTAAATTGACACAACATAAATTTCAGGAACAATTAAATTGTTTCTTTGTTTCTTTTACTTCGTATGGATACAAAAATGTTTTTTTTAGTCAAACTACTTATAAGAAGAGGAGTTCGAAACTTGTATTCATTAAAATAAAGATTAACGTTGTTCGACAATTTGAACTATACTTAAGTCAACTTCTTACGAACATTTTAAAGATAGGTCTAAATATGAGGATTAAAAAAAAAAAGTGATGAAAATGTATAGTTTTAGTACACTATTCCATAGCACCACAACAAGCAAGAGAAGCATTTAAAGTGGGGGCAAATTTCTCCCCCAAAAAGAAATTTCCAAAGAAATTAAAAATCATCCCCAAGAATCCATCTAAGGCTTTATATTTCTAATAAAATCAAAACAACCCTCAATAATTTCCTTTGTTCTTATTATGTTTTTATCTTTGAAATTAAATGATATACAAATAATACAATATATTCTTTTATATCTTATTGGTATTTGTTTTTTAGTACCTTGATCAGTCCCTTCTTTGAACACCCAATTATTGCCTCAAGGGATGAATTTTTTTTTTAAAAAAAAAAAAAAATCTCCACACATATGACAAATTATTATTATTATTGGAAAGAAAAATAGAAATAGAAATAGTTGTACATTGATAATTCAGACAAGACACAACTGATGAGAAGAAGGGGAAAGAAAAATAAAAAAGGAAAATAGAAAGGGAAAGGAACAGAAAGTGGAGGAAAAAAAGGCACTCAAACAAAACATGGTCAAACTTATTTTGTGGAAATTAATGGAAGATTAGAAGAGGACAACTTCACATCAAACTAACTTCCAAATGGATTAAACAGAAATAAAAGTTTGCATCAAAGAATCAATTACATGTTTAAGGTCCGCTTGGATTGATGAAAGAAAAATATATTTTTTTAAAAAAATATTTTTATTTAAACTATTTTGATAAAAAAAATTTAAAAACTTTGAAATTATTGTAGAGGTTGTTTTGACATTTTATTTTTTTTAAAAAAAATGACTTATTTTCAAAATTAAATACTAGAAAAGATATAAAGAATAACATTAAAGAGGAAAAAAAAACTTAAGAGTGAGCAACACATACAAAATTTCAGGAGCAAATGGTAGAGAAAGAAGTAAAAAAAAAGAAAAAGAAAAAAAACCTAGAGAGAAAAGTTTAGGAGAGAAAAAACTAGAGAGTTAAAAACCACTCGAGAGAGAAAATTTGATAAAAATGATATATCACTTTTTTCATCATTGCCAAAATCGCAATTCTAGAAGAAAAATGATTTTAGGCATATCAAAAGTGATTTTGAGTGGTCATTTCACTCACAAACATGCTCTAAAAGAGATAGATGATGTAGATAATGTATGTAGGTTAAATTGCAACGTTACTCCTTGAATTTTTAATGTTTCTGTCTATTAGGATTTCGTTTAGGATTGTTGTAGCTTTTAAAATAATTGCTAGCAGTTGTGCTTTTAAAAAAAAAAAGCAACTATGAAAAGAAGTCAAATATTGTTTGGTAAATTTCATTTTAAATTGAAGAAATAGGTTAGAGTGTTTGGTAAATAAATGCAAAAATATCTTATTTTAGATATAAAAACTAAAATAGACTTTTAATTAACTTAATTTTTCTTTGTAATTTAAAATTTTAAATAATTTGTTAATATGATAGGTTTTATTTGTTATAAATTAATTTTGGGAATTTTTTACAGATAAAAAAATGTCAAACTATTTACAGAAATAGCAAAAAAAAAATACTAATAGATACTGATAAACTTCTATCAACTTCTATTAGTGTCTATCAGTAATAGACTTCTATCAATTTCTATCACTGATAGAAACTGATAGATTTCTATCCGTCTCTGTAAAAAAGATTAAAATTTTACTATTTTATGTAAATAGTTTCTCTTCTTTTTCTATTTTTGAAAAATTTTCATTAATTTTTAAATATTAAGGGAAGTAGCTTTATTTTTTAAAAAATCAATGTAGTATACCTTTTTCTAAAAAAAAAAAATGATGCATTTAACTCATAAAAAATAAAAATAAAAATAGATTTGATCATGTGAGAAATAGATAAATATATAAAATAAATCTTCCTTTTAAAGTATACATTTGAAAACTAAATATTAATTAAAGATTTTACCTGGTTTTAGAAGAATCTAAAAGCTAGTAGGATAATAGACGTGAAACTAACGAGTTTTTAAAAGTGATTTTAACCGATATAATTTAAATTTATTTTAACAAACGCAAAAATGATTTAGATTTTTTTTCAAATAGTTTTTGACACAACTAACACAATGCCAAATGTAGCCTAAGTCCCTAACTTTTAAATTGTATTTACTTGGTCCCAGAATATTAAAATTATCAAATAGGTACTTATGCTTTTAATTTTGTATCTAATAAAGTCTCTGACTCGTTCAACATTGTTTTAGTTTCAATGAATCTATTAGACATAAAATTGAAGTTTATGTCTAATAAGACATTAAATTTTCAATATTGTATCTAACAAGTTCAAAAAATTTTCAAATAAAAATTGGATTGTTCAAGGACTAATTAGATACAAAATGAAAACTTAAGAATTTATTAGACAAATTCGAAAGTTTAAGGATTTATTAGAAGTATGTTAGACACAAAATTAAAAGTTTAAAAACCTATTAATTGATTACATTTTAGACTGCATTTATCTTTTGTAGCTTACTCAACAATAACAATAAAAAATATAAAGTATTAATAAAATAAAAGGAAAGAAAAAATTGTCTCTTGAAAAATTATGATTAAATAATGATTAAAACAAATTACATTCTATCAATATAGAACCCTAACACTAATTCTCATATACTATTAGAATATCATCACTTAAACCTTTGTGTCAATATATTTGGAGGAAAAAAAAAACTCAATAAATAATTTTCATGTCAAATTCGAACCATTCCATGTGTAAGTCAAACACTCACTAGTACCCAACACCCTTGTCAAGTGTTTCATGAGGAAATGCACTTAATTAGTGTTTTTTTTTCCCCACACACACATATTAAATAATTAAAAAAAGAATCACTAAGAAAACATTATAATATATTTTTTAATTTAAATGTCAATCTCCAATGTCATTTAAAAAATATCGTGTAATAACTTTTGATCTTTTATAAACGTTTTAAAACTATCATTGAAGTATAAATTTGAATGATCACACATTCTTAGATTACCAATATCCCATTTCAAGTTTGACTTTAAATCCGAAATTCTAAAGAATTTTAGTTATATAAAACATTATTAATGGTTATAATTTAGCTCCAATTTAATTTAAGCATCCCCTTCCAATTCTTAAAAAGAAAACAAACAATCTGGATTTCTAATTTTTAATCACCACTATATAACAAAGGTTTAAAATATCGATGTCAGCGAAAATATCGAGATACTAATTTTACCAGAATTTCAATAGAAATATCGATAAAATGTTGATTTCGATGAATATTTCTAGAAAAATTATAAAAACATAAAATTCAAGAAAATAAATTTTAAACTATTTTAGACAAGTGTTATATTATTTATATCAATTTTATATTAATGATATTTTGTTATTTATTTCTTATGTTTTGTAATTTTTTCTATGATACGAGAGAAATTATGATTCATCCTTCGTGGCGATCAATGTTGAATCTATAGAAACCTAAAATGTCAACATGTGGGAGAAAATTATGTAACTCATGCATTGTGGTCATCCAATAAAACTACCCTAATTTCAACCGTCCACTCAAAAAAAAAAAAAAAAAAAGACAACTATTTATCCAACTTTATAATTGTTGCCCAAATCTCTCTCTCCTTCTCTCTCCCTCTATTTAATCCAAACTGAAAAACAGTCTTCCCCATCAAACTCACTACAAAGCCAAACACAAAAAAAAAGCCCAATAAATTAAAATTAAAATTAAAAATTTCCTTTCCTCCGCCGTCCTCACACGGTGGCCGCCCGTCGCCATGGCAAACTCTCAGATCTACTTCACACTCACCACCCTTGTCCTCCTTGTAGCCATCATTTTTCCCACTCACGCCCACGAAGACGCCGCCGCAGGCGATAGAATCTCCGCCCTTCCCGGGCAGCCGGAGGTGTCTTTCGAGCAGTTCTCCGGCTACGTCACCGTGAACCGGGCCGCCGGTCGAGCCCTCTTCTATTGGCTCACTGAAGCCTCTCTTCAACCCCTCTCCAAGCCCCTCGTCGTTTGGCTCAACGGAGGTCTGTCTCACTCTCACTCACAAATTCCTTTTTAATTTAATTTCCCTCCTACTATTATTTTCATTTTTATCTAATTATTACTAAATTTTCTAATATTTTACCTCCATTCCCGTATAACTCAATTCATTTCGATATATATCTTCTATTAAAACTTTCAAATTTTTATTAATATGATCGAACTATTTGAACTTGTATTATTAACTTCAAAATCCGACATACAATCTCTCACTCCATATATGATCAAAAAAAGAAAAAACAATTAAATGAAAGTCGTCAAGTTACTACAAAATATCACTCATTAAAGCATCGTTTAAGTCTAAAACATTTCTTGCATCTCTAAATTTCTTGCTTTATTATTGTTTTTAAAAAAAACAAGTCAAATTTTGGAAAGAAAAGATAACAAAATTTAACTAAAAATTTAATTATGACAAACACGATAAGAAAATGAGATTAAAACGATTTAATTTTAAAAAATGAAAAACCAAAATTATTATTAAATATTTTAACAACTTTGCATACATATATACTCACATACATGCATAAGTTTCATAAAAGACTGAAATGAAAAATTTGTACCAATTAATTGCCAGTAAAATTGATTTTCTTTAAAAGTAGAACAAACACTTGACAATTACCATTTTTTTCGACAATTTTTTTTTTCATTGAAACGTTTGTACTGTACAATGGCTTTGTTTCTTCTCTCTCCTCCCTATCTTTTAATTGTATATATAAAAAGATTTTATTTTTTTTAAAAAAAATGGGATTTTAATTTGAATGGAGGGCTAAGAGTGAGGAGAAATTAAAAAAAAAAAAAAAAAAAGAGGTGGCACTGTTACATCGGCTGGTTTTGAGTAACATGATTTTCAATTGTCTTTTTCCTCAAACAACTATTACCATTTTATCCATTTTTATTGTTTCTTTAAATATATATATATTTATAATATTTAAGGTTGAAAATTAATATTTAACTTCTATATTTTTGTGTACCCAAATGAATCGTTTAATATTTTTCTTGAAGTTAGATTGCAAGTAGTTTAATTTCTCAACTTTAGTATTTTTGTATATATTTGATTTTAGAATTTTAAAAGTATCTAATAAATCTTCAAATTTTTTATTTGTATCTAGTGTCTCCTTAAATTAAAATTTTTTTAAAGTTGATTGATCTATTAACTACAAGTATAAATTTATATCTAATGAGATTTAAACTTTCAAATTTTTGTCTAGTAAATCAATCAACTTTCTTTTTAAAAAAAATTTTAAGTTAAAAAAAAATAAACCCTGTTTGGTACCATTTTATTTTTTGTTTTTTTTTTTTTTAAATTTGCATCTTCTTAAATACAATGGTTGAATTTTAACCAAATTCCAAAAAAAAAAAAAGTTTTTAAAAGCTATTTTTTAAAGTTTTTTAAATAATTAATAAAAAGTAGATAACAAAGAAATAAATTTGTAAATTAGAAATAGTATATATAAACTTAATTTTCAAAAACTAAATCGCTACCAGACGAGTCCTAAATGGGTAGTTTTGTAAGTTCAAGGATCAAAAAGATAAATTTCATTTAATATAAAGGGTAGAAACTAGATAGATCGTATTTTTTGTTTTTTAAAAGAATTTAAATCCAATTAAGAAATTATAATAAATTTAAAAGTTTAAAAACTAAATTGACAGTATAATATTTATTTTTCTCTGTTTCAATAAACCCCATTAATTAACAATTCTAAAAAGAAGGGGAAAAGAAAAGAATGCATTAATTAACATTGGCTTGCTCCAACTTGTGAATTTAATTTTGGGTTGCCGACATCATATATAATAATATTGATGAGAGGGGAAGAAAAAAAAAGAAGAAGAAGAAATTCTTGGAACTGTGTAAAAACTTTAATGGGTTGCCTTGAAAATGAGAGGATTTTATTAAAGATTTTTTTGTAGGTATAGTTATTTTTATTCACAGCGTTTTGCAGTGAAAGGACAAGCCACAGTCAATAACTCCCCCATGGTTTTATTTATGACCAATAATAATAATAATAATAATAATAATAATAATAATAATAATAAAAAATAGAGGGAGAAGGGGCCCTTAAAAAAAAAAACCAAAGAGATATCAAACACTTCACTGCCCTACTGTCTGCCTTGGAATGATGATCCAACCACTAATAGGCTGTACAAGGCAAGGCAATACCAAATACAAATATCACACCTACAATATAAAATAATATTACTTTTTTTTTTCTTTTAAATAATATCTTTTGACCACCTTAAATACTATAAATTTTTTTCTAAATTGACTTACTATTTATTTAAGGTGGTACAAATAATTAAAAAAATGTTTGAGAAAATGAGTTCTAATTATCGTGGTTTTCTATTTAGGGGGGTTTAGGACATTACATTAGTTATTATAGTTAATAGTTGTTATAATATGTGAGTTCTAATAGTTTGCGGTTGAGATGTAAACTATTTTAGTCTAGGTTTGATAATCTGTGTTGGATAGAAAATGATAATAAAATAAAAAAGAAAGGATGAGTAGTAAATTGTAAATAATGTAACAAAGAGTGATTTGAAATAGTAATATTATTGTTAGTTGTATGTTATAATAGTTAAAAATACCAACTATTATAACTGGAGTCTTTAACATGGAGTGAGCTATACTCCATCCACTTGAAGTCGGGGTCCAGACGACTCTTTATAGTTTAATATCTTACTAGTTTTTTTTTACGATGAAATGTTGTAAAGTCATACGATTGTCCTATTAAATTAGTAGAGTCGGATAAATTGATTTTTAAATTTTATTAATACTCTTATGGCTGTTAAACTTGCTTAATTGTTAGTTTAAAACTATAATATTTTGTTATATTTTTTTTCAATTTAACAATATGTGAGATGAATATGGTTAACTTTTAACTCTTTTATTAAGAATATTAATCAAGTCTATGTTGAAATTATGTAGTTATAGTATTAAACACAAACACATGTTGCTCCGATGGATACAAAATGCATGAAGATGCAACAAGAAACACAAAGTAAAAAGAACCTTCCAAAAAGAAGGAAAAAAAACATACATTGAGAAAAAAAAAAAAAAAAAAGACAAAAGTGACTTAACATAAAATGGTAAAAAAGGTAAAAACTTCTCGTCAGTTAAAATCGTTTAAAAAAATTTAACAAAATATATTCGAAACAACTATTTTCAAAAGTCGTCACAAATTCACTTTAAAACAGAAATAATAGCGATGAATATAGAAAACATTTTTTTTTCTTTCATCTATATATGAATCTCTCTCTGTGAGACGTGTGTGAGAAAAAGAGTGTTAGCGAAGTGAAACTTTTTTTAAGACTACGAGAAAGTTGATACTTCTTCTCGTGCTTCAACATTTATAAACAACGACATAAGATTAGTAGATATGATGTGAATATTAAGAGATGTTTTTAGTACAAAGAGGGTGAAGGAGGGCCTCCTAATAATGAATATAAAAGGACAGAGGCAGCTGCCAATTTAATTTATATTGTGTTAGGTCATATTGTCAGCTATGTATTGGGAGCAAACCATCAATGCCATTGTCTATACCCTATAATATCTTTGCTTCTTTCTCATTAACTTTCAAACTTTTTTTTTTTTTTTTTTTAATGTGATCCTTTTTAACTTTTAAATAAATTTTATTTTGATTTATATAATTTTAAAATAAAAGTAATTATTTCGATCTTTATATTTATTTTATTTTAAATAAATTAATGATATAATTTAAGTATATGTACTAAACATGTTAATATGACCATGATTTCCAAGTCATATAGATCAGAGACTTACATTTGACCATTAAATATTAGATGGAAAGATATTATATTAATGACCAAAATGATTTCTTTTTTAAGTTTAGGGACTAAAATAGACATTTTGAAAGTTTATGGACTAAAATGGAACAAACTTAGAAGTTTATAGACCGAAATGAAATAAATTTTAAAGCATTGGGATCAAAGTGGTATTTAAACTTTTTTTTTATGTATATTTAACTCTCTTTTTATACCATCACTCCATTCTATTCTTCTTTTATTTCTTCTATATAATTAGATAGATTTTTTAGAGTTCCACAATACATATGATGAGAGATTCAAACTTCAAAATTGATAGTTGATTAGATAGATTATGGATATAATTTTTTTTTTTTTTTTTTTTAAATTTGAGGGAGAGGAATCCAACTTATATTAATCCTATGATGTTTTTGACAATACTAAACTCACATTTTCATATGAAAGGTATTTTTTTTTTCTTCTTTTGAATAAATAATATATTTGGAATGAAATAGTTTTGAATAAGAATGAAAACTTCAAATCAACTCATTTCATTCATTACTAATTACATAACTAGAACAATATGAAAATGACTTTTCATTGTTCTCTCCCTTTCTAACCAACTAAAAAATGATTTTTTTTTTTTTTTAAAAGGTAACTTTTTTTTTAATGCAAGGGAAAACAATGAATCCATAGAGTAGTAAAGAGCAAAAGTTAATATTTGCTTCATTATGCAACATGGTCTTGATATTGTGTGAAGCAAGATTTTAATGATGAGCCAATTTTTGAAAAGAAGCACAATTTCCCATTTTAAAAATATATTTTTCGTCCCTATATTTTGTATTTTTTATTCTGTCCTTCGAATATTAAAATATTACAAATTTAGTTCTTAAATTTTGAGTTTAGTTTCAATTTAATCTCTAAGTTTAAAAATGTTTCAATTTTATCCTTGAGATTTGAGTTTTATTTCAATTTGGTCTCTAACTTTTGAGATTTTACAATTTTAACTTCAATTTTTCATTAAATGTTCACTCCCAATCATTAATGCCAATATCTCTTAATTAATTTAAAATAACCATGAAGTAAAATTTTAAATGTGATAAAAAATAGTGAAACTTAATTAATTATAATTATGTTAATTATTTAAAATTTATTAACATAACTTATCACATAAAGGTAGAAAATTAATATTTAATGAAAAATCGAAGTTAAAAGTGAAAATCTTGAAATCTAGGAACCAAATTCAAACAAAACTTAAATGTCAAGGTAAAATTATAAAATTTTAAAATTTAGAGAATAAATTAAAACCAAACTCAAAATTTAAAAACTAAATGTATAACATTTTGAAATTTAGAAATCAAATAGAAACTAGATCCAAAAAATAGAGACATATATTTTTCCGAATTATTATTGTTATGTATTTGATTGAATTTAATTTGTTAGGTCCCGGTTGCTCCTCCATAGCTTATGGAGCTTCGGAAGAGATTGGTCCCTTTAGAATCAACAAGACGGCCTCCGGCTTAGTACCCAACAAGTTTTCTTGGAACTCCCTCGCCAACCTCCTCTTCCTCGAAACTCCTGCCGGCGTCGGGTTCTCGTACACCAATTGCTCCTCCGACCTACTCGACACCGGTGACCGTCGTACTGGTATCCTACTTTTCTCTTCTCCTTACTTTTCGTGTGTAAATTTGTTGAATGTGGTCATAACCAAGATTTTAAAATTTCTATTTACCTTAACGAGATTGAATCGGTATTTCCATTATATCATATAAAAATTATAAAAATATGATAAAATATCTCATACTTATCGATATTTTCATTTATATCAACATTTCAGACTTTGTTTATAAACTTTTGAATATAATATCTTGTGAAACTAATTGATCATTGCATAATTTTAAATACAAAAATTAATGTGGATTTTATTTAATTTTATATAAATTTATGATTGTCTAATATATATATTTTGATCTGTGCAAAACTTTGAATTAAGAATGCATAATTGAATTAGGTTTATCTTGGCATAATTAACTAATATATTGATTCACTATAATCAACTATATATGTATTAGTTTAGAAAAAAAAAAAAAACATTTTTTTGGCTGTATAATATATTTTTATCTTAATAATCGGTTTTTTTCCTGAAAATTTAATAATATTACTACTTACTAATGTTCAAGTAAAAATAGATATGTTTTTTTCCTTAACTTACCAGTTTAATCTTGAATTTGAATTTATATTAGGTTTTTTAACTTAAAAGTGTTTAATATATCTTTAGTTTTTCAATTTTGAGATGTAAATGATCTTATTAAATATAAATATGATTTTATGTATACAAATCATGAATTAAAAAATCTAAAAATTAAAACCCTGTTTCATAATCATTAATCATTTGATTTTTGAAAATTAAACTTATTTTTAAGAACTGAAGATAAAAATCTAAATGGTTATCAAATAGAGCCTACATTAATACTCTTTGAAAAATTCAAAGACCATAGTAACAACATTCAAAATTTAAAATCTAAATTTGTAAAAAAAAAAAAAAAAAGAAAAAGAAAAAAGAAAAAAAATTCATAAACGAGTTTAAGTAATAAGCAAGAAGATCTAAATCATAATGAACTTAAATCAGATCTTTAGTCTTTTAAGTACCATTGTCCTAGGTCAATTCTATAACAAAGATAAATAGTTTCTACATAATATAGACGTTTGATAACATTTTTGAAACTCATATGATAATCCATCTACAGGTTTGAAAATTTAGGTGCAGGTTAAATTGCACAAAGCTAATTACCCAATAAAAGAGTAAAATTGTCATGTGACAACACTTTTTCAAAAGATAGAATATTAAATTATTATTATTATTATTACTTACTATCTTATACAAAGGGATGTATGATATAAGTGTAGCATAATAATTGTCCATTTCTTTAAGTCTCAAAAAAGGATTATTTTTTATTATTATTGTTTGTTGTTGTTAAAAGGGGAATTTGTAATTATATATTATTTTATAACCAAAATCTTAACCGAATTGAACCAATTTTATTTCTGAAATGAAATGATTTATTATTTTTGTTTTATTTTTTTAAAAAGAAGTTAAATGATTCAATTGTTACTTCACCTTAAATTTCATAAAAAACAGAAACATTAGCTCCTGTTTGGTAATTATTAATTTTTTTATTTTTATTTTTAAAAATTAAATTTACATCATCCATATTTTTTACCATGATTTATATCATTGTTAAGTACAATGGTTGAATTGTTAACCAAATTTCAAAATAAAAACAATTTTTAAAGTTCTCAAAATTTAGCTTTATTTTTTAAATCTAATAAATAACAAAAGAAAAATTTTGAAGGAACATAATATCTATAAACTTAATTTTTAAAAATAAAAATAAAAAATAAAATGGTTATAAATGATTATTATATTTTCAAATAGTTGACCACCTTTTCGATAATTCCGTGTGAGCGTTAGTCGTGACAGTCACGATCACCCTTGACAAAGTGGAATCATTTTGAAAGAATAAAAGTAGTCAAAGATAATTTACAACTAGGATTGAGCGGGTGCATCACAATAAAATGTGCTCAACCGCAGTAGATTATGGCCTTGATTATGCAATTGTACACAGGTGGTTTTGATGGTTCCTTGTCCAATCAACTACTGCCCCTTTGTACCTTTATTTCATAACATTTTCTTTGAATTTCATTTTGTTATTCTAGGGTTAATCGGAGAAATAAGGATGTTTTAGAAGTTAATTGAGTAAAAATGATTATTTTGGAACTATTTAGGAAAATGAGGATATTTTTTTGTCCTTATTTGAATATGTGTCTTGAAGAGACACATTCAACATTATTTTATTAATTTTTTGTTGAATGTGTCTATTCAAGAAAAACGTGTCTCTTCAAGAGATGCATTCAATAATTAAATAAAAAGAAAAGAAAAAAAAAAGATGAATGCATCTCCTCAATAGACGCATTCAATAAAATGTGTCTGTTCAACGGACGCATTTAATAATATTTAGTCAAAGTGCATGGATGCATTTAATAATATTTGGTCAAAGTGCATTTTTTTATTTGAATAAAAATTTTGATTATGAGTACAGTTTTCTTTATTCATGATCATAATACGATCCTCTATTACGCCTAGATCGATTATGTTGACTCACATAGTGTCCACGATTGCCACGACCTCTTACACTTGATGGTTGGCCCTCATCTGTAAAGTGTATACCCTCACCATGATGTCGGTATGTCATATATTGATCATGGACATCTGGACGGACACGTGAAGTTTTCCTTTCTTCCATACTAAGTGTACTAAGGGTTGTTGGAAAAATTCAAATTTAAGGGAGATGACATCATGAAACTACGTGTAAGATGATCGAATGGGTTTGTTGGATATTCATTCTGAAAATTAGGTCGAATAGGAATATCCTGATGTCTTGCTGGATCACCTTGTTCTTCCATCGGATCATCGACGGCACTTGATATATAGAGGTGAGTCTACGCAAGGCCCTTATATCAGATAATGTCATATTTGGTAAACCGGCCTGAAAAAGAATTGAATAACAAGTTAATGACTTTAAAAATTGTTTTGGTATGCAATTATACAATAAAAGACGAAATCCAATAACTAAATCGCATCACAAGCCCGATTGGGACAATTCTGTCTATTATGTCCTTCTTGTCTGCAAATTGTACAATGTGTCTTATAACGTTCCCTCCAATCCATCTTGTTTTGCATGGGAGAAGTACACGGTCTACCAACTTTTCTAACTCGTGATTCGTCTGGATAAATAGTGGGGAAGTTAGGATCAGACCAATGTTTTTTTTATCGGGATGGGCTCAAATTGAGGTGAATAACAGGCCAGATAAATTGGAATTTTGTAATAATCTTTAATGTATACCCTTCATAAAGTGTATATCCTCACCATGATGTCGATATGTCACATACTGATTATGGACATCTAGACAGACATGTGAAGTTTGCCCTTCTTCCATACCTAGTGTACTAAGGGTTGTTGAAAAAAATTCAAATGTTGAAGGAGATGACATCATGGAACTACGTGTAAAATGATCGAATGAGGTTGCTAGATATTCATTTTGAACATTAGGTCGAATAGGATTATCCTGATGTCTTGTTGGATCACCTTGTTCTTCCATTGGAACATCACCATCGAAATATCACACTCGATATATAGAGGTGAGTCTACATAAGGCCCTTATAGCAGATAATGTCATATTTGGTAAATTGGCTTGAAAAAGAATTGAATAACAAGATAATGACTTTAAAAATTGTTTTGGTATGCAATTAAACAATAAAAGACGAAATCCAATGACTAAATTGCATCGCAAGCCCGATTGGGACAATTCTGTCTCTTATGTCCTTCTTGTCTGCAAATTGTACAATGTGTCTTCTAACGTTCCCTCCAATCCATCTTGTTTTGCATGCGAGAAGTACACGATCTGCCAACTTTTCTAACTCGTGATCCGTTTGGATAAATAGTGGGGAAGTTAGGATCAGGCCAACATTTTTTATTGGGATGGGCTCAAACTAAGGTGAATAACAAGCCACGTAAGTGAGAATTTTATAATAATCTTTAATGTAGTACAAGGAGTCTAACCTAATGGTCTTACATGCAGCCATAGCGTGAGAACATGAGATTCCATAATTTGGCCACTTATTACATGTGTATGTTCTTTCATTTAACTTATTCAGTGTGTGGTTCCACCCTTCAGTGTTATTTGATTGATTGATGTGGTGACATCACACAACCCTGTTCGATTGTCAAATATGTTAACTGTATATTTAGTGGCACATTGTTCCCAATGAGTTAATTTCTTAGCTGCATACCTATGCATATACGACAATTACTTAGAATACCTCCATAGTTAGTATGAATATGTGGGATAACTAAGATGTGAATAATTTACCTTGTGAAACACTCTATAGATTCAAGAGTAGTCTCTATTTTTACATGACGGGCATTGAAATAAGCGATAGTTCCGTAGAATGTTGCTTGGACTAGTGCTGTAGTGAGTAGTTTTCTAGCTCCTTTCAGAACAACATTTGTACTTTCGATTATGTTCGTGATTAGACATCCATAACGATGACCACCATCATGTGACTATGTCCACTGCTTAGGATCTATGGAAGTAAAAAATCATAAGCAATTAGGATTTGTTGTTTGAAGTTCGGCCATACAGTCATTAAACTTTCAACCTTGAAATTTCGATCCTGCATTAGATACCAAGCTTTGCAATATACTATTCTTATATTTGTCGTTAAAATTACTCGCCACATGTCACAAGTAAAATCTATGGTTTACTCCTGCCCAGTTGTTGTTAAGGTTTCTCACGATAGATATAATGTCTTTGTGTCTATCTGAAATTAGACACATTCCTTCCCTTCCATGCACCACATGATCCCATAAATTTTTAAAAAACCAACCCCATGAGTCTGCACTTTCCTTCGGTACAATAGCGTATGCAATTGGATAGACGTAACCATTTGCATCGACTGAGGTAGCTATCAATAATGTTCCTTCATACTTTTCGTACAAATGGGTTTCATCAATTTGAAGAAGCGGTTTGCAGTACTTGAAACTCTCAATAACAGGTCTAGATGACCAAATCATGCTATTGAACATGACAATCCTATCATCACAATCCACCTCATTTAGCCTCCGATGGATAATTGTATCGGGATTTGTGATTTATAAAATATTCATCCATTTAGGCAGCAAATTATAAGATTTGATTCAATCTCCAAATATCTTAATGTTTTCCTTCTTCTGTCCCTCACTTTCCAATAACTAACAGAATAGCCATATTTTTTCAAGATAATATCTTGTAATGTTTTGACATCAACAAACGGATTTTTTAAAATACGATGCTTACCTCAGTCGCAATTAGATTTGAGTCCAATTGATTGTGATCCCGACTTAGTCTTACATACACACAGGAATGAAAGCCATTATACTAGGTAATTTCAAATTTGTCGTGTCTTTTACGGCAGACAACACGAAGTCTCCACGTGCAATAGTTGTCATATCCTTTACACCTAACATCCCATACTATTTTCTTCGACTCAATAACTTCAAAATTTTGATGTCAAATGATTAAATAACTCTACGCTGCATTTCTTTAAATCCAATTTCGAATTGAATACCATCCCCTTAAGCAAGGAATCAGAATCTATATTATTGTCTCCCTCCGTTGTTGGATCGGGTACAATGTTCACGTCGTTCAGGTCTATTTTAGTAAATGTTTCAGAAACTTCGTGAATACCATAAAATTCACCAGGTACTTGATCTAGATAGATATCATCATTGTCTATTTCAACTTCTTTGTCGTTTATGGCAATAGTTGGATCATAAGGCTCATCCTTTACATTATGCCTTTCCAACTCAATGGTAGTTTCAATTTCTCTCGTTGAAGTTGGACTTGGGACATTGGGTTGGGATATACACAGTTCAACTGTATTTGGAGGGTATGGAGCATTGCTCAACATAAACCATACATCAACTTCACTTCATAATGAGATAGGAATATAGAAAGTAGATCTCACTACATAACTGCCATATCTAAATATTACCTCTACCCCATCATCTCTATCTACGGATATTGCATTACGTAATCCGTCGATTAATGTGTTGATGTCAACTTGACGATACATGTTTATACGAAGAGATGGTTGCTTATTATATTGTAGACCGTTTGGTCCATTAACAATGTTTCCATGCATATAACATAGAAACCCCACAATGTCCATTGTAGTTTGACCAATGCAATCTGATATTTATCATAGACTATGTAAGTATATATTAAGAAGAAAAATATCCAAATTTAATATTCAGTCTATGTTAGAATGTCCAAATTTAGTATCTTCATGCTTAATATATCATTATAAACTAGATATAGAATTTTTATGGAATGAAGACTTATTTAGGTTTATAGTTAAAATTGATGAACTAAAAAAACTTATGATTTAAACTAATATATCATAATAAACAACTTATGGTTTAAATTAATATATCGTAATAAATCCAAGATTTTATTATACTCCAAATGAAATTTTAATTTGAACATTTAAAACATTTAATAGTTTTTATTTGAATGTTTAATTAGGTCAATTATATTAAAAAAAAACATTTAACTTTTTTTGTTGTATTCATTTCAAACATTTAAACCTAAATTCACAATCAATTCATTTGTTAAAAAAATGTTCGAACAATGGGTTGAAAATGGAAAGTTTGTGTTATTAAATTATTGTTCAATTCTTAACAAAAAAAAAAAAAAAATTTGCTTAATTAACATATTTGGACACCGATTTGATGATATTCTCCTTTCTTATTTTTGGTTGTGGGTTTCCTATTTTTATAAAAGAACATTTTTTTAAAATAATATCCACCTTAATAATAATAAAAAAATGAGTACAAAATCATGGAAAACCTGAATTTTCTATTAAATAACGAAAATATATTAATATGAAAGAGAGTAAATTAAAATTACTTTTTAAGCGAATCATGTTTCATGTATCATAAAATTTTCTTATATGGACATGCATTCTCATTTTGGAAATCAATTATAAACATTATCTTATATAGAGATAATAATAACGATAATGACTAAATAAACTAATGATTAAATAAATCGTAAACATAATAATAATAACAACAATAATAACAACAATAACATTCAAACATTCGATATTCAATACATCATTTTAAATAAAAGTAAATAACTATATACATAACCTTCGAATGATCGATTGTAGAATTTTTCTATAATATCCACAGTAGACAAAATTAAAAAAATAATATAAAATTATGAGAAACTTAATTTTCTATTAAATGACCAAAATATGACTTACTAAAAGACAAACGTTGTACCTTACAAGAAAAAAGCCTTTGAATGATCTTTTGTAGAATTTTTCTCCGAAACAATATCTATTGTAAACAAAATAATAATAAAAAGAATCAATACAAAGTCATGAGAAACTAAATATTTCATTAAATAACAAAAATATATCTACTTACCAAAAAATGTTGCACTAAAATAAAATAATAATATGAACATGTGAGGAAGATGGTAGAAATTGAGATGACTATCAAATTTGGAGGAGGAATATGAAAAAGATGTTAAAAGGAGGAAGGTGAAAGAAGGTTGTTTGTGGACAAATTCGTTACAGTCAATGAGATTCCGATGCATTTGCATGCATCTTTTGAACATACGCATTCAGACGGATTTGATATTCCATCTTTTTTTTTTTTTAATTTAATTATTTGAATGCATCTCTTCAAATAATTAAAATAATGTTGAAAGCGTCTCTTCAAGATACACATCCAAATAAGGACAAAAAATTACTCCATTTTCCTTAAATAGTTTCAAAACAACCCCTTTTACCAACTACTTCATCCCTTTTTTTTTTTTTTAATTTCCATAACATCCCTACTTCTCCAATTAACCCATTATTCTATCACCAAAAATTACAACCTCCCATTTTTAATATATTTTCTAACTTAAATATAAATTATATTTTGATTGGATAGAGTATAATTTACTACTTGTGGTCTTCAGATTTTGAAAACACTCATAAAAATTAATGACAAACCATAGACTATTTTCTTGTGCTTATATTCACAGTTTTTTGAAAACTGCCATTGCACTGTGGGAAGCACTCAGTATACTTTCCTTTGGAAGCTAAAGTAATCACTCTGCTTTTTGCTCCAAACTGACTTGTTGAATTATATGTACCTGGATGGATGGACGGACTTGTGACTGATCATAAACACTGTTTCAGCGAAGGACTCTTTGGAATTCCTTGTTCGATGGCTCGACCGTTTCCCCCGGTATAAAACCCGTGATGTTTTTCTAACAGGAGAAAGCTATGCTGGTCACTATGTTCCCCAGCTTGCCAGAGAAATCTTGGCCTACAATGCAAAGTCCTCCCACCCCATCCATCTCAAGGGAATCATGGTAACTTTCTCTCCTTGCCTTTTGTGTTGTTGTCCTTTCCTCTTGTCTTGTTGCTTCAATCATCATTCACTTTGTATCCGCTACAATGTAAAGACGTCCACATGTGCATCATTGTATAACTCGGTTAAAAGCGGAGAGAATCTTAACTTGACATAGAAGATTTATACTAATTAGGCGTCATGAATGCTATTGGATTTTGAATGGGGTAAGTGAATGAAATGTAGGTGGGCAACGCAGTAACAGACAACTACTATGATAACTTAGGGACGGTAACTTACTGGTGGAGCCACGCCATGATCTCGGATAAGACGTACCATGAGCTTATTAACACCTGTGATTTTAGTCGACAAAAGGAATCGAATGAATGTGAGTCCTTGTACACCTATGCTATGGATAAAGAGTTTGGTAATATTGATCAGTACAACATTTATGCACCTCCTTGCAACAACTCGGATGGTAGCCTTGCAACCCGCCAGAGTACTATGCGACTGCCTCACCGTCCTCACCGGGTATTTTTCTTTGTTTATATTGTAAAACAAAAATCATCTAGCAATGACAGAAAGATGGTGTTCATGAGAGCTATGAAAAAGAGATCAAGTCATTAATGTTGCTTTCATAAACTACCAGGCATTCAGGCAAATGGCGGGCTACGATCCTTGTACCGAGAAATATGCAGAAATATACTACAATCGACCAGATGTACAAAAAGCTCTTCATGCCAACATAACAAAAATTCCATACAGATGGACTGCTTGCAGGTAAATCCATGTTGCATCGTCAACTTCTTCCTTTAAAACTAAAGAGTGTATTATGGAGAGAAAGAAAGGTGACAGTTTATATATGCCCATGAGTATCTTTCTTGACATAAAAGAACAACATTTTCCTTTCATGCAGCGAACTTTTGAACCGAAATTGGAACGACACCGATGTATCAATACTTCCAATTTACAGGGAGTTGATATCAAGTGGCATGAGAGTTTGGGTTTTCAGGTCAGTAGTCACTTTCTACATGTTTGTGCCCATCTTTCTTTGATACTAAAGATTCGGGTCAATTTATGCACTTGGCTAATCTCACATAATAACAGTCTTATCCCATAATATTTAGTTTCCAGAAAGCTTGTAAGATTTCAATATTCTAGATAGAAGATACTATGTGTTCGAACCAGCACCCATAAAGTTTTATGTTAAATGATTGATACCCATCAATAAATCATGGTAATAAAGCCAAAAAAGTATCTTCCATTTCTTTGGGGCATTTTATCAAACACCTGACGATCAACATTGTGGGAAATGATTTTCAGTGGAGATGTGGACTCAGTGGTGCCTGTAACAGCAACAAGATATTCCATTTCACAGCTAAAATTAACAACAAAAGTTCCATGGTATCCATGGTATGTCAAAAACCAGGTCAGTTTCATGATTTCATCTCATTGCATGGAACTTCAATATGAAGAACAAAATACCCAAATTCAGAATCAAAATCTCTATGATAATGAGCAACTAATTTGAATGGAAAATAATGTGGAATGTATTTTGGTTTTGATGAAGGTGGGAGGTTGGACAGAGGTATATGAAGGGCTTACCTTTGCAACAGTGAGAGGAGCAGGGCATGAAGTTCCATTGTTCAAACCAAGAGCTGCTCTTCAGCTTTTCAAATCATTCCTCAAAGGGGAACCCTTACCAAAATCTTGAAACCCCATTTTCAATTTTTCTATTTAGAACAAAGAAATTGCTTTATTCTTTGAAACTGTAGCAAAGTTTGGGATTGGGGGGGGGGGGGGGGGGGGGGGGGAAGGATAGGAGAAATTTAAGTGAATAGTAGAAAAGAGGCATAGTTGAATGAAAGAAGGGATTATTATGTAATTGTGCATTTCTTTTACGCCATTATTCTAAATGTGACAAATGGCCATTGGGTAAGCTTAACACTTGAATCTGTGAATGCGTGTGTTTTTTTTCTCTCAGCTAAAAACTTTGTATTTGTGTAAAAATATCTTGAAAAATTATTTCAAATGATAATACTGTTGAAAATATTTACAAGATATAGTAAAATTTTAGAACTATCAATAATAAACGTTGATAGACATTGATACTTCTAAAATTTTGTTATATTTTATAAATATTTTGGTTTATTTTTCTATATTTAAAAACAGCCAAAATATATTTCAAACTTTAAAAGTTTTTTTAAGAATATTCTTAAACTTTTAAAAATAGTTTAAAAGTATATTTTGAAGTTAATTTTGGATTGAAACTGTTAGTGTATTTTAAAAATACTCTTCAACTTTAAAAATTTTTGAAAATGCCCAAAAGTAAAAAAAAAAAAAAAATCCTTTAGGTTAATATATGAATAAAAATGGTTAATATTTCGTTATAAAAATAAACTTTTAAATGTTGTATCTTACTTAAAAAAAAATGGTTAAAAATTATAATATTTGTCATTTGTTTATCTCATTAAAAAGAAAAGGAAAAAAAAGAAGTTGCCCCTTTCAGTAGATTATAACAAAAAGAAAAATAATAATAGAAGTATCAAGGGGACTTTAAAACTTAAATGTTTTAACTAGGTTGTATGTTAGTAATTGAGTACGTTAATAGCCAAATACGTCTTTTTTGTATTTGACTATTTATAATTTTGGTAAGTTTTAAGAGAGATTTTGATTGACATTTTATGAGATTTTATGTTAACTTGAAGTTTTGGTTTATATTTTATTGTGAGAAAATTAGTGTATGAATTAGAGAAATGGGAGAAAAATGAGAGCATCTATGAAAAAAAAAATGATATCTATAAAATTTATTTTAAATTGATTTTTTTTAACAAAAAAAAAAGCTTCAAATAAATTGATCACCATACTAACGATAGAACATTTAATTTTTTTTTTTTTTTTTTTTTTTTTTGCAAGGCTAAGAGTATTAATACAACCTTTTAAAGTTTCATGATATTTTTCAAAAGAATATTAACAATTTGTGTTCATATAACTAACAATAAATATATTTCTTTTAAGTTTAAAGGATTTTTGAAACTTTTGAAAATTTAGAGATATTTTTGGTTTTTAGTTTTTAGTCTTTGATAATTGTGCTTGTTTCACACAATATCTTCATCATATTTTTCTCATTTTCTATAAAATTATAGAATTTCGTTGGAATAAATGGTATGTGACCATTCATCAAGGGTTGCATCATTTCAATATCATAAGTTGTGTTCGTTCATTGAGGATGCATCTTTTCAATAAATAACCAAATTGAAGAAAAGACTTATTATAATTTTGAGATATGACAAATGGACGTCAAGACTGCCTTTCTGAATGGAAATCTTGAGAAGACCATTTATATGGTGCAATCCGAGGGATTCATAGCCCAAGGTCAAGAGCAAAAGGTTTGCAAACTAAATTGGTCCATTTATGGGCTAAAACAGGCGCCTCGATTTTGGAACATTCGGTTTGATACTGCAATCAAATCGTTATGGCTTTGACCAAAATGTTGATGAGCCTTATGTCTACAGAAAATTATCAACAATTCAGTAGTTTTCCTAGTTTTTATGTAGACGATATCCTACTCATTGCGAATGATGTAAGAATACTGACTACAGTTAAGAATTGGCTAGCGAACTTAATTCCAAATGAAATATTTGGGAGAGGCTAAGTTTTTTCTGCTAAACAGATCTTTTGGGATCGGAATAACAAAGTGCTAGCGTTATCTTAGGCATTGTACATTAATAAGATGTTCTCAAGTACTCGATGTAGAACTCCAAAATGGGCCTACTGCCTTTCAAGCATAGAGTTACACTGTTTAAGGAAAATATGTCCTAAGATGCCCAAGAGGTTGAGGAGATGAAATGGGTCCCAAATGCATCTACTGTTGGCAGTTTGATGTATGTGATGCTCTGTATAGACTAAGACATCTGCTTGCTGTTGGAATAGTTAGTAGGTATCAGTCTAATTCAGGATAGGGTCACTGGATCGCAGTCAAGAACATCCTCAAGTATCTTCGGAGAACGAGGGACTACATGCTCGTGTATGGAACTAGGGATTTGATCCTTACTGGATACACGAATTCTGACTTTCAAACTGATAAGGATTCTCGAAAATCCACTTCAGGACCAGTTTTTACTCTTAATAGAGGAGCAGTAGTGTGGTGAAGCATTAAGAGGGGTGCATCGTCGACTCTACAATGGAGACCGAGTATGTAGTGGCTTGTGAAGCTGCTAAGAAGGCCGTTTGGCTCAATAAGTTCCTCCTGACTGATCTTGAAGTTGTTAAAGACATGTATAGGCCCATCACCCTCTATTGTGAAAATAATGGTGCTGTGGCGAACTCCAGGGAGCCCAGAAGTCACAAACGCGGTAAACATATAGAGCGGAAGTATCATCTCATCTGCGAGATATTGCATCGAGGGGATGTGATAGTCACGAAGATCGCTTCGGAGCACAACGTTCTTGACCCGTTTATGAAGGCTCTTACGGCTACAGTTTTTTAGGGTGACCTTTAGAACATGGGTCTACAAGACCGCACACGGCTGGACTAGGGCAAGTGGGAGATTTATTTACTGGGCCTAGTGCCCTAGTTTATTGTTTTGTACTAGTTGTTTGTACACCCTACTTAGTTTAGAACAAGTGGGAGATTTTTAGGGTTGATGCCCTAAACTCTTGTTGGGTTCTGTAGTTTGTAAACGTTGTATTGAACAAATGCTTGTGATGTAATAATATATGATATTTTCTTCATTGTTGTTTATGAAACATTGGATGTTTTAATTGCTTTACCACAAACCAATAAACTAAGATCCCTGATTATCGTTGTAACTTAAGCATGTATGTGGAGACATATAGGTGGATCATGTCTTAAGTAATAACCAAAATGGTCTGTAGTATATGGATATAGGAGGGAAACCTTATCCTGGTAACGCTACGGATGCGGCCCACTTTTTAGATTAGTTACAAGTTTTGTGACTTGCTACAGATGGTCTGATCCTGATCATTCATATAGAGACATGCAAGCGGGGGTGTCTTATACAAAGGAGTTTGTATAAGACTGGACCATGAAGTGTTATAGTCTCGTTATATAACACCTTTCATGATAGAGACTTTACTTCACTAGGATGATATAGGTAATATGACCTTAATCCTGAGTGAGTTGGGAACTCCTGCCTTTGAGGACGGTCCTTTGATTTTCATGGATGCGAGTGGCCAGATTGTCGACTCAAACCTACCATTTTGGGGATTCGTCTGACTAAGGAGTTGGGAACTCAGCTAAACAAGATGGAATTCACTTCTTCCCCAAAGTGGGGGTAAGTAGATAGACTACTCCCTTAAGGACTAATTCCGATGTGGCGCTACACACCTTCTCGTGGCCCGAGAAGTGTCCACACATAGTAGGACTATGTTGTATTGTTCATTAGAGGGATCAGTGGTACTTAAGAAGTTAGATGTAACTACAGGGGTAAAACGGTAAATTGGCCCAGCTGTACTTATGAGCATCTGTGAAGGGTTATCGTACTATATATTGGTTAAATTCGATGGACAGATAAATATATCTGTGGTGAGAAGAGTGCAGCTATCGATCTTTAATGGAATGTCTGGCAGTTAACGGATGATGGATCTTATGGCTAAAGAGTTTAATTAGTTATTCACGTACCGTTGAAGCTTCGAGTCATAGGTCCATAAGGTCCCCTTGGTAGCTCAATGGATTCAAGTTGATAATAAGTTTTTTCAGGTCAGTTTGAAGTATTCAAATTGATAAGAGGGAGTTCGATTATATATGATATGATTGAACTGGTCAATTACATATGATATGGTTGACATGATTTATGAGATACATTAATTGGAGAAAAAAGATATAAATATGATTTATATCTAGTGGAGGAGAAAAGAACTATGGTTTATATGTTGCATATGATGTGATATTAAATTATAGGTTATAAATATAATATGATTATATTTATTTCTAATCAAACAATTATAAGATAATTGCTGGTGGTTTTTTCTCCGTAATCAAATGAGATAGTGGGAGGTTGCAATTTATTTTCATAACTGAAGGATAAAATGAAAATGGTTTTAATTTTGCAAAGAGATAAGATATTCGCTCCTCGATTTAGTACACTACCCATCGTCTAGTAAACGAGAGCCTACACGATAGCTTAAGTTGTCCTAAACGATTGTGTATACGTGCGAATTACCTAAATGATCACGTAGACTTTTCTAAACAATCGCGTGCCCGAGCAATTTTACTAAACGATTGTCTAAACGATCATGCCCTTTTCACTAAACGATCGTGCACCTTTTGCTAAACGATCAAGCACTCTTGTATACGATAGACTTCAGATATCTCTCACTTGCTTGGTCATGGTAAACGATCGTTCCTTCCTCTTTCCCTCTACCAAATGCAACAGAGCCCACACCTCCTGGATTCTCACTTCGAGATTACAGAGGTTTTCGAGTGGTTGTGTCCTTCTTGCTGCCTGCTCGTGAGAAGTCTATTCGTTGGTAGACGATAGAAAAATTTGGTGGACGATAGACTTGACAATCCCAGCGACAGCGAAAGTTGCTGACTTGACGAGAGCGAGATTTAAATTGAAGAAGAGTTCTTCAACTGGTATGTCTCTCGTTCCCTTGCATTTAAGTTTGAAAAGCTTGTCGTAATGTATTGTTAAATGCATAACTTGTTTGTTGGATTGTGAATGCGATATTTCTGTCACAATGAATTTTGAACGATCTTGCTTCCGCTCATAGAGACTCTTTGATAAGAGTTCCTTCATCTAAAACCCTTTCATTAGCATGTTTAATTTATAAATAAATGCATATCTTGTTTTTTGTTTACTGTAAAATTTATATTCTATGAAAAATGGATTTTGGTCGATCCGCTTCCGCTCAAGGTTCTCTTCTCATAGAGTTCTAATTCCAAAATCCATTCTTTTACTGAATTGTCTTTACAGTAATGGTGGGTTTTATTTTCTTTATTTTGTTTTATGTGATGAATGTTTGTGAATGTGACTTTGTTGATGGATGTTTTCGGGATAGAACTATCTATTTTAAGACTTTCTTTGTTTACAAATTTGGTTTGTAAAGGCCCTTGCATTTTTGGGCATTAATCTTGCGATAGAGTCTATAATTCGTAAGTTTGAGTCACTTGTGCTATTCCGGGAAGCTTAAAAGAAGGGTTGTAGAGCACTGTTTCGATGGAGAAGACGAAGCAGTTATACGAGATCGTGTAGCTCTTGCTACACGATTATGTAGCGTTTGCTAAATGATCATGTAGACTTTGCTACACAATCGAGTAGCTTTTGCTACAAGATCGTGTAGACTTTGCTACGCGATCATGTAGCTTTTGTTACACAATCACACAATCAATTGCTACACGATCACTGCAAGATGGTTCGTTGAAGAGCGGTTCGGTTTGGGTGGTTCAAGGCCCGGTTCACCTATTTCGAACCGAATGACTAAAGATTATGTAATAGATAACCTTTTATTTTTTTTTTCTTTTAAAGGTCCTATCCTAGTCCATCAACTATTATGTAAATATACATGTGATGTATGTTTTATATTATATGTCATAATGTATGTCATATAGTTTTAAAACCCACCATAGGTTATGCATTTATTTTTATGCATCATTTTATATTATAAATATTATAATATAGGAATATGCATGATTTAAATTACACATAGCATGCTTGCATCATATAGTATAAATGTTATAGTATATGTATGCATGCATTATAGCATATTCATGCATCATTTATATTATAATTGTTATAATATATGGTTGAATGAATGTATGGAAAGTATGTTATAGCATTATTATTCATTACTTAGTTATATAATTGTTATATATTAGTAATGAATGGAGATTTCATGAAGCATGACATTATCTTAGGTTAATTTATAAATATAATAATTAACTGAAGTATGTCAAAAATGCAATAGTTGTTTTTAATTATTTCATTTATTTATAATGGTTATAACTAAATGAAATTAGAATTAAAATCAATAATTAAGAGTTTCATGCAAACCTTAGGCTATAATCATTTTTATTTTTTATTTTTTAAATATGATTGAGATAGACCCAAGATCACATTTCTAATATGATTGGAAATTTAAGTTTAATTTTTTAATCGATTTAATTGGATTAAATTGATTCTTAATAAAATATTAAATATGTAACAAATGTATCTATAAGGGACCTTTTGGCTAAGGTAGGTTCTGGCTAGGCTGGGGTACTTAAGTTGATAGAAACTTGCACTCCTACCTGGGAACCTACCTGGAAAGGTGAATTGGATAGATTTGTTACATGCATGCAAATTTGATTAAAGTTTATTAAAGAGTTTAGTGAGACTTCAATCAAAATTGTTTAATCATCAAAGACAAGAGTTGTTTTTTAGCAGATTAAACAAACGCTTAGATAAAATCAGTAGCCTAATTTTTCCTAAGTAAATTAACCTTAGGTAGAACACTCAATGGGAGGAAAAAAGGGTATGTGATACTTCATTTTAGCCTCTATACGTTTCACCGTATAAGTTCACACCGTGATATCTACACTCGACCTCGAGGCACCATGGGTGTCCCCCTAAGGTGGAATTTGGGTAGGTCAATAACAAGGTGAATAAAGAAAGTGTTTATAGTAATAGGAGTGGGACGTGTGACAACACATCCCTCGATCTCCCTTATTAGGTTAAATAAAGTTTCATGTATCGTCTCATGGCATCGTGGGTGTCCCACTAAAGGATGGATGTATTACATGATGCTTTATTCGATCTCCAGAAATGGACAGGGTTGCTTTAGTTTCATGTCCCAATCGGTTTTTCCCTATGGTTGGCTCATTAGGGCGGAACTCTAGAACCTAAAATGAGGGGTTACACTTATACAGATCTGTTAAGGATGTTAACAAATTCTGAACCAAACAATGGTGACTGTTAGTTATAGTGACAAGATGTTGTTTCTGTCTAATGATTGAGAATGTCTCATTTCAATGAAGGGGTACTGCCTCACTGAAACATCATTGCAAAATAGATGTAACTTAGGGTACGTTAGACTATTTTGCTAAAAACTGATTGGTTTTCTTAAGTGGTTCAATGCAAGTAGACTAAAATAGTTCTTTTTCAGCAAATTCTTTAAATGTCTATCGTTACTTTAAGTTTACTCGTCGTAGATAAGTTAATGGGAGAGAATTACGATAGTTGGAAAAACACAATCAATACTATATTAATCATTGATGATCTTTGATTTGTCCTGATGGAGGATCGCCCTCCCGTTCTAGCTGTCAACGCTCCTTGAAATGTTCGGCTAGCATATGGATGTTGAACACGAGCAAACAAAAAGGACCGAGCATACATATTGGCAAGTCTTAATGAAGTCTTGGCCAAGAAGCATGAGCCCATGCTCACAGCTTGTGAGATCATGGAGTCCCTAAGGGGAATGTTCGGACAACCGTTTGCACAGCTCAGGCATGATGCTCTAAAACACATCTTCAATGCCCGTATGCAAGAAGGGGCATCTGTTTGAGAACATGTTCTCAACATGATGGTCCACTTCAACGTGGCAGAGATGAATGGGTTGAGAATTGATGAAGCAAGTCAGGTTAGCATAGTACTGGAATCTTTACCTGAAAGTTTCCTGCATTTCCGTAGCAATGTTGTTTTGAGCAGGATTGACTACAACCTGACCACTCTGCTCAATGAGCTACAGACCTTCCAATCCTTGTTGAAAAGCAAGGAGAAAAAGGGTGAAGCAAATGTTGCTTCATCTTCTAAAATGTTCCATAAATGTTTAACCTTTAGAACTAAGTCTGTACCTTTTTCCTCTAGCACTAAAAAGTGGAAGAAGAAGAAGGGTGAAAAGGGGAAGGCTAACCCCTTAGTTGCTACTCATAGGGGTAGAAAACCCATCAAGGCTGAAAAAGGAAAAGGCTTCCATTGTAACCAAGATGGTCATTGGAAAAGGAACTGCCCCAAATATTTGGCAGAAAAGAAGAAGGTCAAACAAAGTAAATATGATTTGCTTGTATTGGAAACTTATCTAGTGGAGAATGATGATTCTGCTTGGATTATTGACTTTGGGGCCACTAACCATATTTTTTGTTCATTTCAGGAAATTAGTTCCTGGTGGCAACTAGATGTTAGAGAGATGACGATGCAGGTTGGAATTGGGCACGTCGTCTTGGCTGTGGTACTGGAAGGTCTCTGGTTGACTTTACATAAATTTTTTTTTAAAATGATGTATATGTAGATCTTGATTTAAAATGGAACTTAGTTTCTATAAAGTGTTTACTTGAACAATGTTATAATATCAACTTTCTTTCTAATAAAGCATTTATTTCTAAGAATGGTGCTAGTATTTGTTCTGCAAAACTAGAAAATAATCTTTATGTGCTAAGATTGTTAGCAACTAATGCCCTCCATAACACTGAGTTGTTTAAACCTGCAGTAACTCAACATAAAAGACTTAAAATTTCTCCTAAAGAAAATGCACAACTTTGGCATCTAAGACTAGGACACATCAATCTCAATTGGATTGAGAGGTTGGTGAAGAATGGACTTCTAAGCGAGTTAGAAGAAATTCTTTATTTGTGTGTGAGTCATGCCTTGAAGGCAAAATGACTAAGAGACCTTTTACTAAAAAAGGTCACAGGGCCAAAGATTCTTTAGAACTAATACACTCAAACCTCTGTAGTTCGATGAATGTAAAAGCTAGGGGAGGTTATATTTCATCACTTTTACTAATCATTATTCAAGATATGGGTACGTTTATTTAATGCAACATAAGTCTGAATCTTTTGAAATGTTCAAAGAATTCAAAGCTGAAGTTGAAAATGCATTAAACAGAATGATTAAAATATTTCAATCTGATTGAAGTTGAGAGTTTATGGACTTAACATTACAGATACATAATAGATCATGGAATTGTATCCAACTCTTAGCATCTGGTACACCTCAGCAAAATGGTGTATCAGAAAGGAGAAATTGAACCCTGTTAGACATGGTTCGATCTATGATGAGTTACGTTTCCTTACTTGACTCATTTTGGGCTTATGCAATAAAGACTACAACATACATCCTGAACTGCGTTCCTTCCAAGAGTGTTACCAGAACACATTTGAAGTTATGGAATGATCGTAAAGCTAGTTTACGTCATTTTAGAATCTAGGGTTCCCCAGCATATGTGCTTGAGGCTAATTCTAAGAAAGTGGAACCACGTTCAAGATTGTGCCTATTTGTCGGCTACCCAAAAGGAATGAGAGGTGGTTTCTTCTTTGATTCGAAAGCAAACAAAGTATTTATATCGACAAATGCTACTTTTCATGAAGAAGACCACATAAGGGACACAAGCCCCGATTGAAGATTGTGTTTAATGAGATTTCCAAAGAAACTACTGAATCTTCAACAACAGTTATTGAAGAACTTAATACCTCAACAAGAGTTGTTGAAGTAGGATCATCTAATAGGTAAAATCCACCTCAAGTATTGAGGGAACTTCGACTATAGTAGGAGAGTTGTGAACCCACCTATTCGCTGTATGGGTTTAACTGAAATCTTGGCTATGGTAGTTGATGGCGAAGTTAAGGATCCATTGTTTACAAGAAGGCAATGGAGGATATTGACAAAGATGAATGGATCAAAGCGATGGATCTCGATATGGAGTCTATGTACTTCAATTCTGTATTTGATCTTGTAGATGAACTTGATGGGGTTAAACCTATAGGTTGTAAATGGATCTACAAAAGGAAACGGGGTGCTGATGGGAAGGTGCAAACCTTCAAGGCTAGACTGGTGGCAAAGAGTTATCCCTAGGTAGAGGGAGTTGACTATGAGGAGACTTTCTCGCCTGTTGCCATGCTTAAGTATATCCGGATCCTCATATCCATTTCCTTATGACTATAAGATTTGGCAAATGGATGTCAAGACTACTTTTCTGAATGGCAATCTTGAGGAGACCATTTACATGGTGCAATCCGAGAGATTCATAACCCAAGGTCAAGAGCAAAAGATTTGCAAGCTTAATCGGTCCATTTATAGGCTGAAGCAAGTTTCTCGATCTTGGAATATAAGGTTTGATACTACGATCAAATCTTATGGCTTTAATCAAAACGTTGATAAACCTTGTGTCTACAAGAAGATCATCACAATTCAGTAGTTTTTCTAGTATTATATGTAGATGATATCATACTCATTGAGAATGATGTAGGTTTACTGAATATAATTAAGAACTAGCTAGCGACCCAATTCCAAATGAAAGATTTGTGGGAGGCTCAGTTTGTTCTGGGTATTAAGATCTTTAGAGATCGAAAGAACAAAATGCTAGATTTGTCTCAGGCATCGTATATTGACAAGATGCTTGTCAAATATTCGATGCAGAACTCCAAGAGGGGCTTATTGCCTTTCAGGCACAGAGTTACATTGTCTAAAGAACAGTGTCCTATGACACCTCAAAAGGTTGAGGAGATGAGACGGATCCCCTCTCTTATACACATCTAGATGTGTATAAGAGACAGGTCTAAAGAACAGTGTCCTATGACACCTCAAAAGGTTGAGGAGATGAGACGGATCCCCTAGGCATCTGTTGTGGGCAGCTTAATGTATGTGATGTTATGTACTAGCCCTGACATCTGTTATGCAGTGGGGATAGTCATTAGACAGCAATCTGATCCAGGATTAGATCCCTAGATCGCCATAAAAAACATTCTCAAGTATCTACAGAGAACGAGGGATTACATGTTTGTGTATGGTTCTAAGGATTTGATCCTTATACGATACACAGACTTTAATTTTTAGACTGATAAAGATTCTAGGAAATCCACATCAGGGTCAGCGTTCACTCTTAACGGAGGGACAGTAGTATGGCGAAGCACCAAGTATGGGTGCATCGCTGACTTTACCATGGAGGTTGAGTATGTAGCAGCTTGTGAAGCTACTAAGGAAGCCATTTGGCTCTGAAAATTCTTGATTGATCTGGAAGTTGTTCTAGACATGTCAAAGCCCATCAAACTTTATTGTGATAATAGTGGTGCTATGGTTAATTCCTGAGAGCCTAGAATTCATAAGCACAGCAAGCGTATAGAGCAAAATTATCATCTCATTCGAGAGATTGTGCATCAAGGGGACGTGATTGTCACGCAGATAGCTTCAGAGCCCAATGTTGCTAATCCGTTTACAAAGGCCCTCACGGCTACGGTGTTTGAGGGTTACCTGTAGAGTATGGGTCTATAGGACAAGCCACGCCTAGACTAGGGCAAGTAGGAGATTTGTACTAGGCGCGTGTTATGCCCTAGTTTATTATTTGTGTACTTTGTATTTTGACTATATTGTACACTCCACTAGTTTTAGGTCAAGTGGGAGATTGTTGGGGCTGATGCTCTAAATCTCGTAGGGTCTTATAGTTTGTAAAAATTATTAAACAAACTCATTGTGTATTTAATAAAATATTTGATATTTTATTCATTGTCTATAAAATATATGATATTTTAGTTGCATTAACCACAAACCAATAAACTAACATCCAAGGTTATCTTTTGTAACTTAAACATGTATGTAGAGACATGCGGTTGGATCATGTTTAACTGATAACCAAAATGGTCTGTAGTAGATGGATAAGGTTGGGTACGTTATCCTGGTGATACTACGAGTATGGCCCACTTTGTAGGTGTTACAATCGTTGTAAAGTCCTACAAATGATCTGATCCTGATCATTCATGTATAGACATGTGAGCGAGGATATTCTATACAAAGGAGTTTGTATAAGACCGAACCATGAAATATTTAGTCTCATTATATAAAGTCATTCATAATCGAGACTTACATTTCACAAGGATGACCATAGGTAACATGACCTGAATCCTGAGTGAGTTGTGAACTCCTACCTATGAAGGTGGTCCTTTGATTTGTGTGGGTGAGAGTGGCCAGATCGTCGACTCAACCAGTCTACCATTTTGGGGATTTGTTTGATTGGGGAGCTTGAAACACAGCTACACAAGATAGAATTCACTCCTTCCCCGAGGCGGGGGTAAGTAGATAAATTGCTCCCTTAAGGGCTAATTTCGGGTCGTGAACAATGTGGTGTCACACCCTATCCTGGCTCGATAAAGGTCTAGCCATAGTTGGACTATGATATATAGTTCATTAGAGGGATCAGTGGTACTTAAGGAGTTAGATGTAACTATAGGGGCAAAACGGTAATTTGGCCTAGTTGTACTTACGAATAATTTGTGAAGGGTCATCGTACTATTGGTTGGTTGTATCTAATAGACATAAAAATATATATGTAGTGCAAAGAGTGCAGTTGTCGGTCTTTAGTGAAGTGCCCGACAATTAACGGATGGTGGATAATTTAATTAAAGAGTTTAATTAATTATTCATGTACCGTTGGAACTTCAAGTTACAGGTTCATGAGGTCCCCTCGGTAGCTCAATAGGATTAATTGAGAATCAGTTTTGGATTAATTTGAATTGTTCAATTAATATAGGGAGTTAATTATATATAGGGATTTAATTATATATGATATAATTAAGTTGTTCCAATTATATGTGGTATAATTATTATAATGTATTTGATACTTTATAACTTAAAGAGAGGAAATAAATATTTGAATGAGATTCAAATATAGTTTCAATGAATTGGATTCATAGTTGTTAAATTTAATATAAATATGATTTATATTAAATGTCATATAAGAGAGAAAATAAATTATAGTTTATATTTCACGTGATACAATATTAAAACTATAGGTTATATGTTATATTGATATAACATATAATTTTATATATAGATATAATATGATAAATTAGTTATCATATTTATATTTATATTAATTATTATTTTAATAATAAAGGAGGGAGTTACAACTCACTTCTTCTTCTTTTCTCTCCACCCACGTAAGTGGGTGGTGGTTATATTTGGCATGTAGAAAAGAAAAGGTTTCTTTTTCTTCTTGGCCAAATGATATTTTTTGTGATACAAAGAAAAAAGACAGAACCTTTCTATGAGTGTGAATTGAATTTTGTTTGTGAACATTTTTCAATTCCCTCTTCCTCTCCACAAAATTCCTTCAAATCAAATAGCCAGAGGCCACCACTCCTTGATTCTCATCCTGAGAATATTGAGGAAACCTTCGTGGTCGTGTTCGAACTTGTTCGAGTTATCTTTTTTGGAAGAAAGTCTTCAAGTGGTTCGTGTTCTGTTCAAGGGAATTCTTGAAGAAAAGTCTTCAAAGGTGAGGTTTCTAAAACCCTTTCATTAGCATGTTACAATTTATAAATAAATGCATATCTTGTTTCTTGTTTATTGTAAAATTTATATTCAATGAAAAATGAATTTTGGTCGATCTGCTTCCACTCAAAGTTCTCTTCTCATAGAGTTCCTTCACCTGATCTGAGTATCATATTGTAAAAGTTTGTTCCGATTGTTGAAAATTTACTTTAACTATGATTAAAAACTTTTTTTGAAACAATGGGAGTGAATTTTGCAATAATATAATCCAAAATTTATTTATGTTCAAGGGAGTGCTTCATCGAAAGTTGTATCCTCATACCCCTGAACAAAATGGTGTTGTAGAATGCGAACACAGGCATATTGTCGAAACTGCCATGTCTCTCATTTTCCATTCGTCTGTATCTCTTGAATTCTTACCGTATTCCATGTCCACTGCAATATATTTTATTGACTGTATGCCAATCCCATCCCAAAATATGATGTCACACTCTTGATTTACTACATTGAAATTTTTTTGGATGTGTTTTCTATTCTTTATTAAAATCTTATAATAAAAATAAACTTGAACCTAAAACTTCTTGCATGTTTTTCTTGGTTATACACTTGACTTTAAATAGGGATGCACGAGTTATGGTTTCAAATAGCCAACTAAGCAGTTGCAACAGTAAATAGAGAGAACTGTATATAGAATAGAGAATCATAAATGTGGAAAATAAAAGCAAATGGGTAAAGTAACTTAGGATTGGAGATTCTAGTCCTAGGAGGAAGAAAGGATTCTGATGCAATTCCGATCATTGGATTCTCTTGACTAATATCCATTAAATTTACGCATGCACAGGACTTGCTCGGCATAATCAACTCATTGATGCTACAAGTAGCCAACTCATTGAATTAAACCTAGTAAGTGCCCTAATTATTAATTAAAGCCTAAGCCCTAATTTATCTAAATGCTTTAGTCATATTGGATTTGAAAGTGGCCATCTAGAACTAACATATTTGCATTAAGATTAAGGGTCCCATTGTGTGATTAAATCAATTGGCTAGCCTAATTGATTAACCAAGTTATCCTTGAACCTGAAAAAATTGAATTCCCAATGCGAGAACGATTGATAACCTTTATGTCAGTAATTTATTTTTGGAATGAATTAAATCAGAGAATCATAGAATACAGAGAGTGTAAACATGAATCTAAGAATGCTTTCTAATTAACAGAGAGGAAAGGGAAGATTAACACATACCTTTGAAGAAACGCTTCTTCACATATTCCTCTCCTGGTGATCACGAACAGAGAACGTCTACTCCTCACGAACACAGCAAGAACATAGAGACTCTTGGACACCACCACAAGTGATTTCCTTACTGTTCTCAATGTGAGAATCAAAAAGGAACTGTGGGCTTTTCTGGTTAATTTTGGTGAGGGAGAAGGGAGAACCTTTTTAGAGAAATATCATTGATAGGAAGAAGAAGCAGAGAGATTTTAATTTGAGATTTTAATTTCTATTTGTTTCACGTTTTCTATAAAATTGAATAATCACTACTAATCTGTGATGCTTGTACATGAGAGAGATGGGGGGAATTATTTTCATAACTCCTTTCATCATGTAAAATAAATTCTAAGGGATTTATCTTTCTTTTAATTATATTAAATTAATAAGACAAAACCAACCTTATATATCTTATATAATGTAGTCTATAGTTTATATTATATCATATATAATATAAACTAACCTTATATTCTCTCATATAACCTATAGTTTTAATATGAATCATATTCATATTAATTTTAACTTATAGTTTTTATATAAGTCTCATTCATCTAATTAATATTTAAATCATATTCAAATATTTATCTCTCTCATTAAATTTTAAATTATAGTGTATCCATATACATTATATTAATTGTATCTCATACAATTAATTCCTTTAATTAATTTGAACAATTCAAATTAATCAAAAATTAATTGACTCTCATTAAACCCTTTTGAGCTAGCAAAGGGACCTTATGAACATACAGATTAGAAGCTCTAATGCTACGAGATTAATTAATTTAATCTTTAGTTATGTTAATTAACATACATTAACTTACGGTCACTGCACTAAAAACCGAAAGCTGCAATCCTTGCCACTGTAGATATATTTTTGTGTCCATTAAATATAACCATTTGGCAGTAAATTGACCCTTCACAAATTGCTCGTAACTATAGTTGGGTCAAAATTACTATTTTACCCCTATAGTTACATCTAACTCCTTAAGTACCACTAATCTCTCTAATGAACAATTAGTTATAGTCCAACTATAAACTAGACCCCTCTCTGGCCAGTGAAACGGCTGAGCGTCATTATTCAAGACCTGAAATCAACCTTAAGGAAGAAATTTATCTACTTATCTAATTACAGGAAGGAGTGAATTTCATCTTGTGTAGTAGTGTTCCCAGCTCCCCACTCGGACGAATCTCCAAAATGGTAGGCATATTGAGTTGGTGAATTTGGCAACTCTCACCCATACAGATTTAAGAACCGTCCTCGTAAGTAGGAGTTTACAACTTACTCAGGATTAAGATCAAGTCACCTATAATCATCCTAGTGAAATGTTTCTTCAAGTAATGGTGTTATAACGAGAGACTAATCATTTCGTGATCAGGTCTTATACAAACTCTTTGTACAGGATACCTCCACTCACATGTCTTCACATGAACGATCAGGATTAGATCATTTGTAATACTTTACAACAATTGTAACAATTACAAAGTGCATCATATCCATAGTGTTGCAAGGATAAAGTTTCCTTCTTCATCCATATACTATAGATCATTTAGGTTATTACTTGAACATGATCTACTTGTATGTCTACCACATAATATTCAAGTTACATAAAATAACCTTGGACCTTAGTTTATTGGATTGAGTTAATGCATAAAATAAAATAACTTTTATTTTATTAATAACAATTTGTTTGTATAAGTTTACAAACTACGAGTACAAAGAGATTTAGGACACCAATCCCAACAATCTTCCATTTATCTTAAAACTAGTGAAGTGTACAATAAAAATAAAGTACACAATATAATAAACTAAGGCATGCACTATTCCCAGTAACATCTCCCACTTGCTCTAGACAATGTGGCACCTATCTCATAGACCTAGACTTTCTAGATGACCCAGGAACACTTTAGTCATGAGAGCCTTCATAAACGGATAAAAAATGTTGTGCTCTGAAACTATATTCGTGACTATCACATCACTTCATAGCACAATCTCTCGAATCAAGTGATATTTTCTTTCAATATGTTTGCCTCTTTTATGACTTCTAGGTTCCTTTGAATTTTCACAGCACTACTGTTATCACAATAAATTGTGATGGGTAAAGACATATTTGGAATGACTTCCAAATTATTAAGAAACTTTCTTAGCCAAACAGCTTCACAAGTAGCTATGGTTCAACTTCCATTATGGAATCTGCGATACATCCTTATTTAATGATTTGGAAATTATAGCTCCTCTGTTAATAGTGAACATTGATCATCGTGTGGATTTCCTAGAATCTTTATTTGTCATAAAATCAAGGTCTGTGTATCTTGTAAGGATCAAATTCTTAGCTCCATACACAAGCATATAGTCCCTTGTTCTCCATAGATACTTGAGGATTTTTTTTACCACTATCTAGTGATCTAATCTTGGATTGGATTGATGTCTATTGACAATTCCTACTGTGTAGCATCAGATCTAGTACATAAGATTACATACATAAGGCTGCCAACAGTCGATGGATAGAGAATTCGTCTCATTTCCTCAACCACTTGGGGAGTCTTAGGACACTGTTCATTAGATGATACAATTTCATTCCTGAAAGGTAATAACCCCTATTGGAATTGTGCATCTAGTATCTGACAATCATTTTGTCAATATATGACGCCTGAGACAAGGTCAGCCCTTTATCCTTACTATCCCTGATGATTTAAATCCCTTGAACAAACTGCGCCTCGCCCAAATCTTTCATTTGGAACTGGGCGGCTAGCCATTTCTTTACATCTGTCAGTAAACATACATAATTCCTAATGAGTAGGATATCATCCACATAAGACACTAGGAAAGCTATGAACTGTTGATTATCTTCTTGTAGACATAAAGTTCATCAACATTCTGGTCAAAGCCATAAAACTTGATTGCAGTATCAAATCTTATATTCCAAGATCAAGATGCTTGTTTCAATTTATATATGAACCTATTAAGCTGCAAACCTTTTGTGTTTGACCTTGTTCAATGAATCCCTCTAGTTGATTCATGTAGATGATCTCTTCAAGATTACAATTCAAAAAGGCAATGTTGATGTCCATTTTTCACATCTCATAGTCATAATATATGTCAATGGATAAGAGAATCCATATAGACTTCAACATGACAACAAGTGAGAAAGTTTCTTCAAAGTCCACTCTCTCAACTTGGGAATAACCCTTTGCCACCAGTTTAGTCTTAAAGGTTTGTACCTTTCCATCTACACCCCTTTTTCTCTTGTAGATCCATTTGCAATCTATAGGTTTTACCCTATCAGGTTGATCTACAAGTTCCCAAACATAATTGAAGTACATAGACTCTATTTCTAGATTCATAGCTTCAGTCCATTCATTCTTGTCAACATCTTCCATTGCTTGCTTATAACACAATGGATCCTTAACTCAATCATTATATATGATGTCTCGGGCTTCTATTAAACCCATGTAACGAACACGTGGATTCAAAACCCTCCCACTTGTTGGAATACAAAAACAAGCAGCGGAAGAAACCAGGATCATTAAGCATTCTAATTCCTTAATTTTAACATTAAAATAAGCATGCTCAAAGGGCAATAAGATGGTTTCAAGAAACACATACCTTTGAAGAATTCCTCTCCGGTCCAAGCTACTCCTCACGAATTCTCAGCTCAAAAAATTCAGTGAACCACAAAGAGATCTTCTCTACTATTCTCAGCCTTGGATTTGAGTGGTGGAACTTAGAATTGAGCTGAATTTGTGATGGGAAAGGGATGAATTTCAGGTGAAGGAGAACAACTCAGCAGGAACTTTTTCCTCTAGTTCTTCAATCATCCTCTTTCCAAATTCTCACAAATTGGAGTGTTTTTATTCTTCAACTACATGCAGGCATCAATGAATTCAATCAAAGATACCTCAAACTTCAAGATTGAGTGGGATAGATATGTGAATTGTAGAGTTCCACCTACTAATTGGTGAAACTTTGGAATTTTCCACTAAAATTCAAAATTTTAAATACAAATTAAATTTTAATTTCAATAAATTCAAAATAATTTAAATTAAAATTTCAGAATTCAATTTCTCAAGTTGAATTAAATTTGAAAAAAAAAATGATTTTAATTAATTAAATAACAATTTAATATCAAATATTATACTAATCACATACCTAATTTTAAACATGAACCCTATTCATATAATTAATATTAAATCAATATTTAAATATTATAAACTCTCTAATTTCGTTTAATTTCAATAAATTAAATGTTATATAATTATACAAACTTTAATTTGAATTTGAACTATTCAAATTCAAACCCTAAATTCAATTTGAACATTTCAAATTGAAACTCAATTTGAACACTTCAAATTGAAACTCAATTTGAACACTTCAAATCGATATCATTCCAAATTCATTCAATTTACTAGTTCAAGGTGTTCATGTTTTACGAGCTAGTAGAGGGACCTTATGGACCTACAGATCATGAGCTCCAATGATTTGAGCTTAATTGGCAAAAACTCTTTAGATCGAATTAATCAATATTCATTAATTATTGAGTCATACCACTATAGCTTGATAGTTGCACTCTTCTCTCTGTAGATATATTTGGGTCCACTTAATTTAACCATAATCAGTAAGTCGACCCTTCATAGGTTGTTCATAATAACGGTTGGGTCAAATGCTGTTTTACCCCTAAAATTACGTCTTGCATCTTAAATTCCATTGATCCTCTAATGAACAATTGGTTTGTAATCCAGTCACTGAACCGGATTCCTCTTGGGCCAATGAGAGGGTGGGGCCCCTTGTTCAAGACCCAGATTTAGCACTTAAGAGAACAACCTTTCTCCTATCCTTCAATTGGATAGGCGTGAATTTTGTCTTGTAACCTATGTCCCCAGCTATCTACCCGGTCTTACCCTTAAAATGGGAGGCTTATTAAGGCGATGCTATTGAGCCAACCCTTATCTATACAAATCTAAGGATAATCCCGAAAAAACAAAAGTTCATAGTTAGCTTAGGATTAAACAATAAATAGTTATAAAGTAAGAGTGACTAATTTATTTGTACGATCTTACAAAAACTCATTGCATAGGGCACCCCCACTTCTCATGTTAATACATGAATGAATTAGGATCACTTTGTTTGTAGCACCTTACAACAAATTGTAACAACTACATTGGACCGCATCTGATAGTGTTACTAGAATAAGGCACCCAACCTTATTCGTATACTATAGATTATTTTGACTATTTACTTGAACCTAATTCACTTTTATGTCTCCACATAAAGTTCAAGTATTCATTTTATAGCCATGGATCTTGGTTTATTGGATTTAGTCTTTATAAATGAAATTTACAAATTCAATAACAACTTTATTGAAGAAATGTTGAATAACATCTTGATTGATAATAGAAAATGTTTAACTCTACAAACTTCGAGTTTTAGGACATACAACCCAACAAACTCCCACTTGGACTAAAAATCCAGTGGATAAATATATACAATGTTGAGTTCAATGAGAGAAGAAAAAAAATAAATACAATAAACTAGGGCATCAGATACCCATTATTTCTCCCACTTTCCCTAGTAGAAAGTATCTCGTAGTCCTAGTTCCATTAGGTGACCCTCGAACACTTTAGCTGAGAGGGCCTTTGTAAATGGATCAACTAAGTTGTCTTTTGAGGCTATCTGCGTGACAATCACATCTCCTCTGTATACAATCTTCCTGATGAAATGGTACTTTCGTTCGATGTGCTTTCCACGTTTATGGCTTCTAGGTTCCTTTGAGTTTGCAACGACAGGTGCATATTTGGAACCACTCCCAAATAAGTTAGGAACTTTCTGAGCCATACTGCTTCTTTTGTTGCTTCACTTGAAGCTATATACTCAGCTTCCATTGTGGAGTCAGTAATACAACTTTGCTTGATACTCCTTCACACTACTGCTTATTCATTCAAAGTGAATACTGAACTCGAAGTTGATTTCCTTTAATCAATATCGGTCTGGAAGACAGAATCAATATATCCAGCAAGGATCAGATCCTTAGCACCATACACGAGCATATAATTCCTTGTTCTCCGAAGATACTTGAGGATGTTCTAAACGACTATCCAATGATCATATCCTGGATTGGACTGAAATCTGCTGACCATTCCGCCTGCATAACATGTGTCTAAATGAGTACACAACATGGCATACATTAAGCTCCTTACTACTGATGCATATGGAATTCGTTTCATAACCTTAACATCTTGAGGTGCCTTAGGACTTGGTTCCTTAGACAGATGAATTCCATGTCTGAAAGGCAACACTCCTTTTTTGGAATTTTGTATTTTATATCTAGACAATATCTTGACTATATAAGATTCTTGAGATAATGCTAAAGTTCTGTTCTTTCGATTCTGAACTATTTGGATCCCAAGAACATACTGCGCTTCACCCAAATCTTTCATTTGGAATTGCATAGGAAGTCATCTCTTGACATCAGCCATAAATTCTATTTCATTTCCTATAAGTAGAATATCATCAACAAATTGAACCAGAAAAACGACAGTTTTGTTAACCATTTTCTTATAGTCACAAGGTTCGTCAACATTTTGGTCAAATCCATAAGATTTGATCGCAGTGTTAAATCTTATATTCTAGGATCGAGACACTTGTTTCAATCCATAAATGGATCTATTAAGCTTGCAAACCTTTTGCTCTTGACCTCGTTCAATAAATCCTTCTAGTTGAGACATATAGATACTCTCTTCAAGATAGCCATTTAGGAAGGTTGTCTTAACATCCATTTGCCAGATTTCATAATCAAAAAATGCAAATATAGACAAGAGTATTCTAATAAACTTTATCATGGCAACCAGAGAGAAGTTTTCTTTATAGTGTACCCCCTCTTTTTGGGTAAATCCTTTTACCACAAGCCTAACTTTGTAGGTCTATACCTTTCTAGGTTGGTCTTGTTTTCTCTTGTAGATCCACTTACAACCGATGGGTTTTATCCCTTCTGGTTGATCAACAAGATCTTAGACTAAATAGAAGTACATTTACTCTATTTCAAGATCCATGGCTTTAACATACTGTTCTTTATTCACAACTTCCATTGCTTGTTTGAAAGTTAATGGATCCTCTAAGCCATCATCAGGTATAATGACTTGAGTTTCAGTTAAACCAATGTACCGATCAGGCTGTTGCACAACCCTCCCACTATGTCGAGGAACTCTCAACTCTTGAGAAGGACGTGGAGTACCAGTTTCGTCAACAACTCTTGTTGATGGACCTACATGATCTACAACTCTTGTTGATGCCCTTGTCGTTTCTCTTGTCATTTCATTTATTACTAGCCTACTACGAAGTTGGTGATTTTTGATGTGGTCTTCCTGTAGGAAAGTTACATTTGTCGATAAAAAAACCTTATCTTCTTGAGGATCATAAAAGAAACCGCCTTTTGTCTCTTTAAGGTAACCTACAAATAGGCATACATTAGAACGACGTTCCAACTTCTTAGGATTATGTACCAACACATGTGTTGGGCATCCACAAATTCTGAAGTGACGTAAACTACCTTTACGTTCTCTCCATAGCTCGCAAGGTGTTTCAAAAACATTTTTTGAGGGAACCGTATTCAAAATATATACTACAATCTTAACTGCATAACTTCAAAAAGAATTTGATAACTGAGCATAACTCATCATAGAACGAACCAAGTCTAACAAGGTTCTATTTCTCCTTTCTGCCCCACCATTTTGTTGAGGTGTGCTAGGTGCTGTAAGTTATGACTGGATTCTGTGTTTTATCAAATAGTCCTAGAATTTCAAGTCCATATATTCACCACCTTGATCTAATCTCAGTGTTTTAACCTTTTACCTAATTGGTTCTCAACCTCAGCCTTATAATCCTTGAAGTTTTCAAATGTTTCGAACTTATGATGCATCAGGTAAATATGGCCATACCTCGAATAATCATCGACGAAGCTGATGAAATATTCATACCCTCCTCCAACTTTAACATTCATCGGACCACAAAGGTCTGAATGTACTAGTTCCAAGGGTTCTTTGGCTCTAAGACCATTTTCAGAAAAAGATCTTTTAGTCATTTTACCCTTAAGTCAAGATTCACATGGTGGTAATGAATTGTCTTCTAACTAATTTAGATAATCGTTCTTCACCAATCTCTCAATCCTGTTGAGATATATGTGACCACATATCAAGTGCCAAAGATAGGTATTTGGAGAAACTTTCCTTTTCTTATTTTGAGTCTCCGCTATTTTAAACATCTCTATGTTCAAAATGGCTTTTACCTCAGTCGGTTTTAACATGTACAAGTTATTTTCTAATTTTGCAGAACAAATATTAATATCTTTCGAAGAAATGAACACTTCATTATTTTCAAAAAAAAAAAACTTTGTAATTTCATTTTAGCAAACATGAGATGGATATTAAATACTTTTTCATAGAATATAATAAACATTTTCAAGTAAATTGTACCTATCTCCTATAAATAACTTCATATCTCCCACTGCTTTAGCTGAAACAATCTCCCTGATCCCTACCTTAAAGGTTACTTCGTCTTCTGTAAGTTGTCTCCAGGAACTAGTTTTCTGAGAGAAAATACAGATTGATTAGCGGCACCTGAATTTATTATCTAGGTCTTTTATCATTTTCCACTAAGCATGTTTCGATGACTAGTAAATCACATTTACTTTGTCATTCGAATTTTTCATTCTCATCTACATTGTTCAAAACTTTAGATGAGTTGGGAGATAGAGGAAAATCCTCTGTTAAAACTTGTTTTGAATCGTCATTTGCTAGTAATTTGCATGTTGAATTGTTATTACTGTTAATTAAAGCGGAAGCGAGTATTTTAAAAGAATTTGACATGCTGAAATTTTAAACATATTCTTAGTATTAAATTACAACTAAGTCCAAATCAAGTTTTTAAGCAAAAAATAATAATGTACCCATAATCATTATTTATTTGCAACGATAATATAGTGAGTCAGAATAAGTGCTACCGAGGGGCAGTCAAATACTCCTTCACTAAAGCAAGATTCTTGACTAAATACTATCTCCAAAATAACTCATATTCTAATAGTCATTTAGCTACTGTTTTTTGTCAGAACTTACTAACACCTTAGTAATTCCGTAAGTGTAACCCTCCATTTTCAGATGTCAGAAGTCGGCCCCAATGATGCTACTGAATTGGAAAGTCAAGGTTAGAAAATGACCTAAGAAATCCTTTTCATTTCTAGAGTATGAGTTGTTCCGAATCCCATGTTACAATCTTTCGAGGGGATAGCCGTTGTTAAACGACTAGCAAGGTCGACTTAAAGACGACAAGCATGTGCAACATGGAATCTCATGGTCCAAACAAACGGAAGAGACCGCAGGATGTGTTGACACATATCCTTCACCCATTTACTATAAACTACTTCCCCTATTCAACTTGATCTTGATTCCATGCAAACACTTTCTGAATGGAGCAGTCAAGGTTCATAATCGACATGAAGTATTGCACGGATCTCACGATGTGAACTTTCTAGGAACGTGAGAGTTGAAATTAATATATCATATATTTTATTTTACATTGAACAACTTCCCTTTATTCACCTTGATCTTGATCCTATGTAAACACTTTCTGGATGGAGCAGTCGAGGTTCATAATCGACATGAAGCGTTGCACGGATCTCACAGAGTGAACATCTTAGGACGTGAGATTTAAAATCAAAACATCACTTTTGATTTTACTGTGAACCCTTATTCACCTGATCTTGATTCATGTCAACACTTTTCAAATGGAGCAGTCGAGGTATAATCGACACGAAGCGAAGCATGAATCTTGATATGAAACTCTTAGGGATGCGAGAGCTAAAAATAACATATCATATACGTTATTAATCTCTCACTAAAGCATTCTAATAAATTCCCACTGAAGTGTTCTAAGAATATATCATATATGTTATTGAACTCCCACTGAAGTGTCCTAACATTTGTTTGGGTATATTCTTTACTGAAGTTTATTCTAGCTAATTAAACAACCTAAGTTTAGGTGTTTATCCAAGTATAACATTTATATTTGGATTTAATCTACGATGTCTAGGTGATAAATCAGTTTTAAAACCTCACATCGCTCACTTATTGCTCATAAAACTGGTTAACAATGCTCAATTATTCGGCCATAATCCCCAGGTAGAAGGTGTTCCAGAAATCGTCAACTTAAGAACCCCCAGCCTTAGATAGGATTATATACTGATTGAGTTTGTGACCATATTTTACAAGATATCTACCAATTTTAATTATTAAAACAAGTGGTTAACCTACGTGAGCATGCAACTTATTTTTGTTATGGATTTTAAATGTCTAACCCAATTTTGTAACAACTTATAAAATTTTAGACATGCTAAGCATCCATAACATACATAAAAGGCATTCAACATTAATATAACATATATATTAAAATATTTGAAACCCTATACATGTATACTATATATTTTACACTTTATAACATACCTTTAATACATGTAACATGCTTCCTATGGTGGGATTTTAAATCTACAGGGCATGTTTTATGCACATACAAGATTTATTTTATTATAACATACATCACATGCATAAATAATTAAACACAAACTAATATGATTTTCGTTTTTGGCATTTTCAAGCAAACAAAGGCCTAATTATTACAAAATTCAACAAAAACTGATTCCAAAACACTTCTGGATTGCTTGAACCACCTCGAACTGGACCAGAACCTCTCGAATCAGACCTCCAATGCTCAAAATTGGATTGAACCAGGCAAAAACCATTGAGTACCATCAAGCATCGAGTATGGCATCAAGCATCGAGCATGCCATCGTGCATCGAGTATTTCACTAAATACCTTCGAGGATGACATCGAGTACCATCGATTATGGCATCGTGCATCGAGTATTTCACAAAATATCATCGAGTATGATATCGAGTACCATCGAGTATGGCAACGTGCATTGAGTATTTCACAAAATATCATCGAGTATGGACCATGGAGCATCGGGTATTGGGCAGTGGCTGAAAATCCAATTTTTGCTGCTCGACCTTCTTCACTTCTTTCTTCAGTTACATCCTAATTGTAACTCTAATGATTCCAATCGAATTACAGACACTTAATCACACATTAAGACCCATCAATCAACAGCCAATTACAAGAATTACAACATATTTGAAGAGAAAACAATGCCAAAACTCAGAAAAAACCATATCAATTCATCATTTTCATACAACTTATGAACAACACCCACCAAACAAAAATTAAACCGAATTGAATGCTTAAATGATGCTCTGATACTAGTTGTTGGAATACAGAAACAAATAGCGAAAGAAACAAGGATCATTAAGTATTCTAATTCCTTAATTTTGACATTAAAATAAGCATGTTCAAAGGGTAATAAGATGGTTTCAAGAAAAACATACCTTTGAAGAATTCCTCTCCAGTCCAAGCTGCTTCTCACAAATTCTCACCTCCAAAACTTCAGTGAACCACCAAGAGATCTTCTCTACTCTGCTTAGCCTTGAATTTAAGTGGTGGAACTCATAATTGAGCTAAATTTGTGAAGGGAAAGGGATGAGTTTTCAAGTGAAGGAGAAGAACTCAGCAGGAACTTTTTCCTCTAGTTCTTCAATCATCCTCTTTCCGAATTCTCACAAATTAGAGTGTTTTTATTCTTCAACTACATGCAGACATCAGTGAATTCAATCAAAGACACCTCAAATTTGAAAATTGAGTGGGATATATGTGTGAATTATAGAGTTCCACCTACTAGTTAGTGAAACTTCAAAATTTTCCCACTAAAATTCCAAATTTCAAATACAAATTGAATTTAAATTTAAATTAATTCAAAATTAATTTAAATCAAAATTTCATAATTCAATTTCTTAAATTGAATTTAAGTTTGAAAAATAATTTTATTTGAATTAATTAAACATATTTAATTAATTAAATAAAAATTTAATATCAAATATTAAATTAATCACAATCCTAATTTTAAAAATAAACTCTATTCATGTAATTGATATTTAAATAAATATTTAAATATTATAAACTCTCCAATTTTGTTTAATTTTAATAAATTAAACATTATAGAATTATACAGTCCTTAAATTAAGTTTGAACTATTCAAATTCAAACCCTAAATTCAATTTGAACATTTCAAATTGATATCATTCCAATTCATTCAATTTACTAATTTAAGGTGTTCATGTTTTACGAGCTAATAGAGGGACCTTATGGACCTACAGATCATGAGCTCCAATGATTTGAGATTAATAGTTAAAACTCTTTAGATTGAATTAATCAATATTCGTTAACTACCGAGTCACACCACTATAGCTTGATAGTTGCACTCTTCTCACTGTCCATATATTTGTGTCCACTTGATTTAACCATAATTAGTAAGTCAACCCTTCACAGATTGTTCGTAATAACGGTTGGGTCAAATGTTGTTTTACCCCCAAAATTACGTCTTGCTTCTTAAGTTTCATTGATCCTCTAATGAACAATTGGTTTNGCCAATGAGAGGGTGGGGTCCCTTGTTTAAGACTCGGATTTAGCACTTAAGAGAACAACCTTTCTCCTATCCTTCAATTGGATAGGCGTGAATTCCGTGTTGCACCCTATGTCCCCAACTATTTACCCGGTCTTACCCCTGAAATGGAAGGCTTATTTAGCTGGTGATATTAAACCAACTCTCACTTATGCAAATCTAAGGATAATTTTGAATAAACAGGAGTTCATAATTAGCTCAGGATTAAGATCGAGTTACCTAGGTCATCTGAGCGAAATAGTCAGTCTTAAATAGTAAACAACGTTATAAAGTAATGTGACTAATTTCTTGGTCCGATCTTACACAAACTGATTGCATAGGACGCCCCCACTTCTCATGTCAATACATGAATGAATCAGGATCACTTCATTTATAGCACCTTACAGCACATTGTAACAACTACATAGTGGGTCGCATCCGATAGTGTTACCAGAATAAGACACCCAATCTTATTTGTATACTATAGATCATTTTGACTATTTACTCAAACCTAATCCACTTTTATGTCTCCACATAAAGTTCTAATATTCATATAATAGTCGTGGATCTTAGTTCATTAGATTTATTGAAGAAATGTTGAATAACATCTTTATTGATAACAGAAAATATTTAACACTACAAACTGCGAGTTTTAGGACATATAACCCAACACCACTACACGAGGAAATCTCAATTCTTGAGATGGATATGATATACTAGATGAACCGACATCAACAACTCTTATTGAAGTCTCAGCGTAGTTTTATTGAAAATTCACTTAATACTATTTTGCTTCGTGGCTTGTGGTCCTTCATGTGATCCTTCCGAAAATGTAGCATTTTTCGATGCAAATACTTTATTCTCTTTTGGATCAAAGAAGTTCCCACTTCTTGTTTCCTTGGGGTAGCCTACAAATATGCATTCTTTTGAACGAGGTTCCAACTTCTTTTGATTTGTTATTAGCACATGTAACGGACATCCCCAAATCCTAAAGTGGCATAAACTACTTTTATGACCTCTCCAAAGCTCAAAAGATGTTTCTGAAATACTCTCTGACAGAACATTGTTCAAAATAGAAACTGCAATCTCCATTGAATATCTCCAAAACGAGTCAGGATGTTGAGCATAGCTCATCATAGACCAAACCATGTTAAACAAGTTTCTATTTCTCCTTTCTGACACACCATTTTTTTTATGTGTACCAGGGACTGAGAGTTAGGACATTATTCCATGTTCTATCATATATTCCTAGAACCTTAGGTCCATATATTGTCCACCACGATCACATCAAAGTGTTTTATTCTTTTTACCTAACAAGTTTTCAACTTTAAATTTATACTCCTTGAACTTTTCAAGAACTTCAGATATATGCTGCATTAGGTAAAAATACCCATACTTGAATAAACATCAAAGAAATAGATGAAATACTCATACTCTCTTCTTGCTTTTGTTGGGATTGATGCCCTAAATCTTGTTGGTTCCTGTAGTTTGTAATTGTAATGTATAAACAATTCACTTATTTAATAAAATATGAGATGTTTTATTTGACATTTAGTAGCATTAGACCCACAAATCAATAAACTAACATCCAAGGTTATCATCTGTAGCTTAAACATGTATGTAGAGACATACAGGTGGATCATGTTTAAGTGATAGCCCAAATGGTCTATAGTAGATGGATAAGGCTAGGTACCTTATCCTGGTGACATTATGAATATGGCCCGCTTTGTAGATGTTACAATTGTTGTAAATTACTACAAATGATTTGATCCTGATCATTCATGTAGAGATATGTGGGCATGGGTATTCTATACAAAGGAGTTTGTATAAGACCAAACCACGAAATGACTAGTGTCATTATATAATGTCGTTCTTTGAGACTTATATTTCACCAGGATGACTATAGATGACATGACCTGAATCCTGAGTGAGTTGTGAACTCCTACCTATGAAGGCGGTCCTTTGATTTGTATAGGTGAGAGTGGCCAGATTGCTGACTCAGTAAACCTACCATATTGGGGATTTGTCTAATTGAGGAGCTGGGACGCAGCTACACAAAACGAAATTTACTACTTTCCTAACGTTGAGGTAAGTAGATAAATTTGTGAAGGGTCACACCTTTTCTTGGCCAGAGAGGGGTTTGGTCGTAGTTGGGCTATGACTTATTATTCATTAGAGGGACCAGTGGTATTTAAGGAGTTAGATGTAACTACAAGGACAAAATGGTAATTTGCCTAGTTGTACTTACGAGCAATTTGTGAAGGGTCATTGCACTGTTGACTGGTTATATCCAATGAACATATAAATATATCTATAGTGTGAAGAGTGCAACTGTCGGTCTTTGAGCTCGATAGTTAATCGATGTTAAATAATTTAATTAAAGAAGTTTAATTAATTATTCAAGTACTATTGGAGCTTCAATCTATAGGTCCATGAGGTCCCCTCTGTAACTCAACAGAGATTTAATGAAAATCAATTTTGGATTAATTTGAATTATTCAAATTAAATGAGAGAATTAATTATATGTGGTATAATTAATTTAATTTAATATAATTACTATAATGTATTTGATACATTATAATATAAAGTTTAGTTGAGAGGAAATAAATATTTGAATATGATTCAAATATTAATTATGTGTATTGGATTCATATACTTGAATTTAATATAAATTCCATTTATATTAAATACCATTGATGAGAGAATTAAATTGTCCATGAGGTGTCATCTTAATTAGCTCATCAATGTATTTAATATAAATCCCATTTATATTAAATTTAATTATATGAATCCAATTCACATAATTAATATTGGAATCATATTCAAATATTTATTTCCTCTCAAATAAACTGTATATTATAATGTTAATATATCAAATACATTATAGTAATTATATCATATATAATTAATTAAAATCAATTATATCACATATAATTAATTCCCTCAATTAATTTGAACAATTCAAATTAATCTAAAATTGATTCTCATTAAATCTGTGTTGAGCTATAGAGAGGACCTCATGGACTTGTAACTTGAAGCTCAAGTTAATTAAACTTCTTTAGTTAAAGTACTCAACATCCATTAACTGTCAGACACTTCATTAAAGACTGACAGCTACACTCTGTTGGGATTTGTGCCCTAATTCTCCCAGAGTCTCGTCGTTTTGTAAAGATACACATTGTTCAATGAATAAAATAAATGTTATTTAATTCTGCCATTTACTCATATCCAATAAACAAAGCTCCTTGGTTATCTTATGTGAACTTAAGCACGTATATGTGATATACAAGTGGATCATGCCTTAAGTGATAATCTAAATAGGTCTATAGTATAAGGATTAAAGTGGGATACCTGATCCTGTTGACACTACAGATACGATCCGCTTTGTAGAGGTTTGCAAGTGTTGTAAACTACTATAGATGATAGATTCTGACCATTCATGTGGAAATGTGCGGGGGAGTCCTATACAAAGAGTTTGTATAAGACCTGGACTACGAGATGACAAGACTATGTATATAACGCCGGTGATACTAGAGACATGCATCTCACTAAACGACCATAGGTGACACGACTTCAATCCTGTGTGTTTTGGGAACTCTTGTTTTTTAAGGCGGACCTTTGATTAGTATGGGTGAGAGTGGCCAGATTGCCAACTTAACATGCATACCTTTTTGGGGTCTAATCTGGGAGCTGGGAACTCAATCCACAAGATGAAATTCACTCCTTTCCCGAAGTAGGGATAAGTAGAGAGATTTCTCCCTTAAGGGCTGATTCTGAGGCTTGAACATAGTGGCCACAGCTTCTCTGTGGAAGAGAAGACTCAGTCATAGTAGGACTATGACTTACGTCACATGAGATTCTTGTTAGTTTTGCTAAAACCTTATTGGATGTTGTTTTGTTTTACAACGGGTATTTGCTTAAAACCTAATATAAGTCAATGTATTTTTCTTTTTAGTAACTCGTTAGTATTTCCATTTAAAGATTTTAAAAATGACTGATTATTTACAGTGGAAAGAATCATGTGAAACGAATTTCGTGGCAAACGACCTCCATCCCATTACTCTCCAAAAGAGGATACAAGACAATAAATATGATTTTTTGGTCTTGGAGTCATGTCTGGTAGAGAATGATGATTCTGCCTGGATCCTCGATTTAGGTGCTACTAATTATGTCAGTTCCTCTTACCAAGGATTTAGTTCCTGGCAAACGTTACCATAGGGAGAGATGACTCTTCAAGTCGGTACTGGTAAGGTTGTTTCAGCTGTTGTTGTAGGCAGGCTGAAGTTATTTTTTGACAAGAAATGTTATCTGTTACTAGATAATGTTTTTGTAGTTCCTCATATTAAGAGGAACTTAATCTCGGTTTCTTGTCTCATTGAACTGGGCTATACCGTCTCCTTTTCTGAGAATAAAGTATTTATTTTCAAGAATGGAATGGAGATTGGTTATGGTTCAATGGAAAATAACTTATATGTGCTAAGGCCGTTAGTCATAAAAGCCTTGTTTAACACTGAAATATTCAATACGACAACAACAACTAAAAGACCAAAGGTTTCTCCAAAGGAAAATGCCCATCTTTGGCATCTTAGGTTAGGTCACATCAACCTCAATAGGATTGAGAAGTTGGTGAAAAGTGGACTTCTAAATAGTTTAGAAGAAAACTCCTTGTCGGTATGTAAATAATGCCTCGAAGGCAAGATGACCAAACAACCTTTTACTAAAAAAAGGTTACAGAGCCAAGGACGCCTTGGAGCTTGTACATTCAGACCTCTATGGTCCGATGAATGTTAGAGCTCGAGGTGGGTATGAATACTTCATCTCTTTCATAGATGATTATTCAAGGTTTAGGTATCTCTTCCTAATGCAACTTGACAAGTTCAAAGAGTATAAGGTTGAAGATAAAAACATTATGATCTGATCGTGGTGGAGAGTATATGGACCTCCAATTCCAGAACTATATGATAGAACATGGGATTGCATCTTAACTCTCGGCCCCTGGTACACCTCAGCAGAATGATGTATCCAAAAGGAGAAACAGGACCTTGTTGGATATGGTTCGGTCTATGATGAGTTATGCTCATCTTCCAGACTCGTTTTGGGGTTGTGCAGTGCAAACTGCATGTTATATCCTGAACAACGCTCCTTCGAAAAGTGTTTCTGAAACACCTTTTGAGTTATGGAGAGGTCGTAAAGGTAGTTTATGCCACTTCAGAATTTGGGGATGTCCGGTACATGTGCTAGCGACTAACCTAAAGAAGTTGGAACCGTGTTCGAAGGTTTGTCTCTTTGTGGGCTACCCCAATGAAACAAGAGAAGGATACTTCTATGATCCAAGTGAGAACAAAATGTTTGTTTCCACTAATGCTATCTTCTTAGAAGAAGACCACATGAGGGATCATAATCCATGAAGTAAGCTCGTTTTACGTGAGATCTCTAGTGAGACTGAGATTGCTGAGGGTTCGACAAGAGTTGTTGAACAGGCCGATAGATCAACAAAAGTTGTTGAGGTCGGAACATCTAGTCAACTAGCTCAAGAGTTGAAACTGCCTCGACGTAGTGGGAGGGTTATGTACCCACCGGATCGCTACATGGGTTTGACTGAAGCCCATAACGTCATTACGAATGATGGGTCGAGGATCCGTTGTCTTTGGGGGAGTTGACTATGAGGAAACTTTCTCACATGCTTAAGTCTATCAGGATTCTCTTGTCCATAGCCACATTTTATGATTATGAAATATGGAAAATGGAGGTCAAGACTTCCTTTCTTAATGATAATCTTGAGGAGACCATTTATATGACTCAACTAGAAGGTTCATAGTTCCAGATCAAGAGCAAAGAGTTTGCAAGCTTAATAGGTCCATTTATGGGCTAAAACAAGCACCTAGATCTTGAAACATCAGATTTGACACTATTGTCAATTCCTTTGGCTTTGACCAGAACATTGATGAACCTTGTGTTTACAAGAATATCATCAACAACTCAGTAGCTCTCCTGGTATTGTATATGGATGATATCCTATCATTGGGAATGATGTAGGGTATCTGACTGACATTAAGAGTTGGCTAGCTGCCCAGTTCGAAATGAAAGATTTGGGTGAGGCACAAAATGTTCTCGGGATCCAGATTATTTGGGATTGCAAGAACAAACGGTTAGCCCAGTCTCAGGCATTGTACATTGATCAAATGTTGATTAGGTACATGATGCAGGATTCCAAGAGGGGTTTACTACCTTTCAGGCATGGAATCGTTCTGTCTAAGGATCAATGTCCTAAGACACCTCAAGTGGTTGAGGAGATGAGACGGATTCCCTATGTTTCCGCTGTAGGAAGTTTGATGTATGCAATGTTGTGGACTCGACCCGACATTTACTATGCAGTAGGGATTGTCAGTCGGTATCAGTCCAATCCAGGATTTGATCATTGGATGGCAATCAAGGCGATCCTCAAGTATCTTCAGAGAACGAGGGACTACATGCTTGTGTATGGAGATAAGGATCTGATCCTTACAAAATACACAAAATCTGACTTTCAAACCGATCGAGATTCTCGCAAATCGACATCGGAGTCAGTGTTTACTCTGAATGGAGGGGCTGTAGTCTGGTGAAGCATCAAGGAAGGATGCATCGTGAACTCCACTATGGAAGCTGATTACGTAACGGCTTGTGAAGCAACTAAAGAGGTTGTTCGGCTAAGGAAGTTCCTTTCATATTTGGAAGTTGTTCCAAATATGGATTTGCCTATCACTCTTTATTGTGATAATAGCGGGGTTGTGGCAAATTCGAAGGAGCCTCGGACCCATCGTCGGGGTAAGCACATAGAACGAAAATATCACCTGATTAGGGAGATTGTGCATCGCGGTGATGAGATAGTCACGAAGATCGCATCAAAGCACAACGTTGTTGATCCCTTTACAAAGGCCCTCACGGCTAAAGTGTTCGAAAGTCACCTGGAGAGTCTGGGTCAGCGGGACATGCGGCATCTTGTCTAGGGAAAGTGGGAGATGATACTAGGATATGCCTTAGTTTATTGTATATTGTATATTTTTATATTGTATTGTACATTAGTCTCCCGAATCATTAGGACAAGTGGGAGATTGTTGGGATTGGTGTCCTAATTCTCCCAGAGTCTCATTGTTTTGTAAAGATACAAATTGTTCAATGAATAAAATAAGTGTTATTTAATTCTGCCATTTACTCATATCCAATAAACAAAGCTCCTTGGTTATCTTATGTGAACTTAAGCACATATATGTGATATACAAGTGGATCATGCCTTAAGTGATAACCTAAATAGATCTGTAGTATAAGGATTAAGGTGAGATACCCCCTGGTAACACTACGGATATGGCCCGCTTTATAGAGGTTTGCAAGTGTTGTAAACTACTACAGAGGGTAGACCCTGACCATTCATGTGGAGACGTGCAAGCGAGGGTGTCTTATAGAAAAGAGTTTGTATAAGACCTGGACCACAAGATGATTAGACTCTGTATATAACGCCATTGATACTAGAGACTTACATCTCACCTAAACGACCATAGGTGACACGACCTTAATCCTGAGTGTTTTGGAAACTCCTGCCTTTGAGGGTGGTCCTTTGATTAGTATGGGTGAGAGTGGCCAGATTTCCAACTCAACATGTTTACCTTTTGGGGATTGTCTGATCTGAGAGTTGGGACCTCATTCCACAAGATGGAATTCACTCCTTCCTGAAGTAGGGATAAGTAGAGAGATTGCTCCCTTAAGAATTGATTCCGGGGCTTGAACATAGTGACCACAACTTCTCTTTGGTTGATGCGTAGGACTATGACTTATGTTCATTAGAGAGATCAGTGGTTGATGCGTTATTTTATGAGGTGCATTTATGGAATGAAAGCGGTGATGCAAATGGGTTGAGCAACAAATTTTCTTTGCATAATCCAAGTATAAATTCCACTGAGTTTCCTGGTAAGTCTAGGGTCGAACTCAGGGACTAGGGAAAACAGTATGCGGTGACAATTTTCGTGAAGACTTTATGGTAACTAGATAATTCAAATAGTTGTTTGGGTTGATATTTGCGGTGTAAATTAAATGTATACGGCGGAGTTATGAAAAGAGTAGATAATACGGAAGATGCGATGAATATGCGGAGAACGGGTTGAGAAGGGGTTCAGCTAACACTTCCTAGGATGCGTTCATGTTATGAGATCATGCAACACACATACAATAGCAAATCATCTCTCAATGTAAATGCTACGGCTTCTAGTATTAGAACGCATGCGATATATGCGATGAGTCTATAGGACCTACACATAAGCCTCTATTCTTATTTATGCGATGACAACATGACACACACACAAATAAGGCGACCACATAATTTCATAACCTATCTCTAGGGTGCATGCAATGCATGTTGGGAAACAAAGCTTATCTCTAAGCCCCTATTTCTTGCTTATGAAGATCTAATCTTGCTCTCTCGAGTCTAGATTCTAACCTAGCTCTCTCAAGTCTTAGGTTTTTTCTTTAGACTCTCTCTCGAGTAGCTCTAAAGGGGTATTGGGCACAACATAAAACAAGATAATCGCATGCAATGAAAGTCCTAGGTCATGTTAGCTTAGTTCTTCTCAACCCATTTTATAAATTTAGCTACTCATGCATGCTTTTAAGAGAGTGAATAGATGTAGATAAAGAAGTTCCCTTGTATAGATATAGAATTGAAATACAAAATAACAATGCAAGATGAGAATAAAGAGCCTGATAGCAATCTCTTGCTTTCCAAGGCTTTTTACACTGTCTTTTCTACTTTGTTCAGAAGATAGTCTTGCTCTCGCGAGAGTCAGCCCGCTCTCTGCTTTTCCACGCCTCTGGATTTTCTCTCGAGTTGTCCTGAGCGATCTTCCGGCGTCTCGTCCCTTCTCTCGCTCCGCCTTCTAAATGAAAAAGGAAAACTATGAACAAGGCTATTCTATCTAAGGGAAAATTCTCTAACTATCCGAACTCATTCACTGAAGGTTGCCTTCGGTATTTATAGAGCTTCAGAGTGAAAAACTGCTTCTCTTTTATGATTGCACTGATGGGATGGCATTAATTCTCTGTCTGGTGCGCCGAATATTTGTCACCAAAAAGTTGAGTGTACTTGCTATAGTAGTTCGTTAGCGGCTTGCCAACTTAATTCGAACTCGACCGTCGTTAGCTTTTTGTCCCATCGTGATTAATTATGCCTTTCACCCAGAGGCGCCCACCAAGTTGCGCCGGCTCTATGCGGCAATCCTTCATGAGTAGATACTTGCGAGAGCAAATCACTGCAAAACCTTGCGATAATGTTGCATTCGACCGTTGATTTCTTGTACTAATCCGCATTTTCTGCCTTGCATCATGCATATCTGCACAAAATACACAAATTAACTGTTTTCATGCGATTGGACGCATGGACCCGAATGTTATGAACTTAATGCTTTTTGGACGCAATCTTACATATTTTATAAATGCAAACCTTCATTGTTTAATAACTTAGCACTGTAATAATATGCATTTCTACCCGTTATTATACCCCAATTTAAAACAATGCTTGTCCTCAAGTATAAGCTAAAGATTTTATTTAGAAAGTCGACCGCAATCTCTTTTCCTAGATTTCTCAAGGATACTTCATTCAAATCCTATACACAAAATTTCCTCAAATTCTTATTCAAGTCTCTTCTTAATTTTCTAAACCTAGGGCCGCAAGTTTAACCTTCAAAAAGAACTTTACTAGATTCCAGTACTTCATGATTCATTTCAAAAAAAAAAATTTCACTGGGGTGTTAATTGATTTTTATCCTTACATATTTTTTACATTATTAATTTTTACATTAAGTGCCTCACTTTCGTTTTGGATTGCCCCACTTGTGTCATGCGGACATCCAACTAACGAGCAAGGCGCTTTTCTCAGACTAAACTCATACCTTTGGCAACGGAGTTGCGGTCAATTATTTATACGTTGATCTTTGGCGACTTACTTTCATTTTGACTTGCCCCACGTGTGTCATGCGGACATCTAACTACGGGTGAGTGCCCTTCATAACTTAACTTCTTTCAACACGTGCGCTCCCCATTGCATTGACAGTGGAGTTGTTATTTTCAAAATTTTCCTCTCTCTCTCTCTTTTTTTTTTTTATAGAGCTAAAAATAGCAAGGTCAAAAATAAATACCTCACCCCCAAATTTTAAATGCGGCAATGTCCTCATTGCTAAAAGATTGAAAGAAGTCATGCAATGTTCTTAGGAAGTTTGATAAAGGGTCAGTATGAAAGAAAACTAGCAGACTACTAACTTCTAAAAATATTTCATGAGGTGGATGTCCTAAAATTAAGTTGACTCTAGTGTACATGAAAAAAAATAGAAGTATGTGTTTCATCATTGAAATCATAATTGGCAAAGAGAAAGCATGCAGTGACTTACTAAATTTATCAATGTTAAACGATTGTGGTAATCAGAGAGGATGCGGTGATAAAATTTTCAAAATTAAAATGTGATGTGATAGTGCAGAATTTGGAATAAGGTCAAGAAAGAATACAACCCCCAAATTTGCGCTATTGCCCGCATTATTTGTTGACGCATCCTGCTTTGCGGCGATCTTCTTTCTTTGGATTATGGTGACGGAATAAAGTAATTGCGTCTTCGCGTAGCGCCTTCGCAGTTGTTTACCTCGACCGTTTGCAAGAAAAATATTGAGAGGGTCAAATATCAAAAAAACAAAGTTAACAAAATTGCTTACCGCAAACGTTTTTTTTTTTTTTTAGAATAGCAAAGAAGTAGATATGCGATAACAGAAAATAACAAGGTGAAGAAGGTTCATGAAGTATTGATGTAGAAAAAGGATATTCAAAAGATTTGCATCCCTGATGAGGTTAAATCACATAATGACTCAGGGACTGCTTATTTTGCGGTGCAAGCTGGACTTTTTATGTCCACAGCGGCTTTTTCTTCTTTTCTCTGTCTTCTGAAATCCTGACTGCCTTAATCTGGAGCTTTTCCCCATTAATGTTCATTATGATTTCTCCCTTGTGCACATCAATTTGAGTGCGACCAGTCAAGAGGAATGGTCGTCTCAATATGATAGACATATCTTCATCCGCTTTATAATCCAAAATGATGAAGTCTTCCGGCAAGATGAATTTATCAATTGAGATTGCGACATCTTTCAAGTCTCCCTCGGGATGTATTCGGGACCTGTTCGCAAGTAAAAGAGTCTCTGTCATGGGCGTGAGTGTGCCAATATTAAATCGTTTGAAGATTGATAGCGGCATTATGTTTATACTCACCCAAAAGATCGCATAGTGCTTGGCCATTGTAGACCCTTCCAATGGAGCATGGTATTGTGAAGTTTCTTGGGTCGCACATTTTTTGTGGGATCATCTCATTTTGCGTTACTACCACTGTCGCGATCTTTTCTTCATCATTTTGCTTCTTTTTCAATCTTTGAGGAGATGGTGGAAGCTGGACTTTTTCTATCTCATGATCTAGAGGCTTGAGGATGGACGCAGCTTCTGGTTTCATTTGCTCGGGCTCTTCTGAATTACATGTCAACGGGTCATCGGTTGTTACCACATTCAAGTTGGTCGTAATGGGTTCCTCCTCTACTTCTACAGTCGTTTTCTCGCTTAGCAAGGAGACTGCAAAGCATTATTCCTTGCCCGTACCCCCAGCGTTGCGAGGGAGCTCAGTTGAGCTCGACAAAGTGCCTTGCGGTCTATTTTTAAGTTTGCCCACAATCTGTCCTAGCTAAATTTCGAGATTTCAGATGGACGTTGCTTGATTCTGAAGCATTGATTCGTTTTTCTCAATGTACTGCTTCAGCAAGTTTCTAAGGACGAAGATTGCGGTATCTGCGAACTACTAGCTTGGCTGTGCATTGGATGCGCGTCTCCGTAGATGACACATCTTGCGGTCGTTTGAGCAATTGCATTAACCTGCACTTTGTTCGCTCCCATGCTGTTAATTGTGATGCCTTGTATCAAACTCATCATCGCAGTTATTTGGTTCTGAAGGGATATGATGGCCCCGTTGTTTACGTCATTGTTTCCAATTCTTAATCTTTGATCGCTTTCTCGCCAGTCCTCGTGATTTTTGGAAAAGCGATCAGTATATTTTTGGCCTCCTTCTATGTTTTGTCGAGCAGACCACCAGCTGCTGCCGTATTGGCAGCGGTCTGCGAAGCAGGGTTCAATCCTTGATAAAAGATCTCCATTTGTAAGTAGTCTGGTAATCCATTATGTGGACGATCTTACCAGCCTCTTAAATCTCGCCCAGGCATCACTGAGTGATTCATTAGTTTCTTATTCAAAATTCGTTATTAATTTTCTTCTCCTTGCATTCTCGGTCGGTGGGAAATATTTCTTCATGAACTTTCCACGACCTGTTCCCACGAAGTTATCTCTCCCGGCTTTAGAGAATACGCCCATTTTCATGCCTGGTCACACAGAGAAAATGGAAACAAATTTAGTCGAACTTCTTCGGTAGAGATGTTCAGGAACACAAAAGTATTGCAGATTTCTATGAAGCTCCAAAAGTGAGCGTACGGGTCCTCGCCACGCCTTCCTTCAAATTTTTCAGCAGTCTGGATCATCTACAGCATCACCGATTTCATTTCAAATCAAGATCCATCAAGGGCAGGCCTCATGATTCCTAGAGAGAAATCATAGAGGTTTTGCGATGCATAGTCCCGAATGGGCCTATTGCGATTGTTTGCCAGTAAGATTGGATTCGCCATGACATTGTTTTCGTTTGGTGTTCCGTTTTCAGGCTGCTCTGCCATATCGTTTTTATCTGGTTGTTGTTGTTGGCGGCTATCTATTAGTCTTCGTCGAAACGTCCTCTCAATCTCTGGGTCGTAATTCACCAGAGATTGAGAATTGCAAAGAAATCAGAAAAATTACCATTAGCACACTGATTTGCGGAAGTCCCTGGCAACGACGATGCGTTATTTTATGAGGTGAAATTATGGAATGAAATGCGGTGATGGAAATGCGTTGAGCAACAAGTTTTCTCAGTAGAGTCCAAGTATAAATTCCACTGAGTTTCCTGGTAAGTCTAGGGTTGAACTCAGGGACTAGGGAAAACAGTATGCGGTGACAATTTTCGTGAAGACTTTGCGGTAACCAGATAATTCAAATAGTTGTTTGGGTTGATGTTTGTAGTGTAAACTAAATGTATGCAGCGAAGTTAAGAAAAGAGTAGATAATACGGAAGATGCGATGAATATGCGGGGAACGGGTTGAGAAGGGGTTCAGCTAACACTTCCTAGGATGCATTTATGTTATGCGATCATGCAACACACATACAATAGCAAATTATCTCTTAACGCAAATGCTACGGCTTCTAGTATTAGAACGAATGCGATATATGCGATGAGTCTATAGGACTTACATATAAGCCTCTATTCTTATTTATGCGATGACAACATGACACACACACAAATAAGGCAACCATATAATATCATAACCTATCTCTAGGGTGCATGCGATGCATGTTGGCAAACAGAGCTTATCTATAAGTCCCTATCTCTTGCTTATGCAGATCTAATCTTGCTCTCTCGAGTCTAGATTCTAACCTAGCTCTCTCAAGTATTAGGTTATTTCTTTAGACTCTCTCTCGAGTAGCTCTAAAGGGGTGTTAGGCACAACATAAAACAAGATAATCGCATGCAATGAAAGTCCTAAGTCATGTTAGCTTAGTTCTTCTCAACCTATTCGATAAATTTAGCTACTCATGCGTGCTTTTAAGAGAGTGAACAAATGTAGATAAAGAAGTTCCCTTGTATAGATATAGAGTTTAAATACAAAATAACAATGCAAGATGAGAATAAAGAGCCTGGTAGCAATCTCTTGCTTTCCAAGGCTTTTTACACTGCCTTTTCTACTCTGTTCAAAAGATAGTCTCGCTCTCGCGAGAGTCAGCCCGCTCTCTGCTTTTCCATGCCTCTGGGTTCCCTCTCGAGTTGCTCTGAGCAATCTTCCAGCGTCTCTTCCCTTCTCTCGCTACGCCTTCTAAATTAAAAGGAAAACTATGAACAAGGTTATTCTATCTAAGGGAAAATTCTCTAACTATCTGAACTCCTTCACTGAAGATTGCCTTCGGTATTTATAGAGTTTCAAGGTGAAAGGCTGCTTCTCTCTTATAATTGCACTTATGGGATGGCATTAATTCTCTGTCTGATGCGCCAAATATTTATCACTGAAAAGTTGAGTGTACTTGCTACAGTAGTTCGTTAGGGGCTTATCAACTTAATTCGGACTCGACCGTCATCAGCTTTCTGTCTTATCGTGATTAATTATGATTTTTACCCAGATGCGCCCACCAAGTTGTGTCAGCTCTATGTGGCAATCCTTCTTGAGCAGATTCTTGTGAGTGCAAATCACCGTAAAGCCTTACGGTAATGCTGCGTTTGACTGTTGATTTCTTGTGATCGCATTTTCCGCCTTGCGTCAACGCATATTCTGCACAAAAATATCCAAGTTAACTATTTTCATGCGATGGACGCATGCGACCGCAATGTTATGAACTTAATGCTTTTTGGACGCAATCTTACATATTTTATCAACGCAAACCTTCATTGTTTAATAACTTAGCACTGTATAAGTGCATTTCTGCCGTTATCAGTGGTACTTAAGGAGACAGATGTAACTACAGGGGCTAACGATTATTGGCCCAGCTGTACTTATGAGCGATCTGTGAAGGGTTGTCGCACTTCTGATCGGTTAAGATGGACATATAATATATCTCTAGTAAGAAGAAGTTTATTTTGGTCTTTAGTGGAGTGCCTGGCAGTTAAGAATCGTGGATCCCGTGACTAAAGTGTTTAGTTAGTTATTCACGTACCGTTGGAGCTTCGAGCTACAGGTCCATGAGGTCCCTTGGTAGCTCAATGGATTCCAAATTGAGGATCAGTTCTTGGGGTGTTGATTTGAAACAAATTGATAAGAGGTATTTTGATTATATGTGTATAATCAGTTTGATGTATGAGATACATCTAGTGGAAGATTGATGTAAATGAGATTTACATTAAGTACCATGAATAGAAAAGAACTATGATTTATATTTTTCATGAGATGAAATATTAAAACTATAGGTTATAAATATAGTATGATAGTTGGTTATCATTTATATTTATAATAATATTAATTATTGGATAATTAATTCTTTTTTCTCTTAAATAACAAAGTAGTGGTGGTTATTGAGTCAGGTAACCATGAGTTTAAAAGGAAAATGGTTTCCTATTTTAAAAAGAAGTTTTTACAAATGCTAAAAAGTGCTTTGAGTTTTCTCTCTACGAAAAAGAAACCACGTAGTTGTCAAGTAAATTCGGATTATTAAACGACGGTTGGGCGAGCTAAACGATTGTGCAGTATTTACTAAATGATCGCATAACTTTGCTAGAACGATCGTTGCCCAAAGTAGACGATCGTGTAGAATCTGTAGGCGACAGACCGAGCTAAACGATCAATAGCTATTGCTAGACGATCGCTTAGCTTTTATCTAAACGATTGGACATTGACCTATGCGATGGTCTCCGCCATCTCCCACTTGCCCAGTCGTGACGCGATCGGTGTTTTCTCCTTCGTCTGCCTCACACCAAGTTCGAGAGTCCACTCTCTGGATTTCAACCGAGAATACCAAGGTCGTCTGTTTGGTGGTGTCAGACTCAACTCTCATCGTCAAGGTTTTCTTGAGGGCGTTTCGTGGTGCTGTGGAAGGTCATTTGTGTTGCCAGAGGAGTTCGTGACGAGGAAATGTTAGGACAAGCGCGGTGTTCATGCTGCTGTTTGCGGTCGTGTGCATCAGAGCGTGGAGATGCTTGTGCCATTGTTAGTACGGTTGTTCCTTTTGTGTGTTTGTGACTTTCATGCTGTAATTTCTGTATGAATTGTATAACCGCTTGTTTGAAGTCGACTGCAAATGTGTTGTTCATTCATGATTGTAATTGGAATAATCTTGTTCTGCTACTCATGGAAATCTCGAATCCGATTTCCTTCACACTTTTCACACTATATATAAATATTTATGTGTCTATTGGATATAACCAGTCAACAGTGCAATGACCCTTCACAACTATGCCAAAATTACCGTTTTACCCCTATAATTACATCTAACTCCTTAAGTACCACCAATCCCTCTAATGAATAATACATCATAGTCCAACTATGACCAAACTTCCTCAGGCCAAGAGAGGGTATGACACCACATTGTTCAAGCCTCGGAATCAGTCCTTAAGAGAGCAAATTTTTACTTACCCCGACGTTAGGGAATGAGTGAATTTCGTCTTGTGTTGCTGTGTTTCCAACTCCCCAATCAGATGAATTCCTAAAATGGTAGGCTTATTGAGTCGAGATCTAGCTACTCTCACTCATACAAATCAAAAGATCGCCTTTATAGGCAGGAGTTCACAACTCACTCAGAATTCAAGTCATGTCACCTGGTCATCTTGGTGAAATGTAAGTCTCTATTATGAACGGTGTTATATAATGAGACTAATCATTTCGTGGTCTGGACTTATACAAACTCCTTTGTATAAAACACCCTCGCTTTCATGTCTTCACATGAATGATCAGGGTCAAATTATTTGTAGCACTTTACAACGATTGTAACATCTATAAAGTGGGTCGTACTCGTAGTGTCATTAGGATAAGATATTCAGCCTTATCCATCTACTACAGACCATTTAGGTATTCCCTCAATTAATTTGAACAGTTCAAATTAATCCAAAATTGATTCTCATTAAATCCTTGTTGAGCTATAGAGGGGACCTCAAGGACCTGTAGCTTGAAGCTTCCATGGTACTTGAATAATTAATTAAACTCCTTTAATTAAATTACTCAACATCATTAACTGTTAGACACTTTACTAATGACCGACAGCTGCACTCTTCACACTATATATATATTTCTGTATCCATTAGATATAACCAGTCAATAGTGCAATGACTCTTCACAAATTGCTCGTAAGTACAGCTATGCCAAAATTACTGTTTTGCCCCTATAGTTACATCTAACTCCTTAAGTACCACCAATCCCTCTAATGAACAATACATCATAGTCCAACTATGACCAAACTTTCTTCAGGCCAAGAAAGGGTCTAGCGCCACATTGTTCAAGCCCCGGAATAAGTCCTTAAGGGAGCAATTTATCTACTTACCCCAACGTTAGGGAATGAATGAATTTCGTCTTGTGTAGTTGTGTTTCCAACTCCCCAATCATATGAATCCCCAAAATCGTAGGCTTATTGAGTCGACGATTTAGCCACTCTCACCCATACAAATCAAAAGACCGCCTTTATATGCAGGAGTTCATTACTCACTCAGGATTCAAGTCATGTCACCTATGGTCATCTTGGTGAAATGTAAGTCTCTATTATGAACGATGTTATATAATGAGACTAGTCATTTCGTGGTCCGGTCTTATACAAACTCCTTTGTATAGAATACCCTTTGTATAGAATACCCTCGCTTTCATGTCTCCACATAAATTATCAAGATCAAATCATCTGTAACACTTTACAACAATTGTAATATCTACAAAGTGGGTCGTACTCGTAGTGTCACCAGGATAAAGTATCCAGCCTTAACCATCTACTACAGATCATTTAGGTTATCACTTAAATATGATCCACATGTATGTCTCTATATACATGTGTTAAGCTACAGATGATAACCTTGAATATTAGTTTATTGGTTTGTGGGTTTAATACTACTAAATGTCAAATAAAATATCTCATATTTTATTAAATAAATAAAATATTTATACAATACAATTACAAATTATAGGACTCTACGAGATTTAGGGTATCAACCCCAACAATGCCTATCTTGGAGAATGAGATTACTAGTTTAGGTATAATCATATTTTGTGGGGCGCACCATTGATTTTTATTGCAAGTTGTTTAGTAAACAATGTGAAACATAATGTAGTAGGTTCCAACAGTTGGGAATTTCCATATATTAATTACAATTACATCCAACTAAACACACCCTAAGTCTCATAACTCTACTCATAATTAAATACATAAATCCCATTTTAACTCTCATCATAAATACATGAACATACTTCATTTTAAGAACGTATCCAACTCTCCAATTCACGAATCTACTAACTCTCAACCTAAATATAATTAAATATATTTG